>NC_141818.1:29887818-30214485 GCF_982586985.1 Callionymus lyra
AGATTGTTTATTAACTTAATTCATCCCATTATATATCAAATGAAAACCCGAAACAAAAGAAAAACACCGTCACAGTGGCAGAATGCAATTTTATTCAACAAAACATCTGTTTTTATTAGATTAAATACAAGTTATTACAATATTCATAACTTACCAAAAAATGTAAAACCGACATTTATTACAGTCTCCACAGCTAAATTATTCACTACAGTATTCTTTATTAAGTCTACTGTCCAAATAAAAACAAAACATGTTTCTACAATAACAGCAATGAAATAAAATTGTCGAACGTCAATACACATGAATTAACCAGTGTTAAAACCTTGACTCTATCGGTGTCTGTTTTTAGTGACCACTTGTTTCTACTTATGAATAATGTGCTTCTACAGAGCTATTGATCATATGCTGTCTATCACCTGTAGAGTCTGACTAACCTAAACATCGTTGCATATCCTGCCTATCATGAAGCATCACTGCTAATGCATTTGCATAAAACACCAGAAAGGGTCCACGGCTTGTAAATTCCAGACCCTAAAATGAAAAACAATAGTATTTCTAATTTAAATTTTTAGTTTTTTTTACTTTTATCCACAGCAAACAAATCCAATCGTATTTATTTGCTTAATATTAATATTTAATTAAATGTTTACTTTTCATAAATGAAAAGTATTAATTTGCCATAAACATCTCTTGCTTGCTGGGATCTGCCTCCGGACCAAGTGAAGGACAGTCTTCTTGTACATCCATCTTTCATGTCTAGATTTCTTGCTCTGCTGCAAATAGTTTTCTGTCACTACCACAACTATACGTTGATACACTTTAAACTGTATCATAATTTGATGTTTTCTCCAAAACCTATTTTATATTTTCCATAAAACATCGTGTTACACCTCATAGTGTGACTTGTGTGAATGATATGTGTTACTTGCATTGTGATCTTCTGCTAACAATGCTGTTGCTGCATTTGTAACACTAACTTCTTGTCTTTGGATGGACGAGTAAATCTATTTAATAATGCTATGTATGGTAGTGTCTGCTTCAAGTGTTACATGACAGTGTAATAAATATCATTGTAGGTAACCTTGTGTTACATGTCGTAATTTACCGAGTGGTTCTAATAAATAGAGAAATCAATGATTGTGTTGCACCCATTTCCCTCCCCAAAATAAACATGTGTAACAGTTCGTTACACTCTAGTCCATCATCTTAAGCTACAAACTTGAAAAATGTTCTCCCGTCTTAAATGACGATAGAGCATCTAAAACTAATGCTTTTACTTTGTTCTTAACCTCAGACAGTCTCTGACACGTCAAATAAATCTCCATGTAAACAAGAAAGAAAAACACGTCGTGCTCTCTGGGTCTTTCCTACATTGGCTCTAGCAGCAGGGGAAGCAACAAGCTACAGTTCTAGCTCAGTGGTGCCGTCGCCTCCATTTTCTTTTGTCGCGGCACTGACGCAGTATTGTGTGCTTTAGATTTGAGATGATCGCGGATGAAGCTCGGATGATAACTTCACGAGACACTCTTCTTTTATTACTAGCTCGGATACGTTGAGATGTTGCTGTGATCTTGGAGGAGTTAGCCAGATTGCCCGCTGACGCTCGACACTGACGCGTCCGTCTCACATTTGAGCTTCAGCACAGGCTCTGACGTCTCCACCATGCTGGAGGAAGCCTGGGAAGCAGTGGTAGACTCGAAACCTTTATCTCCGTTCCCCCTCTCATCCCCGTGTCCTGGCGGGGACTCGTGAGTGCGCATGTGCTTGGCCAGGTGATCGTTGCGCATGAAAACCCTCGGACACAACGCACAGCTAAACTTTTTAGCGCCGGTGTGCGTCTGTAGGTGGCGCTGCAGTTCATCTGAACGCGTAAACCTCTTGCCGCAGAAAAGCCAGTTGCAGACAAACGGCCTATCGCCGCTGTGCCATCGTAGGTGAGCCTTCAGGTGGGAGGTCTTGGCGTAGGCTTTCCCGCATCCAGGAATATGGCAGTTGTGCATGTGCTTCCTGCGGCTGTCGTCGGTGCTCTGACCTAGCTGCTCTGCGTGGACGCAATTGGGGCAGCGACAAACTGCCTGCCCAGACCCTCTGGAAGAAGACCGCCTCTGGGGTTTCGGCCGCACCGCGACAGCCTCTTGGGGTTCTTCAAGGGAGAACGGTTCCTGCTGTAGCATTTCTGGAGCCAGCGGCTCCATCTTGAAGCCGTCCTGTGGGAAGAGGTGAGGCGAGTGGGAAGTTGGGACATGTTGCGAGGGGGGCAGCGAACACAGCTGTGGGTCCGAACCATACGGTCCCAACGAGTGCTGCAGTCCCATGGAGCTTCCAGGACTGACAGAAGGCAATCCCTGTGCTGTCTGTAGGTCCAGCCAGCTACCGGACTGGACGTCTCTGTGGAGGTCCCACCACGACGGGATGTTCATGTCATCGGAGCTGCCACTAGATGGTGCTGTCCTTAACCAAGGCTCGTAAGGGTGGGCCATGATACCGGTGCCGATGTGACTGTTGATGAGGTCAAAGTGTTGGTCACAATTTTTCCGGGGATACATATACGACTACCACATCACATGAGGACCGGATAACCTGCAGACAGAAAGACAAAGTTTTGTTATCAGCTCATGATACCAAATGATTTCAGGAAACCGTTTAATGATGTCACTCTCTCAGTGGTCTATGGTTTGCGTCAGCCTCTGCTGATGTGACTCTTCTGAACTTCAGACCTAAATCCGCCTCTAAGACCAGACACAATCAAGCACACCCCCTTATCACCATGGATACCGCTGTTCTCACGCTGTATGGCCAGGGAGACAGGAGAGGGGGCGGGGGGGTGGTTAGGGACGACGTGTCCAGACAGATGCCTGCCACATGTATCCGCTGCCAGGTACTTCCCATTGAGGACGGTCAAAGACAAGCGCTAAGAAAACAACATCATCGGCCCTGAGCAGAGGTTGCGGTGGAGGTGGTGGTGGTGGTGGTGGCGGTTGGGGGGGGGGGGGGGGGTGTTGACAGGAGGGCACATTGGTAAAGGAAGACGTTCCAGGGAGTTATGGCGGAAGGCCAAACTCAACACGTAAGTCTAGGAGGGTTGTGGACTTGCAACTTATCAGACAGTAGAACCTGTTCTTATGAATTGTTTGTGATTTATAACGGCAGCCCCGCAGGCGGGTTAGAAAACGGCCCCGTAAAACCAACCAGAGGCGGAACCATCTGCATACTGTTGTACCCGGGACTCAAGACCAGTAGAGCAAACAACACGACGACAATTACATGCTTTAAAGCGGCATCCCGTCCTCTACACGGTACAGGTATGCATTGTCAGACACACCTTCATTGTCCCACGCATGGAGGCGGAGACCAGGTTTGTGAAGTTGACGTGAGGCTCGTTAAAGTTCCGCACTCCAAGGATGTTTAACAAGAACTCACCCAGACCGTCTTCCGAACATGCCCGAGTTCCAATACGACTTCCACCACACCTTCAAACCTGCGCGTATGCAATTATCTTTACAACAGGAAACAGTAAAGACAGTCTGGAGCCGAACAGGTGGGCATCTCCTGGTTCAGCCGGTGGGATCCGCGGCGTAAACGGCTCCGCGGATTCCGATACATCTAAGATTGACAGCAAAGGTTTGACTTTGGCGGATCTCAATTTGTTCAGGCAACACAAATCAGAGGATGACACATTGTCCTCCTCAAAGGCTCGGTAAAAGCCACTCACAGATGCTTTCTACGTGCAATAAAATCGTAAAGCAATTAGTTTGGAATGCCCTAATGAAAGGTCTGATGTTTTCAGGTCAAGCTGATTTATTTCCACGTCGGCCTGGAGCCAGACTTACTGCTCTGTAATTTTTTGGGAATGTAACTTAGATACAGGGTCTGAACAGACGATTTGGGTGTAAACAAACAGACAACAGCATCCTCCTTCTCTCGGAGCGTCCCGAGCACAGCTGGCGTCAGGGAGGCCTCCATTGTTGCCGGTCCTGAAATCCGCCAAACCAAGACCCCGTAGACCAGGTTTGTTCCGAAGTCAGTCGCCGTGAAAAGGCGTAGATCAATATACCATATCAGGGTTCTTTTTATCATTGGGATGTTAATTCCATCAACAAGAATTGAGGTCGTTTTCTTTAGGTTCTTTAAGTCCGCCATGTTTAATTTCAATTTATTTTAAGAATGAACAGTAAAAAAAAAAAAAAAATGTCTTTCCTATTTTTGTTTAAATTATATATTTGTGTTAAACAATTTAATCAATAAAGTTTTACCTAACCTTACCTTAATTATAAAAACATGCCCTTATATAGCTTAGTCTCGCTGTATAATCCAACCATTATTATATATATTTTTAATACCATTAACTGTTTTGGAATCTCCTAAGTCAATTTGATAACTTACGGTCAGAGTACGTTTCATTCAGGGGAAAAAAATCTCTTCGCCTATTTAAACCTTGATTTATTATACTTGCAGGTAAGTTGGTAGTTCAATTTCTCGGTGATCCTGGTTTTTCTATCGATTATTTTGTGTGTTATTTTATTTCATATTATATATTATACCATACTGCCATAACAAAAACGATCCTGTTGTGTTTACAACACTGGCAATAAAAGTTTCTGATTCTGATCCAACATATTGACAGCAAGGAGAAGAAGTCAGCGTCAACTGGGTGCTGTAGGGAAAAAAATAATATTTGACAGACTTTTTTTTAGAGATATACTTGTGATTCTTATGGAATAACTACATAATGTTACAAGTTCTGGAAACAGTTGAAAATTAAATCACAATTTAAATGACAATATATGAATGTAACCATAACTACTAACCTGTTTCTATTTTAGACTTCAAATGTAATAAGAGTTTGACCTTTAGAGGATACTGTGGAATTGTTTAATACTCAAGTGAATCCTGGATTTATTTACTTTTTATTCATTTATTTTCTCAACCCTTGTGATAAAAAAAATATTGTTCCTACTTATTATATTTTTATTTTTTATTAAATCATATACATATATACACACACACTGAATGGTCTCAGAAACAAATGCAACACATCCATCCGGACTAACCTGTTGGTGAAAGTTACAGCAGAGAGAAGACACCTCGTTCCTGGGTTGACGATCGTAGAGCGAAGGATAAAATCCTCATGTTTCTCCAGCTCACGCTCCTCGGTCTCGATGCGCTCGGTTCGAATTCACGCGCAGCAGTGACAAGAGTTTGTGATAAACGCAGTCTTCAGCTACTTCTGCCTCCAGGCTCCGCCCCCCACCCCTCTCTCTGGCCCCCCTCTCAGGATGCGCTCCGTGCCGCTGCAGGCCCAGGTGTCGGGACTTCCAGTCCCCCTAAAATATCAAGGTGACCTCCGAACATTAATAAATATCACCGAGACACGGAACAAAACGAGATTTATTTTTTTTTGAAAATTAACGAAATGCCAAAACTAATAAAGTCTTAACAAATATAAATGTTTAGCGGTCAATTATATGACACCAAAAATAAATAAATAACCATATATTTAATTAACCCAATTAATAAAGGAAATAAACATGTAAAACTTAGATGTATTGGTTGATTTGTGTTGGATCACAAATACGAAATTAAACACACAATAAATCAATGTGACTGTCAAGAGTTTGCCCACATACCGTCTTTATTGTTTTAAAAGAAGATTTATTGTCTTGTTGACATTGTTGCCCGTGACCTTTGAACATAAAGAGAACAAAACACACACTCTTGACAGCTTGACACCATCAATCAGTCACATTTCATTGACCTGAAATGATTCTGTTGGTTAAATAAATATACCGCTAGTAGTTTGATTTGTGTTCAAGAGTTTTTTTTAAATGTATTTATTTTATCTAGTTGATCTTGAATCTGTTCCCAGACACACACACCAACACACACACCCCCCCCCCCACACACACACACACACACACACACACACACACACACAATCGACACATATGCCAAAAACTATTAAGTCTAGCCACAACATTCGTTAAGTGTGTATAAAAACATTTAAAAACCTGTTTAATAAATTAAGAAAAAAATATTTGAAATAGTTATATTAATGGGTACACAGAAACTACAGTACTATCAATAACTTTACACATTTACAAAGACATACCCATTCAAGTAAAAAAAAAAAAGGAATACTTGAAAAAGACCATTGGCAGTAAAGTCATTTAGTGAACGAGGTTGTCGGTTTGAATCTGAATCGACTTGTGTGTGACTCGTGTGTCGGGGTGTGTGTGTATGTGACTAGTGTGTGTGTGTGTGTGTGTGTTTAGGTGTGTAGGTGACTCGTGTGAGTGTGTACCCATTAAGGTATTAAATAAGATGGATAAAACAATATGGTTGATAATAATTATTTTATGTCTAATATGGATGTGGTGTTAATCATTTTGTAAACTGTAAAATAAAAACATGTTAAATCTTCCTGAACGACCATTTAAAAAACAACTGTTTAAAGATATAAGCTATACATCATCATTTATACTTTTAATGTTCTAGTAATGAAGAATTTGTATATTTTAGACAAGAAAAAATGTATATACATATATAACTTTTTTGTGTTCCAACTTTATTATCAACACCATACAATATTGTGCAATATTTAACCACCATACATATTATAACCATGATGTCACTATCATATGAACATGTGCAAGAAGTGAGTCAGACTAGAATGTGAGACTTTTAAATTCTTCAAACAAGTGTCAGGCGGGTCGTCGAGGCCCTTTTTTCTTCGGCAGCATCCTCTTTTGAAGCCGTTTTGATTCGGTCTCCTGACCGACTTAATTCCTTTCCTGTCCCGGCACGTCAGTGCGGCAGCTTCAAATCTTCTGACAAAGCCGAGCGACTTCCTCTGGAGAGAATGTCGAGTTTTCCTTCAATCACAAGAAGATGCTCTCAAAGGACCAGAGGAGTGTTGAGCTGCATCAGACGACGCCGAGGTGAACGTCGACCAGGAGATTAAGACGTTGGAGACCAGCACCTCCGGCCCACGCTCGGCCGTCCTGCTCAGACGGCCCGGCTACTGGAGGGAGGACCACACACCTTGACTAAATGCTGTTTACAGAGTCTTTAAGACAAGTCAAGAATATTTCCTGATGAATGTGCGGCGACAAAACTAGGACAGCGTAATGGCGTCCAATTACAACATGGTTTCACACAGAGTTAGTTAATATCGTGACGTTTTTTAGGGTTTAGTGACTTTGAATCTTTATTTAAAATGGTATTGGGTTGGTTTACCTTTCAACCAATCGTTAAACAACAACATAAACTTCTTATGGGAAGTTCAGTATAAAGTGATACTTTAATAAAACCACAAAATTAAGAAGTCGACAAAAGTTACAGTATGTTGTTAAGGGAAGTTGTGTAAACGTGTATGTTGATGATGTGTTTATGTGAGTACAACAATTATACCGACAAATGTTACTTTATGCCCAAAAGTAACATTTGATTATTTTTGTATTCTGTTTATAGCCATTACATATAATTTATAGATGACACATGCATGACATGAACACTGTATACAAGTACAAAAACAAAAAACTGTTAAAACTAAAGACAACCTTAAAACCAAATGACCTCAAACTAAACACACAATGGGACTTTATCTGCATTTAAAAGTTGTATGTTTGAATTGGGGAAAAAAAAGATATAAAACAAATCTAACAATTGTATTTGTCACATCATAACAAAGCTTTCTAAAGACACTTTACAGTTTATATATTGTCTGTTATAGATTTATTTTTTACAACAATTATTTAACAATAATAATTTATTTTTTTATCTATTTTCTTTTACTTCTAACAGTGGTTCATGTCTTTAATGTTCTCTTGTAATCCTTAAAATCAGCCACTTGACTGTTTGTACAATATTTTGAAGGTGAATACACAGTATATGCTTCTGTACAGATGAATCTGAAACCTCGACTGAAACGATGAGACACGTTTGACCGTGAGCGACTTTCTTGCTCTTCAAGTATGTTTTTAGATTTATTAGGTTTTATTAGGATGCCTATGGTTACTAAATCATTTTGCAAGTATTCATATTATTGACTGGCTACTTACCGAGAACAGGTTCTTTGTTGGATAGAAGTCAAATGTTTGGGGAAATCAAAATTAACAATATAAAAAAAGGAAAGATTAAAGAATGTTCCGAAATCTGTGTTACATTGATTCCAGAGGTTTTACAAAAGCCACTCTAGGTAAAGTAAGTAAGTAATATTTGTAGAGCGCTTTTCTAGACCAGGGTCACAAAGCGTTTCAACAATCAAAACAATACTGGATAAAATATATACTTAAAAGGTCAAGACAGCACAGAGACAAACACAGGAGTCTCAGCGAATCAAGGAAAAGCCTGAACAAATAAAAACGTAAAAAGATGTTTCTTGAAGGAGTCAGTAGATCCATCAAACACAGAGGGAGAGGAAGATCGTTCCAAAGCTTAGGAGCAACAGCCTGGAAGGATTTTTCTCATCTGGTCCTGAACCGTGTTCAGGAACCATCAGTAGATTCTGATCCACAGACCTCAGAGCCCGAGCTGGGGTTTAAGGCTGGATCAGATCACTGATGGAAGGTCTGACCATGAATAGATCTGAAAGTAAGAACCAGAATTTCAAAGTTGATCCTGAAAGCAACTGGCAGCCAGTGAAGAGTTTTAAGGATCAGAGAAATGTGAGTTCTTCTACTAGAGCGGCGAGGCAGCTCCATACATTGCTCTTGGAAAAGTCTCAAATGAACTGAAAGTTTTGTGTATGTTTACTATAAAAGTGGTCTAGAAATCATTGTCCATCTCCATATTAACTATCTAAGGCCAATTGTAACATAGAGCTTCTCCTCTGCTGGAGTCCAAGTACTGAAAAAAAAAATGGATTTAAGGTAAAGGGTGGGAAAGTCACTCGCGAGTGTGCCAGACCGACTGCATAACAATTTACTAATAGAATGTTCTGGATGATTGATGCATTGTTCGACAGTGAGAGAAACATAGTGGACATATTTGAAAACTGCAGCTCATTTTATCATCAAGACAACACATCTTGTTGAACCACACGCTACACAGGCTGTTATCTGGGTTGGCCTACTGTCTAGTTCAGCTTTAAACTTGTATTCAACTCCTTTTCTACTCACCCTCATGTCGACTAATGGTTTTAGATTATTTTCAGAGTAATCAGATTTCTAAAAATTTTCAGTCGACAAAATTAAACAGACAAAGGTTACATTCACGTTAAGGACATTTTGTAAACGTGTATTTTGATGATGTTGTATGTAAGTACAACAATTATACAGTCAAATGTTTACTTAACGTCCAAAGGTTACATTTTTATTATATTTTTTAATTTCTGTTTATTGTCATTACACATCATTTATAGATGAAACATGCATGACATGAACACTGTATATCCAAGACCCATATCTGGTACAAAAACAAAATCATAAAGTCACAGGCAAAAGTGTAAGTCCGGACGTACTTAGCGAGCGCTTCCAGTGTAGACGTTAGACTGTGTGCACTCGCGATATTACCCGGAAAACTTCCTGTTTACCTGGCTTGCTACTGTTTAAACGTCTGCTACAAACAATGTCGAGGCTTCAGCACAAAAGGGACTTTACAGACGAGCAGTATGGAAGTTTTTAAGTGTCTTTTTGCACGAAGATAAACCTGAGCTCCAGTCCTACATTAAAATAAACATGAACTTTTGCCTTTAACTCTAAAAAAAAGGAACATTTTGAATTTTGATTTTGGGTGAACTAACCCTTTAAATGGCCACAAATAAATGACACGTGGGCCAAATTTGAAAAATAAGCGTAACTACTGAGATTAAATAAAGAAAATGTAAGTGATAGAAACAGTAATTTGTGTATCTTAAAGTTAATGAGAAGGAATTACAAAAAAATAAAGAAACAATCGCTTAAAACAAACTAGTAACAGTAGACAAGATTGATTGATGTATGATTAAACATAGGACGATTGTTGTCAATGAACCTTCGACCATAATATCTGTTAAATGACTCGTGGCCTGAGAAGTTGCGGGTTCAATCCCCGCTCCTGATTGAATTGTGGCACCGATTGCTCCTGATGGTTGAGCTTGCTCGCTTCGTCGCGGCCTACTCCCATCAGTGTGTGATTGTGTGTGAATGTGTGACTTAGCGTAAAGCGCTTTGGCGGCTGAATAAGCACATCAAAGGGCTATATAAGTGAGAACCATTTTAATATTAGATCTGTCTCTGGTGGTTGCACCTTATAAGAGAGCGTCTATTGTGTTTGTAATTGCAGCAATTAGCCAAGAACAAGTTTTCGGTTCTTTTGGTTTCTAAAGGTTAACATGGCTGATCGTCGGATTGTTGTTCTGCGAGTGCGTGTTTGCTTGTGGGCCCGTACGCTTGGTTTCCACAATAAGAAACCCTGATTTGGTTCTGAAGTCCCACGGGAACTGCAAAGGCTTCCTGGATGAACCCCCCGCCCCCTCCACCACCACCACCCCTTCCATCCAGACACGCCGGACATGAGAGAGTTAATGCCGCGCTTCCCCTCCAGAGGTGGAAACAATCCAAGGTAAACAGTAAGCAAAGAGTAGACAACTTCCTTATCCATGATAAATATTCACAATCTCCAGGGACCGGCCCACAGAACCGACTTCTCTTCTCAAGCCAGCCACTCAGTCACTCACCACAAAGCCCCCCCCCCTCCTCCTGCCGCCCCTTTCAACTTCAAACCCAGTCATTTCTGCAAGCTGTGCTTTGATTGTAGCAAACACCTGTACTTTTCGAGCAGAGACTTCCTCGCGAGCTCCCGCCTCCCATCTTTGATTGTTAAACAGCGGTGGCGCCGTCATTACTGTCTGTGTGAGTGATGCCGCCCGGCTCCCCCTCCCATCTTCCACCTCTACCTTTTAAGCACAGCTTTAATTGCCGCGCGACAATTTGAACGGTTTATTTTATCTAATTTCCAGAAGCCTTTCTTGTCTGCCAGCGGCTGTAAATCTCTGAATGTTGGTTTTTTTTTCCCGATTCGCTGGAAGGTAAAAGACAGAAAAATGGCGAGACAGGTATTTTTACAAAATCTGGTCCAGATGGACACAGACACCCATCATTTCTCTCCTGAGCTCACCAGTAATCCAGCAGGAACACAGGCAGACACTGACACACTCCTTCTCAACAGTAATACCATGCTTTATTAGCTGGCCTCTCCTGCCATCCTGTCTCCCACCTTAGATGAATATCCTCTGGGCTTCTCAGCAGCTGTTTCCGACCCCCCGACACCCCTCATCTTCCTCGCTCCAGATCCTGGGCCTCAGATGACAGGCCGGCGATAAAACCTCGTACGGAACGCTCTCCGGCTTCGATTTAACGAGAGCGAGACTGTCGTCGCCGTCGCGTCACGACTAGTGTTGATAAGTTAATGTCTTTACGACCTCGTGACAGGAAGCAGACGAACGTGAACACCCACAATTCTCAAACGATGGTCTTTCCCAGAGTGCTTTAAGATCCAGTCAGAGATGATGACGTTATTAACTGAGCTCTTTTAACTGGGGCTGTGTGGAGACATGATTCGCAAGACACCGGGACAACGATATATTGCATATCAAATGATATATCAATGTACGTATATATTTGTCCGAATACTTGATTGGTGTTGCAGAATTTACAGACATGACTCTTCATGAACCAAAATATGTCCGAACATCAGCTTTAAAAGAAGCTGAAGTCGACGGTATCCTCTCGTCCTCAGTCATTGCTGCGTATTTCATCTCTCAGTATTTCATTGTTCCTTTACCTACTTTGACTGCTGCCACAAAATGAACAAATGCCGTGAATATTTAGATGTTAATTGTTAATAAAAAACCTTTTTTTTAAAAACATTTTAAATATACTTTAATGAACTCTAAACCATTAACACCAGAAAGAACTATGGTAAAGAATAAGGTGTAATTTAAGGGGGAAAAAAAGGATATAAATAGAAATATTTTTGTAAAATAAAAAAATTAACAGGGTGCTTTTAAATATCATCACAGTATTGTGAAGAAAAAAAAACAGCGCGATATATCGCCTTATAGATGTTTTCTTATAGCATGTCATACTGTAATTCAGTAATGTTGTTTTACAAAAAGTTGTTGTTCAGTAGAATCTGGAATCCAATCTGTACTGTGACATATACATCAAATGTCTCAAATTCTCAATCTTGCCCACCAAGTCCTTTTATAAGTCTCGCCGGATGGTTCGAAATCAAACCATAATAACCTCAATATGGTGATATATAAAGATACCAGTGATTAAGATAAAACAAGGAGCAGAGATTATGAACTTCAACAATTATACAGAGACTACCAGTAAAAACTGAGGTTGGTGGGAATTTGATATTCCTTGTTAAAGACAGTTTGGTAAATATAAAATGTGATTGTCTACATAAACTTCCCTCGTGTGGTTCTGTTTCTCTGTTATTCACTGACTAAGACTTCAGACCACAACACTGCCTCGGGACCATCATGATGACTCTGCACTTGTTGCTCTCTATTTAACAGATCATGGAAGAGAGAACTTGGTCTTTCTTTGCACAAGAGGCAGTAGGAAGTCACAATCGTAAGTACGTCTTCTAGCACCTGTGGATAAAAAAAAACATCCAACGTAATCATTTAAATCCTACATTAAAACGTTTTTTTTCCATGTGATCCTTGAACATCTGTCTGTCTAAGAAACCTTTTAAAACATAAAAGAAAATTCCTATGATCCTTTTTTTTTTTTTTTACTTTTCTTTGGCCATTGTAACATTCCTGCATCCGCACACACACCTGGCACATTTTACGGCTGCAGATCGTGAGCGAAAAAAATCAAGATTTAATTGCTGTTCAATTAGTTAACAAGTGATTTTATTTTTGCCAGAGTTTATGCTGATGGAGGAAGAGTTTTTTGACAGGCCTGTCTCACTGTACATGTGTCTCACCCTCTGGGTGTGCCTTTGCTCTCGCTCAGGTGGGTGTTCGCCTTCACTGGTGTTTTTCAATGTTTGTGTGTGTGAGGGCAGACAGGATATGCGTCGCTTGTCAGCATACTCTGCAGATGAAAGACCAGTAAAGGGTGTGGAAGCAGCAGAGTCGAGTTCAGGTAACATGTTGCCGTCTTTAGAAACACCTTCTGAAGAATTCGACCGGCGGCATTCCTCCTCTTCGAGGAAAGAACAGCAGTCACCATGAGACATTGAAGTACACTAGAATATCACTCGTCGACTCCGGGCTATTTTGAACAAAAACTTCAAACTGGCCCCAGGTGCACAGAAGAGCCCTGGAGCAGCAGCTGGATTGTTGTTCTGTGTCATCACACGCAAGTCTGGTTCGTACAACACGGCTAGAATGTCACTACAATGCCGTCGGGCCGGTTCACACAAACGGCGCGAGCACACAAATACATGTTACAATTCCAATTTCAAATTTCATTTGCGGTTACATTGGATGTACATTTCATTACATCCATGCGGTCGGGGGGGTTGAGATGCAAGACGCCGACAGATGTACGGGAAACGCAGGAGTCGCCGCGTGTCTCACCGTCAGCGTCACATTATCACCTTGTAAAGTTGAATTTGTAAACTCGTTAACAGGTTGTAATTACATCACACCTGGTTGTTTTACTACAGTAGTACATGACAGGCTTAAAAAAAAAAGGAAAAAAATGACATTTTGTGTCCAGTCAAGATAGAGAATATATTTATAGATTGAATAGTAAGAATATAATTTCCCCACAATTTGGGAATTACAAATATATTTTATTATATAAAGTATCAAATCGGAAGCACTTAAAATTAGACATGGTTAATTGATGGTTTGAGTCAAAGCTCTTTTTACATGATGTTTATTTTGTAAGCAGTATTTGGGTTCTTTCTAAACATTCCACTTTACAGCGTTGTTTCTGTCAGTGTGAACAAAGGCATTGTGGACGGTTGTCAAGAAAATTATATTTAGGTTAGGTAGAACTTTATTGTTCCCTCAAGAGGTCTCCTTCGGGAAATTGTTTATATTTATGTTTATTTATATTATCAGGATAATCAAACGAGTGGATTACATTTTAATAATCCCCTTGAAATATCATTACTCTTAAATAAAAGAAAATAAGTAAGTAAAAAGTATATCCTTTAAAAAAACAAACTCAAATGAAGTCCCAAAGACAAACAAGCTAGCAGCGGCTAACAAAGCCTAAAATTAGTGTCAAAATGAATTTACGACGTACTTCCAAGCACTATAATCTTTGACTAGTCTTGCAAATAAAATGACAAGTTTTACCTGAAAACCAAGACTATTTATTGGGACCATTGCATTTTCTGATCAAACGCAACAGGTGGTCTGTGCTCTACTTGCTTCGGAAAAAAAACAGTTGATTTAATTTTTTTATCAAATTAATTGAGATGCAGAAAAAAATTATTTTAATAACTCAAAAACATTATAGATTTCAATACATTCTAATCTGAATTTGGAAATCTTCTTAATTGATTTTTCACTGACTCTATTGTCATCTACTGCCTATTTAAGGGATATTTGTTAAGGAAAATGGAATTTTGAATTAATAATGACAGAGATTTAAAGGAAGAAACAATAAACCCCACTTAGGTGTGGCTCAGGTGGCAGAATATGATATTTCTGTTCAAACTCACCTTGACCCTGAGACAACACAAGGGTTAAGTAAGTAAGTAAGTCATTTATATTTATAGAGCGCTTTTCTAGACAAGGGTCACGAAGCGCTTAAACAATCAAAGCAATGCTCAATAAAATATATACTTAAAAGGTCAAGACAACACCGAGACAAATACAGGAGTCTCAGAGAATAAAGGAAAAGCCTGCAAGAATAAAAGTGTCTTGAGATGTTTCTTGAAGGAGTCAGTAGATCCTTCAAACACAGAGAGAGAAGAAGATCGTTCCAAAGCTTAGGAGCAACAGCCTGGAAGGATTTCTCTCCTCTGGTCCTGAACCGTGTTCAGGAATCATCAGAAGATTCTTATCCACAGACATCAGAGCCCGAGCTGAGGTGTAAGTCTGGATCAGATCACCGATGGAAGGTCTGACCATGAATAGATCTGAAAGTAATAACCAGAATTTTAAAGTTGATCCTGAAAGAAACTGGCAGCCAGTGAACAGATTTAAGGATCGGAGAAATGTGAGTTCTTCTACTAGAGCGTCTCAGAATTCTCACTGCAGAGTTTTGTATGAACAGCAGGCGAGACCGCTCCTTCTTGTTAAGACATAAAAATAAACTGTTACAATAGTCCAGTCAAGAAGACACAAACGCATGGATTATAAGCTCCATTGACTAAATTTAGCCTCTGGGGCTCAGTTGAATCAAAAGAGCAGTAGAGCTGGATGTCATCAGCAAAGATGTGGAAACATCAGGAACTCTCTAAATGATTTTACCCAGGGGAATCAAGTACAGCAAAAACAATAAAGGACCCAGAACAGAACCTTGAGGGACTCCACACAACAGATCCTCTGATTCAGACCTCATTTGATTGGCAGATACACTAAAACTGCGCCAAGAAAGGTAAGATGAGAACCATTCTAACACAGACCCAGACAGTCCCACTTTATCCCTCAGTCTTCTCAGCAGGATCTGGTGATCAACTGAGGCTGAGGACAGATCCAAGAGAACCAGAACAGTGTATTTACCCGAAACAGCCGACATCATGATGTCACTGGACACCTTCTGTAAGGCTGTCTCCGTTGAGTGATTTTTATGGAAGCTGACATTAACAACCTAACTATGGTGACAATGAAATTTAGATTTAAGTGTCACTCTTATGACGTGAAGTTGTGTATTGATGGTTTAAAACAGGGGTCCCAAACTATCTTGATCTTTAAAGTATGTACTTTTTTGAGTATTGTTTTGATTGTTTAACGCTTTGTGACCCTGGTCTCGAAAAGCGCTATATAAATAAATATTACTTACTTACTTACTTACTCCTCCTCCAGCCAGCTGTAATAACACCCGCTTTGTTTATACAACGAGTCCCTTGGAGGTGGAGACTTTTGGGATTGGTGACATGAAGTGAAAAAACCTCAATTCTTAAACAATCACAGCAGAGTGGGTGTGGTTATGGTAAACGAGTTTTCATCTATGGAAAAAAGAAACGTGTTTTCAGTGGGCGGGGCTTAAGATCATTTTCTAATGTAAATATTTAAATGAAAAGAGAGTTTTGTACAAACACACACTGATGATACAATAGAGTCACACTTAAATCAACACATTAGTTGAACTTTAAGAGCGTTTCTAACTGGTTAAAAACAAAGTATTTTCACAGTCGGCGATGGAATAAATTCCTGTTTAAAAACACAACAATAATAATCCAAAAATCACTGTTGTGAGTCTGACTCGGAACACGAACGGCTCCGAGACATGGACACACACTTCGACATCAGCAACCGTGTATTTATTGTCTGCGATCGCGCGCGCGCAGTTGTGTGCGCGCGTGCGTGCGCCCGTGTGGTCAGGCGAGACCTTTAAGTACACGCTTTCGGGATGTCTGGGTCACGTGACTCGCGCGTCTCTCTCCAGTCACTGCCCGCTTCTCGGCCGCGCGATCCCTCCGTAGAAGTGCAGGTACTGTAAACACCCGCCATCTTTGGCCCGCGAACTGCGATTACGAGTTGGTCTCGTGGAGCAGAAGGACTCTTAAAATGGGGGGCGTGGGGGGTCACTGTGTTCGTATAAGGGGGGGCGGGAAGTTGGGGGGTACATCGGGGGCGTGGGGGGCTCGTGCTTGTCACGGCCTCTCTTGCAACCGCACTTCAATGGCGCTGAAATCGTTGTAATTTTTTTTGCGACTTTCTCACCCGAAATAAAGTAGCGGGACGTGTGACGATGGTAGCGGGGCGTCGTGGCGGATTTGCGCAGATTACAGGCAGTAAAGCAGACCGGCTCTAATCCGGGTGAGATGCAGGGATGGGTGGAGATTGGAAGCTTCCTTTGCGCCACACGTGCTTATTATGGTCAGACACTTGTGTCGGATATTCTGGAACATTGTCAGAGTCTGGGGATTACTCGTGGATCACAAGTCGCCCACTTGACACAGTCCACAGTAAACACAGAAGTCCAGACCCCTCCTGACCCGGATCTTCTCCCCTGTCGTTCCAGGATGACTGAGCCCCCCGTGTCATGTGACTGTTTTGTGTCTCTGCCCCCCGGCTCCCGGGACGACCACGTGGTCTTCGGGAAGAACTCGGACCGGCCCAGGGACGAGGTGCAGGAGGTGGTGTACTTCCCAGCAGAGTCCCACTCCCCGGGCTCCACGCTGGAGGTAATGCAAGCCCCCCTTCGGCGGGGGCTCATGATGAGTGGTCCTGATCACAACATAGATATTGTCTCTAAAAACAAAACAATATTTGGCCTCAACAGAATTCAAAAGAAGCCTCGTCTCAACATGTGGTTGCAATAATATCATTTATTCCTGCTATTTTCATGGCGACAGCTCAATGTACCTCGATCCTTATGCTGTAAAGTGGGAGTGTTTTCACAAACATGCCAAAAAAAAGACAATCAATGAATCTCTGAACCTGACGTACGATGTCGTCTTGATCATTTCTATTGACATCTAATCACAACTTTAATGATGAGTCTGTTGCTTAAATTCACTCAACAAAGAGTCATCATACAAGCTTTAATAACATGTTTATTTTAGTTATCAAAACCAAGTGACGCTTGGATACAAGTTGAAATATCTTAAATGTATTCGTCCATTTAAACCTACTTCCATTTAGAAGTCATCCAAACTGGCGAACGCCGTAATGATTAACGTCCAGGTTGAACCTTCATGTCTCCCTGACCTTTACTCCTGATTCTTCCTCTCGTCTTGGCCACAGTGCACCTACATCCGGATCCCACAGGTGGCGCACACGCACGCCGTGGTCCTCAGCAAGCCGGCCTGGATGTGGGGGGCGGAGATGGGGGCCAACGACCAAGGGGTGTGCATCGGGAATGAGGCAGTTTGGACCCGCGAGGCTGTTACGCCCGGGGAGGCTCTGCTGGGCATGGACCTCGTCCGGTGAGCTTCTTGCTAGTAATTCTCTATTTTTTGTGCTAATTGTTATTTCTATTTACGATGCTAATACTCCTTCTGTTTTTGTGCTAGTTATTTTCTGCTCATTCTTTTTCTTATTTTGGTCGTGGATAAGTATTTTCCTGTTTTCGTGATTATTATTTGTGTTAACGTGACTAATTCTCTGTTTTTATGCTCAATCTTTTTCTTTTTTTTAACTCACTTTTCCTGTTTTCGTGCGAGTTGTTTTCTGTATTTCTGCTCATTCTTTTTCATGTTATTTATTGTTTCTGTTTTTGTGGCTAACTATTCTTTTATATTCTTTGACTTTTTTCTGCGCTTGTTATTATTATTGGTGCTAATTATTTTACTATTCAACCCTTCATTTCTGAATTATTGAGTCCAGTGGGAAAGATATTGGTCGAAAAAATGCATTTAGATTTATTTTTTTTCTCAAATAGCCAATAACCAAAAAATAAATGACCTCAAACCTCCTCCTACAGAATCAAAAATAAAACAAAAGTTATCTATTAAATAACACATTGAACGATGCTGTTGCACTAAAGTAGGGACCAAAGGCCATGTTAAGTACCGTGACATGTTGAGGAGCCAAACAACTTGATGGAGAGAAGAAAAGTACTTAAAATTAAAAGTAGAAATCGGGAAACAAATGATCAATTACGCTGGTAAAGATATGTGGTTCCACCTTTATTTCATAGTCATGACATAAAACTATAGTTATTTATTTATCTGTTTCCTTCAACTGAGAAAAATCTCTAAACTTAGTAAAATGTTGTCACAGCATGATCTGGAGCTTGTAATCCATGCTTTTTTGTCTTCTTGTCTGGACTATTGTAACAGTTTGTTTTCATGTCTAAACAAGAAGGATCTGTCTCGTCTGCAGTTGATTCAGAACTCTTCAGCGAGAATTCTAACTCGCTCTAGTAGAAGAACTCACATTTCTCCGATCCTTAAATCTCTTCACTGGCTGCCAGTTTCTTTCAGGATCTTTTTAAAAATTCTGGTTCTTACTTCCAGATCTATTCCTGGTCAGACCTTCCATCAGTGATCTGAATGTGAGATGGTTCATTGCAGGCTGGGGCTGGAGCGCGGCGGCAGTGCCTGGGATGCAGTCACGGTGGTCACCGGCCTGCTGGAGGAGCACGGTCAGGGGGGTCAGTGCAGGGAGTGTCCCGACCCCTTCAGCTACCACAACACCTTCCTCCTGGTGGACCGCCACGAGGCCTGGGTCCTGGAGACGGCCGGGAGACTGTGGGTGGCGCAGAAAGTATCCGGTAAGGAAGGATGTCTTCGCTCGCTCGAAGGGATCTCAAAGTATTCTCCCTCTCTCTCAGCGGGGGTGAAGAATATCTCCAACCAGCTGACCATCTCGCGGGAGATCTCAGCCGAGCACCCCGAGTTGCGCAGTGTGGCCCGGGACCACGGCTGGTGGGACGGCGCCGGGGAGTTTGACTTCTCGCAGGCGTTCAGTCCCGAGAACCCGCCCGCCAGAATGGAGCTGGCCAAGCAGCGCTACAAGGGAGGAGCTAACCTCCTCAAACAACACGACGGTGAGAGACCGGACGAGACCATCGTCGCCGTCGCCGTGACAACTCGATTTGTTTTTATCCAGGCGCCATGACCGCTGAGGTGATGATGTCCATCCTACGCGACAAGCCCAGTGGCATCTGCATGGACTCCGGAGGGTTTCGCACCACAGGCAGCATGGTGTCCATCCTCCCCAGAGACGTCAGCCTACCCTGCATCCACTTCTTCACTGCCACTCCCGACCCCTCCAGGTGAACATAGGAACATCATCTTGACTGTTAATCAATGGAAATTCAAACTCCTAGATTGTTGGTTGTATTGAAAAAATATCGGTCAAGGTGACCTGAAGGCCAGAAACAAATGTGTTTGAGGTATCCCTTGTGTTGTCTCAGGGTCAAGGTGACACGAAAGTCCCAAAACAAATGTGTTTGTGGTATCCCTTGTGTCGTCTCTGGGTCAAGGTGGCCCGAAGGTCTGAAAAAAATGTGTCAGTGGTGTCCCTTGTGTTGTCTCATGGTCAAGGTGACCTGAAGGCCCGTAAACAAATGTGTTTGAGGTGTCCCTTGTGTTGTCTCAGGGTCAAGGTGACCTGAAGGCCCGAAAACAAATGTGTTTGAGGTGTCCCTTGTGTTGTCTCTGCCTCAAGGTGAACTAACTCCAACACAGCATGTGTATTTGTTTTTAGAAGATATTTTTATATGATTTATGAAAAGTACTACGGGTGGAGTTGATCCATTTATGGATGTTTTCAAACGAGAGAAAAAAACATATTTAAAGTAAAAGAGATATTGCATCGTTATTGTTATTTTACCGTATTATAATTTCTAAAGAAAACTAAAATAAAGAATGACGCTATTTAAACAGTTTAAAATATATTTTAAAATATAATACTTATATAATATTCAAGCAAGTAAAACAGAATAAAGATAAGTGGCAAAATACATGAAAAAATGAAATTGGAAAATAGCATTTTGTCAAAAAATACTGTCAACAAATTGTCACAACATTTTTAAAGAAAGTCTTAAGTTTTCAGTTTTTTTTAAAACCCTGTTCAAAAATTCTTAATAAATAAACAAATATATTGTGCGAACAATCGTTTAGCAACTAATGTTCAATAACAATATCAGAGACACGAAATAAAAAAGTGTCATGTCGCTCTGAATATTGAATCTCTTCTCCTCCTCTCAGATCTATATTCAAGCCTTTCATCTTCACCGAGGGTTCCACTCCGGTGGTGCGGGTGGTCTCCCCTCAGTTCGGCCCAGAAGACCCCGCCAGGAAGCAGCCCCGCTTTCAGAGCAGGGTGGACCGTAGACATGACCTCTACAAAGCCCACCAGGTGGCGCTTCACACGATGGAAACCAACCCGGTGAGCGTCTCAGGTTGAAACATCAACATCAACATCTTTATTTATATATTTCTTCCCAGGATGAAGGCGTGGCGGTGTACGAGCTCCTGAGAGAGCTGGAGTCTCAGTGTCTAAGTGAGATATCGGCCATGTTGAGTGGGGAGATACCTGGAGATGAACTAGGAGACTTGTTTTTCGACTGCGTGGACACAGAAATAAAGTTCTACCAATAATGTTTGCTAGAAAGGATCATAGACCCGCTCATATACTTAAGAGTGTCTGATCTTTTCTCTTATAGCGCTCTCAAGGGGTCGTCCTGAGTGCTTGCAGATCTGTTGCATCCACGGCTTGTCTCAGATATTTCACAATCTTTAATAACGTGAAGGTGAAGAAGCTGTGACTGTTCCAGGCTAGAGAAAGAAAAAAAAAACTTTGGTAGACATGTGAGAAGTTGCACAACAGAATAGCAATGGTTTAACCTTGTTGTTGGAAGGAAATAGGATTCATTCGATGCCTTGATACATTGAATAAAGATGTCTGGGTGGTATCCTGCCTTTTTTTTTTTCTTATCCTTCAGTGTTTGGGATAAATTATAAATTCAGTGTTCTACTCAATTATATACCAGGATTTAAAAACATTCCCCTTTTAATCGCCGAAATAGTCGATTTTTAACCTTATCCTCCAGACAGCAGGGGGCAGCACTTACAATATACCAGGTCTGGAACAGGAAACGCAAAAGCTCGAAGCTCCAAGTCTAGCTGCTAATTTGTCAGAGCAGCTACTTTTCATTCAAAATACAAGATATTGGAAAAACCAAACTTGTTCATAAATAACCGAAGGAATGCTCCTTTGAAGATCGTATGTTCTCTGCCGTGAGAGCGGTGAGTTGTCACCAGGAGTCTTTCTTTATGGAGAAAATAAAAACACTTGCTCAGCTAACCTATTCCTACTATCTGAAAGTAATAATCTTTTTTTGTTACTGGCATTAATTGTAGGTATTCTTAAGCTTGCTTGCATCAGTTTGATTTCGAGACGATATTAAAAACGAATACTGGACCATGTATATCAGATTTGCTGCGGTCATTATTCGGTTTATTCTTAAAGAACTCAATTTTAAGGTGTCTGATATCATGTCTTTTGTTTATTTTATCTTTTGTACGTCGTTTCTGATGTATTATGTTTAACTTGGAAACATGGCGATTTTATTATTCCTTAAAACAGGAGAAATAGTATATATATTTATGGTACAAGCCATAAACTGTCAAATTATGAATGGCATCCTTGAGTAGTTTTCCACATTTCTATTGTGGTCGTTTTAACTATATCACCTTTCTCTACTCTTTCCGTCAGCGGTAAAAGACCATGTACCCTTCTAGGTCTGGGTTGGGTCACAAGGGGCAGTACGTTCACAGGACAAGCCACAGGGACGAGTACAGTGACGAGTACAGACGGAGAGATGGTCACTCGGCTCATCACGACTATAAATATCCAGAAGACCCTCCGAGCAGGAGAGAGTATGACCGCTCACCTCAACGGTCGTACGCCACAGATGACGTCAACAGGGATAGAAACAGAAATAATCCGACCAGGAGGCGTAGTCCCATCTCGGAGAGAAACAGACGACCTTATTTGGATGACTACAGCGGCAGAAGATCACCCGACGACGGCGTTCGCCACCATCCGGAGGACGGAGTCAGAAAGTTGTCATCACAGGAGGACACTTTTCGCCACAGGCATTCGTCTCCCAGGAGGTGGCCTCTGGAGACCGAGTCGACTCGGACGAGCCGACACAAAGAGTCGACGCACAGACGCTCGCCGGAATGTTTTCCAGAAAAGGAAAGCTATGGGAACAGACGTTCAGAAGAAAGGATCAGCAATTCTCACTCATCAGTAAGTGTGACCTCACTTATTACAACAGTCAGTTTTGTATTGTTTTGAGGAAAAATGTCATCACTAGAGACAACATGTGTGTGTCGATGCTGAAACGAAAGGTCTTATCAAAACCAGATTTTAAGGGCGAGACGATGGGTGGAGGATTGTTGGCTATTTATAATCAATAATAGACCTTCAGATGCTCTAACATCTAAAGACTGACTTATTGTTTTATTTCACGATTTTGAACAGAGTTATTCCAATCGGACAGAGAGGGACAAGGTCAACTGGGACCCACGTCAGTATCCCACACACCAAAAAGGGCCTAGCGGAGAGGTAAGTATATTACCCAAAATTTATTCTGTCGTTATTAAAAAAACGTCTCTTTTAGGGGAAATAATCTGGGGATACGAGACGTATCAAGATGAAGTTGCAACATTGCGATACCGTAGAAAACACCAAATGAATCATAGTATTGTCCGAGTACTTGACTCTGGTGTTGCAGAATTTACAGACAACATGACTCTTGACAAAGTCGTAAATGCTTTCATTTGTATTGAAACCCAAGAAAATGTTTAAAGATCAGCTTTAAAAGCAGTTGGACTGTATCCTCTCGTCCTCAGTCATTGCCTAAATTTAGCAGGATTCAAGCAGCTGGATGTTGAATGGCAACACGAAAATAAACAAATGCTGTGAATATAAACATGTTATTATGAATTCATTAAAAAAAAAATAATCTTTAATTGATTGACTCCATGTTTCCTCTCAGTTATTGGAAAATGACCTCGATAACCAACCTGGGGTGGAGCCTGCCAAGACGAACGCATCTAAGGGATTCCAAAAATTCCTGGAGATTCTAAACAAGGGTGTGAACGTAGACACGTTGACCCGGATTGTAAAGGTGACCGCTCCGAAAGAAGCTAGGTCTGAAAGTGCGTCAGCCTGCCAGGAGAACTGGCTTTACCCAACAAAAGCTACCCTGGAGAGGACTTCACTCGACTCTGACGACAGGCGAGACGCTCGCTGCAGCAGCAGGCCTGCTCAAGCTCTGATTTCAGAAAATGGTATTCCCGCCCATGGAGGGCAGACCAAGCACAGAGAGCTGCAGGATGTGCTGCAAGCGATCGGTCTGGATTTGGGGTTTGATGAACTTGGCCAAATGTCGGACAGGATCCAAGAGCGCCTGTACGGGAGAAAGGAAGTGGGGGAGTGTGGCAGGCGAGGGGGCCGGGACAGTAGATCATCCTCGTCCAACAGATCCGGGTTTATGCCTCACTGTGAAGACGATTCTTACCAAGATGTGCTCAGAGACCGGAGTGACGCTGTTGAAGACCACACACGCAGGACTGTGGACGGCAGCAACAAGGACTACCATGTCAACAATCCCCCTAAATGCCCAGACTTTATTCACACAGCAATTCCCTTTCTCACACAAACACCACAGCCCAGGAACACGTGTCCCCCTTTCCCTCCTCCGAACCCTAGACCCGAGTTTTGCCGTCCTCCTCCTCCCTTTTCGACTCCTTTACGCTTTATTCCACCTCCTACATCTCTCTCTTGGCGTCCCGCGCCTCCCCCGCCTCCCCCTTTTTCTTACCCTCCCGTCACACAGTCGATTGTTCCTCCGCCACAATGTCCTCCCACCCCTCAGCAAGCGAATGCTTATTCACGGCCGGCTTCATCACTTAAAAAAAGTACCAAACCTCCACTGAGGCTCCGATGTTTACAAGTCGTAAATATAAAAGAGTGATTGATAAACGTCTGCGGCCTGTGTGCCTGCTAATGCGGATTTTATCGAGCTCAACTCGGTGAGCGACGTTTTGTTTTCTGAGAAAAGTGAAAAGCAATTTTTTACATTAAATATAATTTCACATCATGTCACTTTTTTTGGGGTCCAAAATTTCCAGTTAAAGAAATGTTTTGTCTTTATTTCTGTGTCAATTAAAAAGCATCACATTTAAAACATGGCTGCTGATATTTTTTCACAAACTCAACCTTCCTCGTTTCAATAGATACTATTATCCATACGTTTGCTTATAGTGCAGCGAATGTATGTTTCTCCATTAACATTTTCACTTGATATTCTACTAACATCTCCAATAAAAGCCAAACGTTTCAAATCTGCAGCGATTAAATCATTTAAGAAATCTATATATTAAACAAACTCCAACGAATACTGTTGATAACTGTGATGCACTACATCCCTCCCTCCGTAGGAGGGCGCTGTTCGAACAGCCTAGGAAAAACGACGCCATGGTTGTCTCAAAATAAAGAAGACCTTCCTTCCTTTTTAAAGGTTTTTGCAAAACGTAAAACCTTTATAGATCTCAGCAAGATCGATTTTTGTCGACAACTGTTTTTATTGATACAGTAGGTGTTAAATAGTCGTCTTTGAAGAGGACCCTACGACGTGGGTACTTTTTTTATTTTGAATAGGAGATAACGCGCTATGAGAGGAACCTCAAGACATTTCCCCAAAACCTGAGACGTGTAAGTCAAGTCTCGTTTAAAAACAAGCAAAAATGAATCGTCACTTGTCTCCATCTCGACCTCAGGGAATCAAACTGAAATGTTCTACGATTATACTGTATACTCTGGTCGTGTGTATCGAGTTTTTCCTAAAACTCTAATTTTGATATTTCATTACTGCGTAACTAAGATTGAAGCCTATCTATCTATTTAAATGACGGAGTGAATGTAATAAAAAAGTATTTTAATTTGTGGAAGATATGATTAAAATAAAAATGAGCCTGGTGTCCTTAAAACAGCTGTTTTCTGAATCAGCTGTGGCGTTAATAGTCTTTTCTGGTTTCTCTAGTAACTTGCATCATCCAGTTGGAGAGCTTTTAAAAATGGACAAGGCTGGAGATCCTTTGTTGGCGGAAAGACTGAAGAAGCTGAAAGAGATGGAAGAGAGAATCCAGACTAAGAAAGCTTTGATCGCTCAACAATCCGCCGAGACGTCCGACAACTGCACCACGGACGGCGGCGGCGAGCTACTGTACCCATCTGAAAATACACCTCTCCGGGACAGAGTCCACTTCATTTTGCAGCAGCGTGAGACAAGTGGCTTCCTATCGAAGGCGAGTAACAAGCGATTACAAGTGATCGACAGATTTGTTTTTGAAAGCTTCTCAAAGAGCTGACTTGTGTCAAATGCTCAGCTGGAGTCACAGAGAGAGCGGGCGACTTTGTCATGTCTGGTTGAGGATCCGGTGATGCATCATCCCCTGAAGATGAGAGTGAAGACGGTCATGAGGAGGAGAAGCCTGCTGCAAAAGGTGAGTGCATCACAGTTGCTTATCTTAGTAGTAGTATTAGTGAATCGGCAGATCTGTTGTGTGGAGTCCCTCAAGGTTCTGTTCTGGGTCCTTTATTGTTTTTGCTGTACTTGATTCCCCTCGGTAAAATCATTCTGAGATTTCCAGATGTTTCTTATCACATTTTTGTTGATGACATCCAGCTCTACTGCTCTTTTTGCCCAACTGAGCCCCAAAGGCTGAACAGCTTAGTCAATTGTTTGTTAGTAATCAAACAGTGGCTGAGTGAAAACACTCTACAGCTGTAAATAATAAATGTGGACAAAACTGAAACTCTGGTGATTGCTCCTGATGATAAGGTTCCAGGGTTGAGTCAGTACTTGGGTGACTTAGGTCAGTCTGTCAAACTGAGCCTGAAAAACCTGGGTGTTGTATTTGATAAAGACATGTCTCTTGTTCAACACTGCAGAAAACTGACCAGAAACTGTTTCCTTCAACTGAGAAAAATCTCTTAACTTAGGAAAATGTTGTCGGAACATGATCTGGAGCTTGTAATCCATGCGTTTGTGTCTTCTCTCCTGGACTATTGTAACAGTTTATTTTCATGTCTTAACAAGAAGGAGCTGTCTCGCCTGCAGTTGATTCAGAACTCTGTAGCGAGAATTCTAACTCGCTCAAGTAGAAGAACTCACATTTCTCCGATCCTTAAAACTCTTCACTGGCTTCCAGTTTCTTTCAGGATCAATTTTAAAATTCTGGTTCTTACTTTCAGAACTATTCATGGTCAGGCTCCTCCTTACATCAATGATCTGATCCAGCCTTACACCCCAGCTCGGGCTCTGAGGTCTGTGGATCAGAATCTACTTATGGTTCCTCGCACACGGCTCAGGACCTGAGGAGAGAAATCCTTTAAGAAACATCTTAAGACGTTTCTATTTGTTCAGGCTTTTCCTTGATTTTCTGGAACTCCTGTTGTGTTTTCAGTTTTATCTTGACCTTTAAAGTATATACTTTATTGAATATTGTTTTGATTGTTTAAGCACTTTGTGACCCTGGTCTGGAAAAGCGCTATATAAATAAAAATGACTTACTTACTTACTTAGTATTTGTTTATTCGGGCATCTTAGTTCAAATAATACGCGGGAGAAGCAAAAAGCTTATCCAGTCCCGCCCCCATTACCCTCAGAATCAAATATTCATCATATTCTTTTCATTTTCTTTTTGCAGTTTGATATAACAATTTATTTTTCTCATGTCATTTTGTCATGACATGTTACGTCAAACAGTCTCCTCTTGTAGCCTGGTATGTCGCAAGGTCACCAAGTGGTCCAATCAACGTAACTTACCAGGAGAACTTTTGTGGACTGGCCTCCAAGGCCAGACTGAGGGAGCCCAGATTAAGATAGGACTCTGTTCAGGGACAGGCTGACTTTTTTCAGTGATCTGTAAACGCATCTCACAACTATATTTTTACACAGGTCATCCTTGTCACACATTCATATAAGTGATCAACAGCTTTATATTGTCCTTGAATAGCTTTATATTGACTATGAAAAGCCCAACACCGCAATGATATAGAAGGGTCTATGGAAGTGATTAAGGTATTCCTTAGTCGTTATATTTGTCCGAATATTCCTCATTCATGATTATTTGATTATTCTTCTGCTGATGCTCCATTCGTTTTGATGTAGATCCTGCAGTTTGAAGTCCAGGTGTGTTGTATCTTGCCTCCCTTCTTAAGCTGGCAGACTTTTCTGGCGATGTCTGTGGGTTTTTTTGGTCAGGTTCTCAATGATATAAACATCAGATCCTTTTGAGTGGTTTGCCCTGTTTGAGCAGTGCAGACTTCTATTTTCTGTTGGTGAATCTCAGCACAACCGCTCGGGTACCCGACTCTCTCTTTCTGGGTACAGATCGATGCTTCTGCTATTCCAGAACTTGGACACCAGCTTCTCCAGAGTCAGAGTCGGCAGGCTTTGTGGCTGCAGCTGCTGCAACTTTCGCATAATTTGGAGTCCGGATTTTTAGTACAGACACAATTACTTCGCTACTTTTTCCTGCTGGTCCAACTCCTTGCCAAAGTTTTTATGAGCAGATCTTTCTTCGCGTTGTCCTCTCGGAGCTGTTGGATTTCAGCCATCGCCTTTTGAAGAGGTTCTTTCAGTTCTTTCAGTTCGTTTTTCATTACCTTCATCTCTTCTTTCATCGCCATCAGGGTTTAGTCCAACTCCACTCCAGTTTCACATTGGATTCTTAAATTTGCAGCCTTTATTTAAGAAAAAAAAAATGACTTGAAACAATACAAATTTCTACAAACATTGTTATAAACACAACACAAGAATTGGTTGTGGCATTACAAAACATAAAAATGAAATAATGAATAAATAAAGAGATTAATCTGATAAAATACAATATATTAAAATAAAAGAAGAGACATTACATTGAAAGTATATATAAATAATTAATAATTAATAAAAAGAAAAGTTAAATCTAATTAAATAATGTTCATGATCTGGACAGCGAACTGTAAGAGAGTTCTTGAACCGGGAGGTTCTGGTCCATATCGATCTCAGTCTCCTGCCTGAGGAGCAGTCGGAACAGGGGGGTGTCCCGGGTGAGAGAGGTCGCCTATGATCCTGCATGCACACCTCGATCTGCTGGTTACAAACAGTTCCAGCAGAGATGGAAGAGGGCGGCCAATCACCTTCTTAGCAGGACAGATAATCTGCTGCAGTCTGTTCTTGTCCGTAGCTGTTGCAGCAGAGTACCACACGGTGATAGAGGAGGTGAAAATAAAATTCCACCAGCCTTTTTTTGTGGGTAGTGTAGTAAATTAATAAACTTAAACTTTTAATTAAAGTAAAATAATATTTTATTATTTGTTGTTTAACTTCCCGCAAAACAGATCCTCTTTTCCATAGATCATTGTCTTCTGTAAACGAGAGGCAACTGTTGACATGCAATAATCCGATTTCTCTTTCCAGGAATATGAGGTTCGTCCACCTTCACCAAAGATGCCACCTGCTAGGGACGACTTTCTCAAAAAAGGCTTTGATTTCTTTCTTCATCTGCTAAATAAAGGAGTGAGCAAAGTATGTATATACATTGAGTGCATATTTCTTATGGTACAGAAGAGCATTTTGATGAATACATTTGTTTTTCAGGAATGCAACATGCCACTATCTGGTTCTCGGAAAAGTGTGTCACCAACATCTCGCACTGACAAATTGCATCAGGGCCTGGAGAGCGTCCCCCAGTTTCCCGCCAAAGAGAAGGTGTGAAGTTTTTTTCGTGTGTGAAACCCTTTGCAGATGTGAACTGATCTCGAAACTCTTCGCACAGGTCCCTCATATCCCAACAACACCTATTCAAAGACATCCTTTACCAGCTGAGAAGAAAAATGAAAGCGTAGGAGTTCATGAAAAAGAAGACAACGTGAGTGTCAAGCTATTGAAACTATTGTTTAAAATTCAGGAAAAGCTCTAAATCCCTGTGTCTTCAGGTCCCCTACCCATCTCCCGCTCCTCAGCAAACTGTATCTGCACCAAATTGTCCTGGCAACGTCAACCAAGGCATTCAAATTGCAACAGTAGGTGTTTAGAATTGTTTCTATACGTAACTCTCGTTGATCATAACGTAGTATAATCGTAAAGATTTGCATAGGCGTCTTGATGATGCCTTTCTTAAGACTGCTCTATTAAGTGACGGCTGATTGGTCGCTACATTAATGTATTTCATTTCTAAGGTAAAAGGTTCAAACTGATCCTCAGCCGTGATTGGTTGACTGGGCGGCAAAGCGTTATATGAGCAATTCAGGTCACCTTTACTAAGGAGGGATGGAACCTCGTATGCAATGTTGCGATAGCTAGTTCAAAATAACGTTGTTTATTTGAACAATTGAAAATATAAATGGTTTTACTTCAAAGATTTTGCTTAAAGTAATCCCTCTAATAAACCAGGTACCATACTTTTGTATTCTAATATCTTATCTGAGGTCAGTTGTACATATGCGTGTACAATATACGTGTTTGGAGGTTTCAATAACTTGTGTCTTCTATAACAGGTGTCTAACCATTTAGCTCCTCCTCTGAGAAGTCCTTCCGAGGACAGAAGGAATGACCGAAGGAATGAAGAAAGCAGAGTGTTGAAAACATCTTTTGATGAAGAAGAGGTTATGGTGTGTTCATATATTCTATGGTCTGTGTAAATTAGCCCGGGTGCCATTCTATTTCTACCGTGGGCTCCTACACTCGCTACCCTGAAAAAAATAGTCTTGGATCCTTGACCCGCATCCGAATTCGAAATCAGGTAATGAAGGCATCATTTGGTGCACGCTCTTCCAATTGGATGACCCCTGGATGACCCCTGGATGACCCTTCCATACCGCGATCCAATCAGATCGTTGTCAGATGTGTTGGGCTTAGACATCTCTTTCCTGGTAAGAAAACCTTTCAGTGCCTCATGTTGCTCACGTTTCAGCTCTGAAACTACTAGTATCGCTAGCGTCGGCTTCCACGTCGGCCATGTTGATGATGACGTGAAGCCCTGACGATGGGGCGGAGATAGCAGGGACCAATCAGTGCGCTTTGTCCACAGTTGGGAAGAATTTTCGAATTCCAAACAGAATTGTGTCAAGCGATCCCAGACTACTTTTTTAGGGTAGTGAGTGTAGGAGCACCCGGCAGAAATAGGATGGCACCCAGGCTATGTGTAAATGACTTTGTCAAGGTGCACGTCACGCACACCTAAAACATGCAATCCATGTCCAGGTCCTTCATAATCCTCCTACACCAGTAAGTGTTTCCCCACTTATCCAGAAGAAAACGGTGCCTAGCGTTCCAGATATCTTCTCAACCAAGTCGGAAACAAAGGTGTTTCTCAAAACATGAATTTTAGTGGAAAACAAATTCAATCTTTCCTTTTTTTTCCCCAAAACTTTGTTTCGGTGAATTCATGCACAACATACTATACCTCTTCTTTCAGGTTCCTGACTTCTCACCACCTGCTCCAGCTCAGAGTTTCACCCCTTCGACCACTGAGAACGAAACAGAGAGAGGCTTCAAGCTCTTCCTCAGCCTGCTCAACAGAGGGGCTAACACGGTGTGTACGAAACCATCCTTAAAGTATCACAAGCGTTTCACCGAGTGCCTGGAATCACAGAATGGTCTCATAGTCAATGGTCTAATGAATCATCTGATCATGTATTAAGGCATTAGGGTGAATAAAATATCATTATGTTTGTATTGAATTGATGTCTCCAGGTCCCAGACATACTACAAACACCTTCTCAAAAAAATTCTTCTCCACCACCCCAAGACTTGAGCAGAGCCTCCCATAGTCAAGCAGAGAAGTTGGTGAGTGTAGTTTTTTTGTTTTATTGACCTCTTTTTACTGTTTATTTGTATTTACTTTACTTAACCCTTAACCAAGAACCTACTTTTTGTGGGTCTTTGTTCTGGCACCATAAAATTGCCAGACTTTGATAAGCCTTTCATCCATGTTGAAGGTTCATGACCCCCCACCTGCTGATTTGCGAAGAAGTCCTACTCCACTGGTCCAGAAGAACAATGTCTCTGAATACTCTGCGAACTGTCTCACTAAAGAAGGCAATGAGGTTTGTGGCACAGTTGTATGGAATCAAATAAATAAAAATATTTTTTTAAATATAAAACCGATGTACTGTATAAGCATCACAACAGGAGCTTGTTAAAGCATTATCATGTCTCTCTGTATATACAGGTCCTTCTCAAAAAATTAGCATATTGTGATAAAGTTGATTATTTTCCATAATGTAATGATAATAATTGAACTTTCATATATTTTAGATTCATTGCACACCAACTGAAATAGTTCAGGTCTTTTGTTGTTTTAATACTGATGATTGGCTTTTAAAAACTCCCAGCCTGGTTCATTACTCAAAACTGCAATCATGGGTAAGACTGCCGACCTGATGCTGTCCAGAAGACCATCGCTGACACCCTTAAGTAAGAGGGTAAGACACAGAAAGAATAGGCTGTTCCCAGAGTGCTGTATCAAGGCACCTCAGTGGGAAGTCTGTGGGAAGGAAAAAGTGTGGCAGAAAACGCTGCACAACCAGAAGAGGTGACCAGACCCTGAGGAGGATTGTGGAGAAGGGCCGATTCCAGACCTTGGGGGACCTGCGGAAGCAGTGGACTGAGTCTGGAGTAAGACATCCAGAGCCACCGTGCACAGGCGTGTGCAGAAAATGGGCTACAGGTGCCGCATTCCCCAGGTCAAGCCACTTTTGAACCAAAAACAGCGGCAGAAGCGTCTGACCTGGGCTACAGAGAAGCAGCACTGGACTGTTGCTCAGTGGTCCAAAGTACTTTTTTCGGATGAAAGCAAATTTTGCATGTCATTCGGAAATCAAGGTGCCAGAGTCTGGAGGAAGACTGGGGAGAAGGAAATGCCCAAATGCCTGAAGTCTAGTGTAAAGTACCCACAGTCAGTGATGGTCTGGGGTGCCATGTCAGCTGCTGGTGTTGGTCCACTGTGTTTTATCAAAGGCAGGGTCAATGCAGCTAGCTATCAGGAGATTTTGGAGCACTTCATGCTTCCATCTGCTGAAGAGCTTTATGGAGATGAAGATTTCATTTTTCAACAAGACCTGGCACCTGCTCACAGTGCCAAAACCACTAGTAAATGGTTTACTGACCATGGTATTACTGTGCTCAATTGGCCTGCCAACTCTCCTGACCTGAACCCCATAGAGAATCTGTGGGATATTGTGAAGAGGAAGTTGAGATACCAGACCCAACACTGTGGATGAGCTTAAGGCCGCTATCGTAGCATCCTGGGCCTCCATAACACCTCAGCAGTGCCACAGGCTGATTGCCTCCATGCCACGCCGCATTGAAGCAGTCATTTCTGCGAAAGGATTCCAGACCAAGTATTGAGTGCATAACTGAACATAATTATTTGAAGTTTAACTTTTTTGTATTAAAAACACTTTTCTTTTATTGGTCGGATGAAATATGCTAATTCTTTGAGATTGGGATTTTTGGTTTTTCTTTACTTTTTTGCCAAAATCATCAATATTAAAACAACAAAAGACATGAAATATTTCAGTTGGTGTGCAATGAATCTAAAATATATGAAAGTTCAATTATTATCATTACATTATGGAAAATAATCAACTTTATCACAATATGCTAATTTTTTGAGAAGGACCTGTATAAGTGATGGTCTGATGACGCTTCATGAAACAGTGTCATTATCTTTAGAGTCCACTAGATGGCGGTCTCTGCACTTTTTTCCTTTGCGCCACATACTAAACAACATGACACTGCTTCATGAAGCGTCATCAGACCATCGCCAGTATACGGCTGTTTTAGACGTTTCTTAATAAGATTCTATTTATGTGTACACCTGTCATTGTTGGTAGTTATGTGATGCTTTTGCTTCCAGGTTCCCAACATGTCGTCAGGACCACCTCACCGACGCATTTCCTCATCAAACAAGCCTGAGAAAATCAGCAAAGGCTTCCAATGTTTCCTCAAACTGCTGAATGGAGGAGTAGACATGGAGTTGCTCCAGAGGGTTGCCACTGATCAGACTGTAAACCAGAAGTCGGGAGAAACCTCCGACAACATTACCGGCCGTTTGGACCGGTGTGGATCGAACAATAAGATTCCAGAACGGAAAAGATTGAGCAAATCGGACTTGATGTCTAGAGGTGTATCGCCTAATTCACTAGGGCCACAGGCTCAAGAGATAAATGTCATTGAAGGGGACCATTTAAGAAGGTCCAGTGTCCGTCCTGATTCTCCCTCCAGGAAGAAAGCGAAACAACAAGTGATTTCAACAAGTGAGTCCAGATTATCATCCAAGGAGAAGAGGGAGACTGAAGGTCAAGCTAGGTCTGCCGTCAAACAAGGAGTCAAAAGAAAAGGCTCTCTGAATGACCGATCTCATTCGTTATCTGTAAAGAACATTAAAACCACAAGTCAATCAAACAGTCCCCGGAACTCGGAATGCCAAGTCAAAAGTAAAGCTCAGGACCCCAGGGGCCACTCAAGGTCTCGGGCGGAAACAACAGACCGAGTGCGACGAGAGAGTCAATCGAGGTCTCCCTTACCAAGGAAATCCCAAAATGAAACAAATGCCTCCAAGGACCTTAAGAGAGGTTCTTCTTCACCAGCAAAGAAGGGAAAGAAAGAAGGGGAAATTAATTGGGAGAGCAGAAATAGGTCAAAGTCTCCCAGAGCAAAGAAATGTACAAATAAAACAAAGGGCTTTGATAGACGGTCTCTAAAAGAAGTGATAACGATGGACAACGAGAAGCAATTGCATCTCCAGAATATCTTAACCGAATTGGGCTTGGATTTTGAAGCGAAAGATCTGAGTGGACTTGAAGTCCGAACACAAGAGCGGCTTTATGGAAAAAAGATTGACCCCAAGATTGTGCCAGCAGTTAAAAAGAAAAAAAACAAGAAAAAGAAGAAGACGTCACTTAACTGTGGTCCATCATTCTTTGCTGGAAAACCCTCAGCCTATAGGAACGGGGGGCCGGGGAGTTCCTACCAGTCCTTTCAGAAATCACCAAGACCTGCTCTCAACCCATATGTTCCACCGGGTCTACCCCGGTTCCAGGGACCCCCCCGGTTTCCGGGACCCCCCCGGTTCCCGGGACCACAGTCCGACTATCCCTTACCAGCCCCAATAAATCCAATAGAACGCCCTGGACCATTCATGGACTATCGAAGGATGCCGATAAATGTGGGACCCCTTTATAATCCTCCTTCTTCCACTTTTCCACCTCAACAACGCCCTCCTCCTCCTTTTACCTTTAACACCCCCCCGCCTCACTTTCATGAGCAGCAATATCCTCCGTGTGGGCCGAGGCCCGTTTTGGCCTACCCAGCCACGGAACCATTCGCCCCGAATTTACCCCAACAGATGCAACACATTGTGAACAGGAGTATGGGAATGACTGTAATTACATTAACAGGTAACCAATCGGGGAACAATGACTGATGGTACCTCAAGTAGAACCCATCGACAGAACCCAGTTATTATTTCTGAGCTGTGTTCATTTTTTCTTATGAAAAACGGATGTATTGACCTTTTAAGGTGCATATGTTTTATCAGGTCCACTCTTTTCCTTGTTTTTTTGTGTTTCTTGTTGTATTTACTCTAAATAAAACTTTATTAAGTCTTTCATTTCAGATGTTCCGATTATATTTCAGCTCTTCGCTCCAGTATATAATGTGGCCCCAGAGGAGATTTTTATTGCCCAACCCTGTTGTAGATACACACAAGGTAAACTTTGTATTCTTTTTAAAAGCCTAACTATAACATGTCTAGTTACGATTACTATGTTAAATAACCACAATGGGGATTGTGGGAGTGTGTGCAGTATGCACCCCAAGGTGAGTTTATTAGCTCTACATGCTAACTCGTTGTAACTTTAGCTAATAGTATCTGATAAATTACATGTAAAAAGATGTAATCACAATTTCCAGAGTATTCTTTGTGAGCAGAATGAGTGGTAAACGAGTAACCGACTTACCTGGTCACTCCATTGTTACTGTAGTTAACTGTCGCTTAACCGACTCGTTGGTGTTATTCAATGGTTTCCTACGTTTTTATATGAATTCACCAGCGGGTCTGGTGTTCATTAAACGACCACCAGGTGTCGGTAAATAGCCTATAGTTGTACACCACGTGACCAACAAAGTGTTGTTTTTTTTGGGCGGTTCCATCATCGCTAAAATATCATTTACAACTGACTATAGCAAACACTGCTATATAAAACACACATCTGTTCGTTATTGAGGATGTGATTTTGATTTTTAGGTTCTTATGTTCTTGTTAAAATGACTGAAACATTTAGGGTGAGCGTTAACAATAGTATTTTCAGTTAAACGTTTCTGTTAACGTTATTTTAAAAACGGAAATACGAAGGAAAATGAGCTCAGGGAAGATTGGCGTCTGTATTTTTTAATTAAAAACTCACATGAAGGGAAAGTCTGATGGAAACTTTATGATTAAAAGATCGAGTTTCATGTTCAAAAAAACTAAAATATTTGGGCTGGGTATTTGTGAATCTGGCGATTCCATACGTATCACGATACAGTGACGCAATACGATAAATTGTGATACTGTTGTAACAAGGATATATTTGTAGCATTGCCGAGTACTTGACTCTGGTGTTGTGATAGTTTAGTAACAAGGATGTATGTGTAGTATTGTGGAGTACTTGAATCTGGTGTTTACAGACCACATGACTCTTGACGAAGTCGTAATTGCTTTCATTTGTTTTCAAACCAAAATATGTCCAAAAATCAGCTTTAAAAGCTGTTGGAGTCGACTGTATCCTCTCGTGCTTAGTCAACACCTTGATCTCGCAGGATTTAATCGTTACTTGGGGAGGACATATCTGGTTCTGTTTAGCACCTGGAAGTTTAATTGCAACACAAAATGTACAAACAGTAAAATATTGGCATGTTAAGTGTGATAAACATTTATTTTAAACACACTTTGAACTGTAAACCATTAAAGAACTGGTTAAAAATATTTTATGTAATAGGGAAAAAAAATGTAAGAATCAAACTTCTTCGATGTGTGACTCCGTCAACATCAAAACAAAAACAACAGACGTGACAAAGACTTGGACTCTCGTATAAATATCTAAAGTTCATCCCTCTGCTCTCCTGGACAGAGGCAGGATGATCGCTGGCTGTTCATGTACGGCCTGCAGCCCAGAGTCCACACCGTGTTGAACAAGGTGTCGGCCACAGTTTCACAGGCTGGTGAGAAGCAGAGGGAGAAAGAGATCAGTGGTCAGTGAACGCATCACCATCCATCCATCCATCTAGTAGTTGGAACCGTCGTCAACACACAAACAAAAAATAATAATAATCAAAACAAATGTTAAACTATGGAAGTGGATCAGTTCCATCAGAATATTTCGAAGGTTGAATTTAACATTTTAGAATTAATCAAAAAATACATTTAATAATTTATATATATAGAACTTTTAAATTTGTTTTTATGGAATTATTGGATGTAATCACTTTGACATTTTTCATTAATAATATATTCAATAAAAAACATGCTTAATATAAAAAGCTACAAAATCTAAATTAATTAATTTTGAAAATGTATTATGGAATTATTGGTTTTAGAATCTCAACAACATCTCTTTTTTTAGTAATATTATATTTTGAAATTTAATTATAAAAACAAAATAAGCGTTAAAGTGACACTAAGGGCCAGAGATCGACAAAACTAACTGTTTTTTTTTATGTTAAAAGGTTGATTATTCTCGAATGAGTCGCCGTTAGGTTGAAGCTGCTGATCCGTCTCCGAGCGCTTGGACTCACTTTCCACTTTGGCCACGAAGCCGAGGCTCTTCTTGAGGTCGGAGCAGATGCTGTGGAGACACCAGCGGAACTTGGAGTCGCAGCGATACTTGTTGGAGCCGCACGTGTCGTAACACATGTCCAGCTGGTTGCAACACTTGGTCATGGCGGGGACCCCCATGTCCATCTGGAAACCCAAGTCACAGGTCACCTTCTGGGGTAAGAATCGTCAAGAATCTCTCAACGATGGCCCTTTTTAAAAGTCGTCGCCCAATCCTGATGTGGACACATTTCTGCAGGGAGGACAGTGTGTGACCCACGTACCCCCTCGGGAACTGGGAGACCAAAGAAGTAGGATCCGCATCCATCAGGTTCCGGCATCTGGAAATCTGGACGAGGGATTGGGGCACCGCCTGTGGGTTGAAGTTCACCAGTGAGTCAGTCTACACAAATGTCACACATACAAAGAGAAGATATATAAGTTCTGAAACATATTATCTAAAGACACAATTCATGCAAGTTTTATTTTAAAACATTGAATCCTTATGTTTTGAATCATATATTTTAATAATTTTAAAATTGAAAGGTTGATATATTTTAATAATTTACAATAAAAAAAATGAATATTGTCATAATTTTACTCATAGAGTTTGATATTCTACACCCAGTCCTTCAAAAAGAAATTGTCTTTTAAATTAAATATTGAAAAGACGCTATGACAGTGTCACGGTTGGCTGAAAGTAGCTCAAGACTCTGTTGGTTCTGTCTGGAGGCACATTTTTATGTTGAAAGTCTGCAAATGAACAAACATTCAGTATATTCATTTATGTTTTAATGGTTTATTATTGGGATTAAAAGTATTACATTATAAGCAATTCAATGCTGTTATTTGAAAAATAAAATCGATTTTTTAAATTAAATTATTAAGGGGGAAAAAAACGGTTGATAATGTACAAACTATTGAATTAAATTATTCTAAATAAATAAATAAAAATCAACCTTACAAGTTAGAAACGATTCAATTTAATTATTTAAAAAAAAAAAAAAACAACATTTCGATTAAAAGAATTCCAAGTTTCAACTTGAAATTCAACTATTAAATATTCTGATATATTTTAGTTCCACCTGTGTATGAATGTATCGATTTTCAAAAAAACATCATCCAGAACACGCAATCAGGATTCGTCCACAGTCCATTTACCATGAGCAGAAGATGATAACAACAATGATAACACAGATTTATATTCATGTCAGCACACTGAGGTCTTTTCTCGCCTTTTTTTTAACATTTATTTGATCTTTATCTCGATTTAAATGATTTTCTCAATTCTTCTGAGCCGTTTATGAATATTACACTAATATTTTTTATAATTTCCTCAACCCCTTAAATGTGTATTCTCAGATTAAGCCTGTATCGATTACTAGAAAACACGTTTTACAGTTAAATTATACACAAAAGTCGACCCCAAATGTGTTACCATGACGACAGCGGTACTGGCAGACTCCATCTCGACCCCCCATGAACTCCAGCATGGAGTCAAAGTATCCACCGACGGCCTCGAAGCCGCCCCTCAGCGAGTCCAGACCCCAGTCCGGGTCCTCGGTCGCCCCCTCGACGGTCTGGCCCGGCGCGGGGGTCACCTGGGCGCCCGGTGTCTGCTCATCTGCCTCCTGGCTGAGCACCCGGTGCAGGACCAGGCCCAGCAGCAGAGGAGCCAACAGAGCCCAGCGGGTCATGGTGAAGTGAGGCGAACACACGCCCCGCGCTGAGGCAGATCAGCAGAGAGGGATCCGGACTTCGACCCGGGCGTGATGACGAGCTCAGATGTGGAGGAGCAAAGTCCCACTTCTATCTAGGTCTGGGTCCGACTGATCAATGGGTCACTGAGGAAGATCTCATCAAATTCCTGCAGATTAGTTTCACGCGTGTCGAACACTAAGAGACGTTACTAAACATTATTTGACTCTATTTTACCTCCAGCTATAACAACTAAGTTTTCTCAAAATAATCATTTTTATATCGATTTAAAGCAGCACTACACAACTTTTTTGTCCATTTTTTCTGTAAAGATATGTTTGAAGTGCAGTATAACTTTTTTTAACTTTTTAAATGCTCTTCGCTCCCCAACTTGTCCCGAGTACACTTTTACACATAAACTCACACTTTTCTGACACTAGGGGGAGCCAGAAACTATATTATTCCCTATGTTATATTTGATTATGTTATATTCTTTCTATTCGAGCCTCTGAAGGGGCTTATGGACCAAGATGTTGATGTTCTTCTGTTGTGTTTTCTTACTTCCACATTGGACCCTCACCTGGAAGATTGACTTTTTTTTTGTGGTGAGACATGAATGACGACTAAAGTGCAAATGTTTGCGAAAATTGTGTTGGATTAAAACTCAAAAAAAAATAAAAAATAAAAATTCATTTCCGGCCACAAATAGTAAGTAATAGTTATTTGTGAAGCGCCAGGTGATACAACCACTATCAAGAATAAACTATAGTTCATCTGGGAGGAAGACACTACACATCCTAGAATAATATAAAATACACTACTACACCTACTGCTGAATGAAAATGCACCTGTAAGTATATGTATGTATGTATAAATATATATATATATATATATATATATATATATATATACTGTATATATACATATATATATTTATTTATATATATGTATATATATAACGTAACTTCCATTTACAACGTCAACGTCCCTAAGATGGCGGCCGTTTTTGGTAGAAAGTGTCCATCGATCCATACTCAGTTTTGTGGGCATTTAAGTACCAATATTTAGTGTGCATGGAGCACTACATTTCGCATAATAAGAATTGAGATGCAATTATGCACTAAAAATGCTAAGTTTAAATACGCAAGTATGCGATTTAAGACACAGCTCAGGTGAATAAGGGGAAGGTTTTTGAGATCATTAGAAGTACAGCTCAGTGACCAAATAAAGTTATTCCTCTGTCACATACGTGTACAACAGAATAAAAATTTGGGTGTAGATCCCAAATGTGTCAAATTCAGCCCACCAATTATTTGTGGGTAGTACAGAACTGTCTCAAATCAAACACTATCGCTACACACTTAGCGGAAATGACTTCTTCATGACTCTAAACTGAAACTACGTCACTGATGACGCGTCTTAGGATCAGATACGGGTGTAAATGTCACAAGAAAACACAAATTTTACCACAAACAACCCAACAACATTAATAACAAAATGAAACACAACTTAATAACATGTTGACTGTCGTGTCATTTGTCGGAAATGACTTGAGAGCTTCTTCTACAACTACTTTTTAATGCTGATCGCAACCGGAAGTTGGCTCACTTGGCAGCACTTTTATCCAATTGAAACAAGTTATTAAGTTGTGTTTCATTTTGTTATTACTTTTGTTGTGTGGTGTTGTGGTAAAACAAAAAATAAGTGTCCTCTATACATTTACGCCGGTATCTGCTCCAAAGACAAGTCAGTGATGTAGCTTCAGTTTATCCACAATCTATTTTATGGACGTTTAAGTGCATAGTGCACTAGATTTTCGCACACTGCTTAGTGTGAACGCACTTGTGCACTCAAAATATTAAGGGTATGTGCAGAAGTGGACGATTTGGCAAACACAATGTTACTTGCTGTCGTCGTGAATTGAAGAATCAGAAAAACTAACTATTTTGCCTCGATTCTGTCACCTACAGATGGATGCCAGTAGATGAATGAACATAAAGATGGAGTTTTACTGAAGACATTGAACGTGTCATCTGTTCAAACAAATTGTTTTTAATTCTTTATTCTATTCCAAGTGTATAACAATAATACATCAGGGGTGCAGATAATAGTTTTTCTAACAGGTTGACTTCTTGGCATTAACTAAATCTTTAAGAAAATGCTTTTTTCTCATAAAATATAACATGAAATTCAAAGGTAAGCTAGCATGTATCTTCAAGTCTATGTGTAGGTGTTTAAAAAATCTCTCTGGTGTCAGAGGTTTGATGGTCACGGTCTGGAAACCATAAAATTTGGTCGGTTACTCCGTAGGTGTCTCTGCGGTGCTGTCTCGTTTGTGGCTCAGGACATCATCCAATGAGGTATTTTCCTCCGCTGCCGGCTGCTCGGGCTGGTCGGCCGCCACGTACGATCCCTCGGGCAGTTTCTTCATGAAAGAGTCGCTCCGAGGCTCGTCTCGATCCACCTCTTGATAATATTCCAGAGTTTTCCTCTTAAAACAGCCACACTGAGGATGAATGAAAAAAATCAAAATAATCAACTTCAGAGAACATAATATGTCATCATTGTTCTTGCTTTATTGAAACTTGCTGTACCTTATATTATATACTGGAAATCTCATTTCCTGACGATGTCCAGACGAGTTAATAAAATTTATCTAATCTAATCTAATGGGGCCTGAACTTTGATCAGTGGCGGACAGTCTGAAGCCCTCAACATACTTATAAAAGTAAATGTATGTAATTTGGTATCTTTCCAGTTAGAGACTGGATCCAATCATGTTTCAGCTAGCGAGTGATGTCACTGACATGTAGCCAATGGTGTCTTTAGCTAAAGCACATGTGAAGCCTCATGTGAACTGAGAATTAAGTTTCCTTTGATTGCATGAGAACCGCTTAGAGTCGACTGATATGTTCCTGTCGTGACCTTTCATTCATAACCACTTTAAAAATATATACTCCAGGGTTGTGTCTCACTTCTCACTTCTCACTTCTCTAAGTGCACTGCTTTACCGTACTCTGTAAGACAGTGCACTTACCTGCACAGTGCTCAAACTTCCGACAGGGTAGTATGTCTCAAATCAAACACTGCTGCTACACACTTACAGGAAATGACTCTACAGCTTCTTCTTCTACTACCTTTTTACACTGTTCGCAACCAGCTGTTGAAACTCAATCGTCAACACTTGACAACACTTTTCACCAATTGAAACAAATTATTAAGTTGTGTTTCATTGTTTTATTATTGTTGTTGTGTTGTTTTGTGGCATTTTGTGGCATTATCGGCTCCGATGACGCGTTGTCAGTGACGTAGCTTCCGTTTAGCTTCATCTACGCCACTAAGATGGCGGTCCTTGAGGGTGGAAATTGTCCATCGATCCACACTCAATTTTCTGGCTGTTTGAGTGCGCCAATTGAATGCTCATTGCGCACTACATTTTCGCACACTGCTCATCGGGACGCACTTGTGCACTCAAAATATTAAGTGTAAGTGCACAAGTAAGCGATCTGGGACACACCTCAGGTTTCATTTTCACCAAAACAAATGTGTTTGATTTTTTTTAAATACTTTTTAAGTCGTTTAAGCTTAAATATATAGTTCTGGTGCACTTATTAGATCTTTGAATCTGAGTCTATTGATAGATTTGCTCTGGAATTAAAGCCTTGAATAACAATATTAAGGTGGATTTGAAGGTGTGACGATGACCATTGCGTGTCTCTGTAATATATATATATATATATAATAACTATGAATATATAATAATATAAATACTTGTCCACTGACCTTGACCATGAGGACAGCGATAATAACCAGAAGTAAGAATCCCAAGATGCTCCCGGTGACAATGATCAGGAGCCGATCCGGGGCGATGATGAACTGGACACGGACTTCACCCTGCAGAAGATCAAAGCGCTCGTCATTATATATCCACAGAGATGTCTACATTTAAGAATCGTACCGATTTCTTTGTAGGTTCATCCTCCTGTAGGAGATACAAATCATAAGAATGAAACACGGTTAGAAACACCAGTCAGAGAACACACTGATAATCCAGTCATACACACTTGTTTCTTAGAGTCCAGCACGTATGTTTGTTTGTCGTAATCCATGTGGATGAAGCTTCTGAACTGAACCTCCGCACCGAGGCCTTTGAATCGTTGTAGGAAGGACAGTTTCTGTGGAGTAGAAGTGGTGACTCTGGTCGTGTTTTAATATTTGTACCAGTATTTGTATGATTTAATTCAGTGGTTCCTGGATCATACCCGCGTTTGTAACCAGGCAACAAAGAAAGAAAGAAAGAAAAAAATAATAATAATCTGTTCTATTGGTTATAACTTGAATGTGTTTTATTTTGAATAAAACATACGATTAAATAAAACATACGACTATTGACTAGTGAAAATGAGTAAAACACAAAATATTTAGAAAGAAAACTTCTATTTCAGAGTCATCATTCCATATAAACAATGCTTGAACATGAACTTACACATTGGCACAAAGTCTCTAAAAGATAGTACATACACATACAGAACACCATTGTCAGAATACGATCAAACATACAAACATCTTGTTGTAACCAGAGCTCTTGCTGTCTAAGCGTTATGGTGAAGTGTATTTTCATAAACTTTTTTTTTTGTTTTGAGGTAATGCAATTGTATTTTTGAGTGTCGGACCGTGAATGTAATCCTGACATTTAACCGGTCCGCAGTAAAATAAAGGGGGTAGAGACCCCTGATTAAATGTTTCATTTGTGTGTTTATGTCTATGTATGTCAGGACGACATTCTTCGGCCCGTCTTAAGTTTTTAGTGCGGCCCGGACAATGGCTTGGATGTAACTGATTAATATAAAATAAAACAAAACTTAAAGTTACTTCAGCAATCATTCAACAAACAAATATAATTCAATCTCAATAATAAGTTACTTGTTGGGTTCGACAGCCCGATGTAGTTTTTGTACATGAGCTTGTGTGTACTTACAGCCTGTTGTTGGAGAAACGGGAAGTGAACTTCACCAGTCAGATTGAACTGTACTGTGGATTCTCTCTCCAGGATAAAGGTGTCACAGACGATGGCTCTGCACTGTTTGTCTGCAGAACAATACTGTGGAAAGAAAATGTTGTTGTTGTTTTTTAGACAATTTAGACACAAAAATGTGACTTTACTAACTTCTGATGTCCCATCACTCTCTTCTCTGCACTGAGTTTGGTTCTGAAAAAGGGAAGCAGGTAGATGGTGTGTGTTTGTGTGTGTGTGTGGGGGGGGGGGTGGGGGTGGGGGGGTTGGTTAACAATGATTGGTTTACCTGCGTAACAGTCACTTTAAAGTTCTTCATCTGAAAGTCATGGGCCAGTTTAGTTGGGAAAAGCAGGGACACATTCACAGGAAAAGCCTTCCAACCAGGATTGTTCACCTAAGGATGAATGAATCAGTGTTGACAACTGTTGACCAAATGAAGTTAATGATACATAAAGTTAAATCACGTAAATTATTGAGTAGAGCAGTTGTATTTTGAAATTATCCATTGTCACGTTTTGGCAATATTGTTTAGTTTAGTTGGTGTGATTAAAGAGTTTGTTGCAGCCTCGTAGAAACAGTTCCTTTCTAACTCTGGTTTTCCACCTTTATTCCAAAAGTAAATACAAATTAATTCTTCTTAATCGTCCGGAATAATGTAACAAACATTTCTACAATGTCATACGGGCTGCATAAATACAGAAAAATGGCAACATATAGACTTATGAATTATGACCCGCTCTAGTAGAAGAACTCACATTTCCCCGATTCTTAAAACTCTGCATTTGCTTTGTGATCCTGGCCTGCTAAAAGGCTCTTTAAAAATAAAAATGACTTTTAATCTACTTACTTTGAACATAATAATAATAAATAATAATATATTGTATTCTAATAAATTTAGAACTGACCATATAAACATTCTTTATTTCTTTGGCATCAAAGTTCTCGTCGGTGAAGTCGATGTACCCGATGGTATCTTCTTTCCTGGGAAAAGAAAATATTTGGTTGATTTGAAGCGACGATTAACCTTTCTGAAAAGACTGACTTACACTGTCAATTTAATCTCAAACTGTACCGGAAGATTCTTGCTGAGAGAGGATGTGGTGGGGTTTGAATTGTCACTGAGGAAACAGAATATATTGAGGGTTTAAATAAAACCAAGTAGGATTCCAAACAAGTGGACAAACATGATGGTGAGACCTTTGACCGAGGACCATAACTGAGATGGCGCTGTTCCATTCATACTCGTTGAGGATGCGAAAGGAAACCAGAAATCTCGCCTACGCAGTTAGAAGAAAATATATTTCACATCTTTCAATAATAAAGAAAGTATGAAGATAACTCACGTCCGATCTGCGAAAAACAGGAAGGCTGATGCCACAAGTCGTTCTGTTCACAGCGTCTATATCCTGACAGCTGTGCAGCGTTGGTCCTGTGGCCTACAGAGATACGTGAGAACTCAGGTTTTCAGCTTCGCTGTTCGTTAACACATGTACCACAATGTCACATGCAAGGGAGGTTTCAGTTTGCATCATGTTTATAAAGTGCTTTTGGGTCTGGCTGTTACACAAAAGCTCGCTAAACGTCGCAAAAGTTGCCATGTCCAGGTTTGTAGCAGTTGGACGAATTTTCTGTTTCCAGACTTCCATTGTCTGAATGAAGGATGATACCGATGAGGTAATGAATCAGATGATGTGTTATGATGGCTTTGTTAATAAAATAACTTTAACTTTTGTTAATGTAGCATGTTCACACCATCAAGAACTTTTACAGTGAAAATAAAATCACACAAAACACCTCAAGTCACAGTATATGAGTCATTCAACTAGTTTTAAGTTGATGCGTCATCACAAGTTATTTTAGTACAAAAATATTAAGGTACACAAAACTACCCAGAGCTGCTTTAATGTATAAAAATATGCTCTTTATAATATTACGCTTTTTTTTCTTCATGTTAACTTTTAAATAATTTCAATAGTCCATTATGGTTGGATCATTTGCTTATATAAAAAAAAAAAATGAGGAGACGATTATTTTAGCAGTTTATATGCTTCTGTTTGCTGTTAAAAATGAGTGCTTACAAACGCACCGTCATCTTGGAGAAAGACAGGCCTGCAGGGTAGAGGATGGTGAGGCGGGTGTTGTAAGAGTCGTCGCCGTGATTGGACAGCTTGATGGTCAGATTAAAGTTGCTGTCTTCTGCCACCAGTAACACAGGAGTCCTGAGACAGAGAGACATCAACCATTTTGTTTTTCTATCTTGGTCTTCCTGTGTTTTCTCCATGTACATACGTGAAGTTGAAATCCACCTCGAGCTCAGCGATGCATTTTTCTTTGTTCCTGCATTCTTTCTTAAAAGGAACCTGCAAAAGTCGGACATGTTTGACTTGTTTCTAAATGTGTCCTGACGTACGATGAAAAATATGGATGGAGATCTTTGACTAAACCAATAAAGGTATCTGCTCGTTCATACCTCCACCAGATATTCTCTCTGGCCGTCCACATCCAGAACAGCGGCGGCACCTTCGCTGTCATCTTGTCTGAAGTTTAATTTGATGCCAACGGGTGAAAAAGTGTCCGACACACAAACCTGCAGGTGCGAGAAAAATGTTAGTTTTTTTGACCCCTCATAGATTTGAAGAAACCTTTGGTACAAACCGGCATTAAGAGAGTATAATTTAAACATTTGAGCCCCTTCTTCAGTTCCACTACAGAACTCAAATTCCGGTTCTTCGTGTCGTTGAAAAACCCTCGCGCCGTTTGTCTTTCTGAATCCACGTCGAGTACATAAGAAATGTTCAACCTGGAGTCCCCCGTTCCTGACCCATGGGGACGAACATCCAGATCAGACTCACACGTTCCCCCCTTGAACAATCGTTCGGCGTCTCTCTTACCAAGTCGGCTCTTTGTCTTTTCCTTCATTTTAAAACAAGCCTCGATACTGACCATCGGCAGATTTTCATCTCGGTCCCTGAGGCAGTTGATATTTTCTGTGTTTATCTCTGCTGGGTAAAAATAGACACTGGACTCGACGTGTAGCACGGGTCTGGACCTGCAGGACAAGATAGTGTCTCCTGGTAGCGACTTATCAACGTCAAGCCACGAATATTGGATACAAACCGTTATTTGTACCTCAAAACTATCACTGTGCCATGTGATCCGACCAAAACATCTGGGAGTGCATCCTCTCCCAGGTCAATGTCGCCGTCAATATCTTGTCCAAATAATCGTATTCCGGGACTCACTTTCCGTCCTCTTATTCTCTGTAGCGACAGAAGTTGAGTGACTGTGGTTATTAATTGTTTCACCACCACAGATATGTCAGTGCTTTTAAAAAAAAGATTGAAATGGTGGATAATGTTTGAAATGAAGGACAGTCACAAGGTTTCCTGGACTTCAGTTCTACCCTTATTAGCTTAAACACTGGCATGGTTTCTACCTGAACATTAACCTACTTTAAAGGGCACCTAATGTGAAAACCCAACTCTCCTGAGTTATTCACATGTTGTAAATGTTGAAGTCGTCCTCTTCAAAATGCAGGTCATTCATTATGACGTTGCTTCGTTTTGAAATTATTACTTAATAAAGTTCTCTCCCGTCTGAAATCTCGCCAAACATACTACGACTTAAATTAAATAGTCTGACGTCACTCTGGTGGAGGATTCCTCCCCTAGAAGCCCTAAATCAGTTAAGTACCTACATGTTAATCGTGAAACAAAATAAATATTTATGTAAACATGGGAAGAGTTACTTCTGCTTTTAGGTGTTTTTGTAATGTGTACATTAAGCAGCAAACCTTATTTTTATCATTCGTTTTTAATGTAGAAAACGGGAGTTTTAGGGGTGAGTTTAAAATTTAAGAGAGTCCTTGAATGCAACTTGTGTTTTGTGGCCAATCAGAGCAGAGTGGGCGTGGTTGCTTGGATGAGATTTCTTCTCAGCCAAAACAGTTTTTTGTAATGTAAATATCTTTATTAAATGTGCAAAAAGAAACATACTGATGAGTATAATAAAGGTCCTATAACAATTTAAGAGACGCCTAAATCAGCACATTAGGTGCCCTTTAAACGTATTGATTAAAGCATCGAGGGGGCCGCGAAGATTGACATGGTTGGCCAGATTTGTCCATCGGGTTTCTGAGCGTAGCCTGTCTTTTTGAGCACCTAGGCAGAAGTACAGTTATTTTCTTTAAAATTTAGGAATAGTCAACATCTTTGTAAGGCAAATCAAATCAATGATAATAGTTGTCACCTGATAAAAATGGCTGCGTATGCCATTTTGTTTGTCGCCCAGGAAGATGTAGACGACACCCCCGTTATCGTCCTCCAGCGGGGCTCCCACTGCCACATCTCGAAGTGAATCTCCATTGAGATCAGCAAGGCTCGCTATGGTGGAGCCGAACCGACCCATGGAGGGCGCACTCACGTTCACCACGCTGTTTAGCTGCAACTGCAGGGATGAAGGTCAACAGGGCATGTTGTGTAGCAACACCAGCTGGAGGAGGTTCAGTTGCAGGCACCTCGTCTGACAGTGAGTAGACGTAGAGCTTTCCCTCCGTCTTCTCTTGAGGCTCGAAGAACTGCGGTGCTCCCACCAACACAAAGTCAGTGTCACCATCAGAGTCGACGTCCACTGAACAAAGCTCCGCCCCAAAGTAGGACCCGATCTGTGGTTGAGAAAACCCATCACTGATTTAAAACATGAAAATATTAACAGAGACTTGAAACAAACGTTGAGGTACCGACCCGGTCGCTGGTGATCTTTTGGACCACTTTTGAGTTTCTCGTATCTTTTCTGAAAGACACCACTTGACCGACATGCATGAATCTTGGCGCGCCAGTGAAGTAAAGACCGACGTGATTCCTCTCGCCTGCAGCGATGGAGTATCCTGCAATACCATATCCATGATCGTCACACTCTTCAGTTCAAGTAAAAATAACCTTATGGTTGGATGGGACCTTAACTCCTACTCTAGTGGGGTGAATAACTTTGGGATTCTCAGTCTTTTTTACAAGATATGTTTCCAGCCACAGGCCACTCTAATGGGAGTTCTACCATCCCCTGTGAATCTCAAAACTTCAAACATACGTGATCGACCATATACTGTAAAAACGTTTTAGATTGGAACAAACACATTGCTGGATCACCTTAAGCATAGGTGGTGACACACGGTACTAAACACAAGCTGTTTAAACTTTTGGGAGTCACACAGAATGGAGGAACAGAAAGCATTGCAGGTTCAAACCAAGGTCACACCAAGTTCAAACATTTCCAACACTTAGATGAATCCAAAGTACCAAGATAAAACTAATAAAGATGGCATTCGCTTGTGGTTCAATAGGAACATACTGTATATCATGAAAGTAAAACGAACATAAATTTTCAATACAAGTTCTAATAATAAAGCTAATATAGTTAGCATTAGCTTGTGGTTAAATATGAGCATACTGTATATCATGAAAGCAAAAATGAACATATATTTTCAATACAAGTTCTAATATTAAAGCTAATATAGTTAGCATTAGCTTGTGGTTAAATATGAGCATACTGTATATCATGAAAGTAAAACGAACATATATTTTCAATACAAGTTCTAATATTAAAGATTATATAGTTAGCATTAGCTTGTGGTTAAATATGAGCATACTGTATATCATGATAGTAAAACGAACCTATATTTTCAATACAAGTTCTAATATTAAAGCTAATATAGTTAGCATTAGCTTGTGGTTAAATATGAGCATACTGTATATCATGAATGCAAAAACGAACCTATATTTTCAATACAAGTTCTAATGTTAAAGCTAATATAGTTAGCATTAGCTTGTGGTTAAATATGAGCATACTGTATATCATGAATGCAAAAACGAACCTATATTTTCAATACAAGTTCTAATATTAAAGCTAATATAGTTAGCATTAGCTTGTGGTTAAATATGAGCATACTGTATATCATGAAAGTAAAACGAACATATATTTTCAATACAAGTTCTAATATTAAAGATTATATAGTTAGCATTAGCTTGTGGTTAAATATGAGCATACTGTATATCATGATAGTAAAACGAACCTATATTTTCAATACAAGTTCTAATATTAAAGCTAATATAGTTAGCATTAGCTTGTGGTTAAATATGAGCATACTGTATATCATGAATGCAAAAACGAACCTATATTTTCAATACAAGTTCTAATAATAAAGCTAATATAGTTAGCATTAGCTTGTGGTTAAATATGAGCATACTGTATATCATGAAAGCAAAAATGAACATATATTTTCAATACAAGTTCTAATATTAAAGCTAATATAGTTAGCATTAGCTTGTGGTTAAATATGAGCATACTGTATATCATGAAAGTAAAACGAACATATATTTTCAATACAAGTTCTAATATTAAAGATTATATAGTTAGCATTAGCTTGTGGTTAAATATGAGCATACTGTATATCATGATAGTAAAACGAACCTATATTTTCAATACAAGTTCTAATATTAAAGCTAATATAGTTAGCATTAGCTTGTGGTTAAATATGAGCATACTGTATATCATGAATGCAAAAACGAACCTATATTTTCAATACAAGTTCTAATGTTAAAGCTAATATAGTTAGCATTAGCTTGTGGTTAAATATGAGCATACTGTATATCATGAATGCAAAAACGAACCTATATTTTCAATACAAGTTCTAATATTAAAGCTAATATAGTTAGCATTAGCTTGTGGTTAAATATGAGCATACTGTATATCATGAAAGTAAAACGAACATATATTTTCAATACAAGTTCTAATATTAAAGATTATATAGTTAGCCTTAGCTTGTGGTTAAATATGAGCATACTGTATATCATGATAGTAAAACGAACCTATATTTTCAATACAAGTTCTAATATTAAAGCTAATATAGTTAGCATTAGCTTGTGGTTAAATATGAGCATACTGTATATCATGAATGCAAAAACGAACCTATATTTTCAATACAAGTTCTAATGTTAAAGCTAATATAGTTAGCATTAGCTTGTGGTTGAATAGGAACATACTGTATATCGTGAAAGTAAAAGCGTACATATATTTTCAATACAAGTTCTAATATTAAAGCTAATGTAGTTAGCATTAGCTTTGAAGTAAATATCAGTATATATCTTCGGTATAATGAAAATTGCAGATACCCATATACGAGTCCATCTCCATGAGTGGATCTTCTATCTGTTTTGCTGATTCTTGTTGACGCTCTTGAAGGGCCCCTCGCCAGCTGTTGGATCCCACTGATCCCAAAATTAAAGTGTCCTATCAAGATATAGACCCAGAGTTTAGAGTCGCAAAGTATCTTTGATTTCAGCTTGACTCACCTGAAAGGAGGCGAGACTGAATCCAGTCTGAGACATTTCCTTGGTCATCTCTCCCGCCCGTGCCACCGTAGAACCTTGTCGTGGAGAAATAAACTCACTAACTGTCACACGTGCGAGATGTTTTTTAAACCTACCTTCAACACTGAAGAGATGTTTTTGGAAATTCTCCAGAATTCCTGTTAGGCCATTATAGTTTTCAATTTTGAAAGTGTTTTTGTCTTTGGGGTGAGATGCAATTTCTCTGATTTTATCCATATTTTTTATTTTCACCTAAAAAATACAATACTTTGTTATTGATTTCATGAATTCAGTGACATTTATTACTAAAATTAAACCCATTTCTTTGGACAGTGACCACATGGAAATACATTTTATACTTCTTGTCATTGTTCTTAAGAAATTTGTATTTGTGCAGGTTTTTTCTTGGTTTTCTGAGACTCCTGTGTTTGTCTAAGTGTTGTCTTGACCTTTTAAGTATATATTTTATCGGGTATTGTTTTGATTGTTTAAGCGCTTTGTGACCCTGGTCTGGAAAAGCGCTCTACAAATATTACTTACTTATTTACTTACTTACCAATAATTATCCAAAATTTAAATTTTGTTTTACCAGACATTTAAATCAACCATAAATTGAAGAATGCTCTAGTCATTACTTCACAATGAAGACACTTTTGTTTATTTTTGGATTGGTACAATTATTTCACAACTGCTAAAGCTGCCTCTCCCTAATGTTTCTGTAGAAACTTAACACAATTTCATCACTTCTTCCTGGAGACTGGCAAAGCCCTTCATGAAAATATCTGCCTGTGTTAGCTTCCTAACTTCCTGTAAGATTTTGTAGTTTCCTTTCTTTTCTTCTGGTTTGTTCTTTTTCTTTTCTTTTCTGAGGCTCACCGGGTTCAATGATTGAGCGATCACCAGTTTCTAGGAAAGAAGTTTGTTGAGTCCCTTATTGTTCACATGTCTCTTTCTTCAGTTTAACGCACATAAGTTTCGACTTTCAGCTACTGTCAGCCTTTTATGTGACTTCCTTTTATGCCCTATACATCACAGGTCTTGTAAAAGTACCAATACGCAAGATTGAAAGTGTTTTTTTTGGCTCCCTCTCCTGTTCGTAATAGTGCAACTGCAATGTCATAAAAGATTAAGCTTATTTGAATCTATAGAAAAACGACGATATATCTTACCCCAATGACAAATCTGATAACGGATTTCTTATCGTATGCCGTTATGGTGCTGTTGACAGGGTTGTCGCCGTCCGTAGGATTTCCGTCCGTAATCAGAACCAGAACCTTGGTGGCATCAGGCGAAGCACCCGCGTTCTTGTTGTCGAAGACGTCATTCCTTCAAGATGAAGCACTAAATGTCTTTCATATCCATAAAATAAATAATCCCAAGAACATAACAAGCCTATAGGGCACAACTTACAACAGAAATTCAAGCGCCTTGTATGTGTTGGTCAACGCCATCATGTGAACTTCCTGGGTTAGTTTCTTCTGAGCAAGACCGTCGCTGTAGTCATTGAACGTAAAAACCATTCTGTAATCAGTGCCGAACTGAACTGCCGCGAACTTTAAAGACACAGAAGAGCATAACATATGAATTTCAATACTTTCAGCATATTGGAAAAATGATTTTCTTTTAAATGGTTTACCTTTATCGAAGTGTCGTTAAGGCGCCTCATCATATCCAATATGAAATGTTTATTTTTTTCAAAGTCCTCTTCTGTCATGCTACTGGATCCATCGAAGAGAAAAACAAGGTTTACAACCTTTTTGGTGCAATCTAAGCAAAAGCAAGTGTTGTTGGTTCATAAACATGGGAAAAAAAGAAAAGCAGATTGCATTCAAATATTTTAATTTGTTTGTTTTTTGTTTACCCTGGAAAACTGGTTTGAAAGAGGCAACCTCCTCCAGATCTCTCTTCAGGGTGTAGCACACGCTGTTCAGATAGGAATTCTCGTAGCATTCGTGAGCAACATTTGGACTGCAAACCTGTAACACAAAAAAAAGAAGGGAAAAAAAGAATCCTTTTAAAAACTGAAAATAACTTTTTATTATTACTTCATAGTAATATGATGCTTGCCGTTGATAGGGAAGTCTTAACTGCTTTCATTTGGTTTTCAACCAAAATATGTCCAAACATCAGCTTTAAAAGCTGCTGGACTGTATCCTCTTGTCCTCAGTCATCGCTGGGATCTTGCAGGATTTCATTGTTTCTTTAGCTGCGGAGGATACCTATCACGATATATAAATATATAGATATATATATTTGTTGTATTCTTGAGAACTTGAGTCTGGTGTCGCAGAATTAATAGACCACATGACTCTTGATGAAGTCGTTTTATTTTTTAATAAAATATGTCCAAAAAATCAGAGTCGACTGTGTCCTCTCATCCTCTATTATTTGATTTGAAACACACTTTATTTCAATATTAAACATTCAATAGCTATTGTAAATATATATGTTTTTGAAGTCAAAACAATAAATCATCTTTTTCAAATCGACACAGTGCTGTCAAATATCGATACAGTATCGTAAAAATAAATGTTTTGATATATTGTCTAACAACCTATTGCTCTAAGTGAGCATCACCATTATCAAGTACTTCTTACTGTGAAGTGAGACTGTGCAGCATCCTTAGCTATCGACAGTCCGAAGAGCTTCACGGGTACTTTTGTGCTCCCAAGAGACAGTTCTGTTGAGTGACAAATGAGTCATGGATTTAATGAATAGATACATTTTTTTAAAGTATATATATATATATATATATATATGTAAACTGAATGGGAAAACCTTTGGGGTTGAAACATTGTGGTTTGTCGTTGAGAATGGGTCTGCACACTCCACCCGTCCCATTGTGCTGCAGGGGTGCGGTCACTATGAACCTGTGGAGTGAAGCGAGTCGTGAGGTCCAGTGCGTTCAAAAACATGCACGAGATACATATGTATGTCATTTACCCTTTAGCTGAACCAGATTGGAACTGAAGCACTTTGTACCCAAAGAAGTCGTCTTTGTCACCGTGGTAAACATCTGGATGTGTTGTGTCGATGTTGAAACTCCAGGCTCCTGTAGTAACTACACATTTATAGATGAATGATCAATAGAGATATTGATTAATGAATCACAAAGTGTAATTAATTCACTGTAGTTTTAATTTTAGCTTTAAATAGTTGGAAAAAGTCTCTTAGTGTGTGTTTTTTTCCGTTTGAGTTCATGATTGTGACAGTTCAAACTATTCAATAAAGTGTCTTCATAAATGTATTTTCTACTTTTCAACAGACTTGAACATGTGCGGTTTTAGTCATTTATATTCCGCCGTGTTTGAGACTCAAGTGTCAATTACACAATATTAACCACAACTGTCATTATAAAAATGTGCCTTTAAATGTCTACAATTACAACATGTAATTACTGTCGTATACTTTAGAATCAGAAACTTGTAAACACAACATGTTTTTTTTGGTGGTGACCGTAAGAAAGAATAAAATAATGTAAAAGAAAGAGATTAAAACAAATAAAATACAATAAATTAAAATACATTAACATAAGATGACGTCAAAATAGTAAATACAAATAAAAGAAAAATGCATCAGTTAAAACTTGAACATGTCACACAGGAAACAGTATTAACACATGCAAAAAAAAAGATGTAGAAAAAACCACCATACACCAAGACAACTATCAGAGGCGCCATCTTGAATGAATGTAGAAAAGATAAAACGCACTTGCAGGCACACACCACACAAACAAAACACACACATTCACACATACACACACAAACTAGACAAACAACACAGATATTCACACATACACACACAGAGACTTGTGGATGCACTTGCAGGCACACACCACACAAACAAAACACATACATTCACACATACACACACAAACTAGACACACAACACAAATATTATCACATACTCACACAGAGACTTGTGAATACACTTGCAGGCACACACACATGAAATACACAAACATTCACATGTGCATACAAAGACACTATATACACTTGCAGGCACACAAAAGACATACACAAAACACACATTCACACACACACACAGAAACGTGTATACACTTGCAACTTTACTTTAATTATTAACGTAATACTTTTTAATTCTCTGTTGAAACAGTTTTCACTCTTTGACAAAACTTGACTAAACTTAATACAGTGATGACAGCTTTATTTGAAACATAATTCACAAAGTGAAATAAAAAATAAACTTATGGAGGGTCGGTTCAAAAAAAATATTCTACCTGAAAAACTGTCCAGAACAAGCTGAATGAATTAATTCACAATTTATCAATTCAAAACACGCGTCAAAATTATTTTTCTGTCGCAGCAAAAATACTAACTGGGACATAAACGCAATGGAAGATGCAAACAATGGATAAGATGAGTCAGTTTCGGCAGCATCTTCTCTTCTTCATCGCATCACTGTCACCATTTGTACTTTCTATGGTTGACACTTTCCACCTTGTGTTTCTCACCGAGGTGAAGTTAGTTGGATATTCGACAGACATTCGCCCGGAGAGAGTTCACCAGAAGCGGTCGATAGAACTGCCAAGAGTCGCTGGCGCTCTAGCGTCTGTTAGGGGCCGTCAATACATTTTAACTTTGACTAACGTTAACATATGAAAAATATATTTATTAAATGTTTTGAGAGGTGCATAGAAAAAACAACGATAACATATTATGAATATGAATTAGTTCTATTATCTCAAACATATTTTGATTGATTTCATCCCAACATCTGGAGGCTATTGAGAAACAACACTAATATTTAGATATAAATATATATATTTGTATTATTTTCAGAGGTTAATAGTAAAATCAATGAATGCATATTATGATTTAGTTCTATGATCTCAAAGTGTTTTTGATTGATTTAATCCAAACATCTGGAAGCTGTTGAGAAAAAACACTAATATTTACAAATACATATTTATTTTAAATATTTTCAGATGTGCATGGTAAAAACAATCAATACATATTAGGAATATGATTAAGATCTATGATCTTTGTTTCTCTCACTACTAAGAAGTCAAAACTGGAAAACCTCAACAAGAAACTTGTAATTAACATCTTGCCAAGTTGATAAGTTATGGATTGTGCAGCAGCTGTTTGAAGCCGAAAATGACTCGATATGAATTGAATCAATAAGAGCTATTTAGAAGATGATTGACAGGAGCTTGTTAGGCCCTAAAAACCAACCAATCTCAGCATTTCACTTATAAGACGACCTCGTTAAAACCTATAACTTTGCTTTTAAAACGGAAATTGCAATTGCTTACCAGCCGACAGCACGGAGATGAACAGCAAGATACGACACTTGCTCATCTTTGACCACAAATGAAACATCTCAGCAGAAGTTCCTGTTTTTTACTTGTAAAAGGGCGTTTCTGTCAAAGATGGTTGTGACATTTTCTCAGTTCCCGACGTAACTCTTCATTTCTATTAAGCTTCCTGTTTTCTGTCCTTTTTAAAAAAAAAAATGTCGACTTGTTTATTTAAAGCCTGCAAAAACTAGAAGTACATTTGTTTGGATGAGTAAACGAATAAGAGTTGAATTTAAAAAGCTTGAATCTTTACAGTTTCCATGGTTTTTACACAGTAGTTAAGGCAGTGCTTTCTGTCATTCCATGTTTTCCTTTCTGCTATTCCCGGGATACACACAGAGTTATTACTTGATTGATAACCATTGGAATAAACTATTGGATTTTTGTCAACACAGTGACATGTACATTTTTTTTACATGTAAAGGTTTTCGGGCGGTTTAACAACAAAAAAAAAAAAAAAGAAAAAAAAAAGGCAAAAATACATTTCATAGATGACGTCATAAATGTTCAGAGCATATGATTTTAGCGACACCCTCAGGACAGATGGTGCGAAAGTTTCCAGAAAAATACTTTTTTTTTCAGGATTTTTCGTGACTTGAAGTTGACCTTTGATCTGTGATCTGTGAACCCTCAACTAGTTTTAGTCGTCGCAGTGCGAGCAGCATTTCACTTCCACATGAATACGATACAAACAGTGGAAACAAATGTGTTTATTAACAGTTACATCACTGAATGGATTTTCTCCAAAGCAACAAGATAATTACGTGTGTGTCTGCAAGTGTATGTGTGACACGTGTATTTTATGTGTGTCTGCGAGTTTATACACAAGCGTCTCTGTGCGTATGTGTACATTTTTCTGTCGTGTTTGTAGTTTGTGTGTGTATTTGCGTGAGTCTTTTTGTTGTGTGTGTATTTTGTGTGTGTGTGATGTTTGACTGCAAGTGTATACACAAGTCTCTGTGTGTGAAAGTTTGAATGTTTGTGTTGTGTGTGTGGTGTGTGATTGCAAGTATATACACAAGCCTCAGTGTGTGTATGTTTGAATGTGTGTGTTTTGTGTGTGTGGTGTGTGACTGCAAGTGTATACACAAGCCTCAGTGAGTGTATGTTTGAATGTTTGCGTTGTGTGTATTTTGTGTGTGTGTGATGTGTGCCTGCAAGTGCATACACAAGCCGTGTGTATGTGTGAATGTGTGTGTTTTTGCTTGTGTGGTGTGTGCCTGCAAGTGTATAGACAAGTCTCTTTGTGAGTATGTTTGAATATCTGTGTTGTGTGTCTAGTTTGTGTGTATAATGTGTGCCTGCAACTGCAAGTGTATACACAATTTAAGTGTGTGTGTGTATGCGTGAATGTTTGTGTTTTTTGTGTGTGATGTGTGCCAAGTCTATGTGTGTATATGTGTGAATGTTTGTGTCGTTTGACATCAGAGATGTTTGTTGATGTCATGTTAACGTTGAATGAATAAGTAACAGTAAATAAAAGGTCTAATGCGAGACATCACAGGTGTGCTTGAGGCTTCAGAACCTTGAGGGAGAAGTCCACCACTGGACAACCCTGTGTGATGCAGCCTAGAGAGATGACGTCCACGAACGGAGAGAAGAACAAAGCTATATTCTCGGGCGTGACTCCTCCGCTCGCCTCCACCAGCAGGGACGGGAACTCCTGCTTCAGAACTCCGGCTGCCACTTGAAGCTCCTGCAGGAGACATAGCGTCAGGGAAAGAAACTTCACCTTCAAAGTCCGTCCGTCGGCGGTCGTTACCCCGGGATGGAAGTTGTCCAGCATGACGATGTCTGCTCCGGCTCTGGCCGCCTCCCTGCCCTCGTCTGTGGAGCAACACTCCACCTCGATCTTGCTGCTGAAGCCACATGCTGAGCGAGCAGCTCTGACCGCCTGCAGCACATGAGACACCCTCAAATAAAAGTTGAAAGAATGTTTTTCCTGAGTGGAATAATATGCATATGAAGAGGTGTAAGAAAATATTATTGATATACTTAAATATCACACATTTTTTAAATAATTTTTTTAAATATATATTGCATGTCATTTGTATATTTTTTATGTTAATACAGCATAGTATATATAGATATCAGTGACGTGTGGTGAGGTTCATGGTTGGTGAAGCACTGACTCCTCTAGTGTCAGATTTACAAGTATATAAACACAAAATAGAAGCTTATTCAATTGTTTGCTGTTATTTCATATCTCAACAGCATTCAGTCACACACACACACACACACACACACACACACACACACACACACACACACACACACACAAGCACACGCAGGTTCTTGGGTACAAACTTTAAAAGACGATTTAAATGATTTTATTAGACGGATGTCCTCTTTGCCAGGTAAATCATAAATCTGTCATATTTGATAATATCATATTAAGATAGTTTAAAAAAAAAGTCTATATTGAATTTTTGTGATATTTTGTGGGATGTTAGTCTACATTCTCTAGATCTATGGCAGTCATCGATTTTGGATAAATATTTATATATTGATATTGAAATATTATGTTTTAATTATAAGTGTATTTAAATTCTATATTCCAAATCTTTAACCCATATTTATTGGTCTAAAACTTTCAATTGGCTGAAAATCTAAATCCGTTTTAAACAATCAATAGATATATACGATTGAGATTAAAACCGTTTCCGTCTTACCATTATCTTTAGATAAGGTTCATGCGTCTTTCCTTCGACCACACAAACCTCCTTTACTTTGTTGTAAAAGTTCACCTTGTTTCCTTTAGTTTTAAAAGTCTCTGCGCCTCAATGGAGATGTGATGTAGTTTGTGGAGGATCATTAGCATGTGCCTCAAGCGAAACTAAATAAGACCCTTACAAACATTAAACTTTAATGGTTAAACGCATCAACCAGACTGTGGAAAATCCAATCAAACGTATCTGTGAACATTATATTGACATTCAGAGATACGGCAACCGACACGCGTCAATTGCATGTATCAACGCAGTTTGTGATGGATTGTGCAATGAGAGGTGCGGCAGTGCCTCACCTGCCTCCCCTGACCGCACTTCCCTGATAGATATATAAAAAATAAACAACTAACATACAATTATCCACAACATGTTTGGTTGCAAAAGACTACCAGCCACTAGGTGGCAGCAGTAATTACATCCTCTGCTACTAAAGAAACATTCAAATACTGCACGATGACTGAGGACGAGAGGATACAGTGGGCTAAAGCAGCTTTTAAAGCTGCTGAAAGCAGTTACGACTTCGTCAAGAGTCATGTGGTCTGTGAATTCTGCAACACCAGAGTCAGTCGACAGTACTACACATATATCCTTGTTACTACAGTATCGCAATATTGTAAGGTTGCCTCTGTATCGTGATACGTATCGTATCCCCGGATTTCATGCCGATACACCCACTGTATTAGATTGAGTCCAGGTCACCCACCTCTGAGATACTGCCTGACGCCCACACGTGGTTGTCCTTCAGCATCACCATTCCACTCAGGTCTTGCCGGTGCATCGAGACCCCTCCCACCAGCATGGCGTACTTCTCCACCAGACGGAAGCCCGGCGTTGTCTTCCGTGTACCGGCTACCTCCCCGTGCCAGCCTGACGCCGCCGCCTTCCTCTGGAGCTGAGCGCAGCGAGTGGCGATCCCCGACGCCCTCGCCAGGCAGTTAAGAGCCGGCCGTTCGCCGAGGAGCAGGTTCCGTGCCGGGCCTCGGACCATGGCAGTCAGGATCACTGCATCCGAGCCTGGTGTGGATGCGAGACGCTCTGTATCTTGTCCATCAAAGTCGCCTACTATTGTTCATCGACACTCACCGAGTTCATCTCCCTCCTGGTGAATCCAGTGGACGGTGCAGCCCAGCTCGGTGAAAACCGCCGTAAAAAAGAGACTTCCTGCCAAAACGCTGTCGGGACTTTTACACAGGAGTCTCGCCTCCACGTCCTGGGAACCCACACACACTCCGGCGGGGTCAAAGTTTGGCGTGTCCTCTTCCAGCCACTGGCGTGCCAACCGTGTCAGGGAGTGTGGAGGGATGGAGTCGCACAATACTTGTTTGTGCGACGACATTCTGCAACGTTTCAAATCAACAAGAAATTGAAGAAAACATAGAATCGTTCACAAGACTGAGCTTGTTATACATGTGTGATCCTCAAATGCATCTAATTGTTTGGGTTAGCCAAAAAAAACGTTTTAGTTAGATTGTTTAAAATGGCTTGGGAGGAGTGAAGCCATTATAAGGTCATAATGGACACCGCTTTCGTAACCTCTCGTTCGCTCAGATTTCCGACGGGGAGAACTTAAAAAGTAATAAGTTTAAAATATGTTCGTGATGAGAGACTTAGGGCATGTTGGAGAGTTCAACATTTGAAAAATGATTTAGGAGGGTTGAGTTTTCATACTAGTTGTACTTTAAATACGGGAAACAAAGCACAGAATCAAACGAGCATTTAAAAAAAATTGACGGCATTTAATAAGCTGCGAATAATGACGTACCAAGAGTTGGAGTAGAGGCCAATTTCAAGCCTTTGCCGCCCCCTGCTGGTTGAGAAGCGCGTCGATCTACCTTATTGCGGCGATTTAGCGACAGTGATCACGTGGCTACATGTTGTCATCGCTCCAAGCAAACAATTCGTAAACAACTGCTCGATACACGTTGAAGAATCTCCAACAAGTGGTCACGGACATAAAAACACGCTCGTAAATAGATCCGTCACATACTTACGTGATCGTTCCGTGTGACGCTGCTGAAGTGACGGCGGCGGGTTTTACGTGCGACGTGGAATTTGACCCTATTTTGTATTCTGGAATGTTGACAGCGAGATAAGTGGAGGCGCTATAGAGTTAACACGGGTCTGAATGACAAGACTTTTAACAAAGAACATGATGAGATCAGGAGTCCATCACTCACTATAATCGGTTGTCATCTTAAGGTATTCGGTTGTACATGAAGTACACCTCCAGAGAAAGACTAGTTCATAAATATAACAGGTTTCTAGTCTACTCAAGATCACAAGAGGAATTTGTTTTGCCTTTGGGTCCTTTTTGCTGGAATTTGATTGTTAGAATATAGAAGAAATAAATCATCTTTTGCATCTGGATGTTTTCTGTTTTGATGGAATGACATCTCTAATTCTAGATCAGGGGTCACTTAACGAGTAAAAATAAATAAATAATATTATTATAATCTTGTCATTTTTCTCTGTCCTTTATTAATGCCCCATAGTGGTAATTATTTAAATTAAAAATGCAATTAGTGTCTTTTAAGAATGTCCTTTATCATCCATGATTATATATTTCTATATTATATATATAACTATATCATTTATTTTTAAAAGTGTGTACCAAACTTGGAGTGGCTTCTCTTGATGCTTTCACTGCATGTTTTTCCACGATGGTCTTGATAGTCTCGACCTGTAACCACCTGCTCCCGCGGCTCAACTTATCAAATCATCTACTGTTTATTGCGTCACTTAAAACCCAGCAAACCCTTCATAACTGAATAACCATCATGTTTGCAGTGGTGAGGAAGCCTCAACTCCTGAGGACCCGACATTACCCAGGGATTTAAACAAGATACAAAACCATGAGAAACATATTTTTAAATGAAAAATGCAAAGGCCATGTATGTTATGTAACCCATTCACTTAACAATATATCACTTCACAGTGTAATAACAATTGAACGGTTGACAGTTAGAGAAAAGTAAAAGTGAAAATTAAAGTCACTACTGACTTAAAAGTGATCTAGAGTCTTATTTCGGCCACTCTGGAACTCGGAAGCTGCTAAGGGTTAAAAGAAGGTCAAAAAGGTTGGAGGGCGTGCGATTTTGGGGTCCATAAACGCCATTGTTGCACTAATAATAAGGGAGTAGTTAGCATATAGTGATTTTTGGCCTTTTCGGCTTTAAGGGACGAAAAAGACGAAAAACTTAGCCCAATTTTTGAGCCCAAGAAGAGCTCTGTAGGACCCCTGTAGCACCTGTGAGAGAACCAAGCTGACTTAAGTGCCCATTATATATGAAAACGTTGCAGTTCATTTAAACTTTTAGTCATTTTCCCTGCAGGGTCCGATCTAAGTTTTTGAAAAGTCCCCCATAGTATTGGAATAAAAGTAAATTTAAATATTAAAACTACAATCTGCAATCACTATAATATCTAGGCTACTTTATATTTAAACAAGATAATTCTTTATGATCTCTTCCTTACAGCAGCCAAGTCCTTAAGCAGATGAGAATCAGAAACTTTTATTACCAGTCTTACAAAATAATGCTAATATTTTTCTATTATTTATATATATATATAATTATAATTATTATATTTCCCTGTTAATATTTAAATCTTAGATATTTTAAGTAATATTATTTTCTGTTCATTTGCCCAAGATTTTAATTCTATCCAGTCTTATCGGATGTTAATATCTTTATGTTATACTTTTCCTCTACAAAATGCTTGACGTCTATATTTTCTGTCTTCTTTCTTAACGCCAGAAACACAGTAGGTCGACGCTTGCACAATGACAGGAAGTGCGTGTCACGTGGCACGCGGCAACTTCCCGTCGGCGCTGCCTCTTGATCCGGCTCCACACCGTGACGTCATCCGGCCTGTGCCTGCTCCTGCGCGCGTCCAACGCTCGGGTCACGCGCCTCTTCCTCGTCCTCCTCCACAGCCGGAGCTCGAGCAAGAACCAGGAAGTGAAAGTACACATGGAGGGTGTGTCTGCCTCTGCCACCGAGTGTTTTATTTTTAAAACAGTCCTCCTCGGTTGATTCCATGGGCGACGCGGCGAGGACCAAGCGGCGGGACCAGCTGAAGCGCTGGGCCGGCTCCTGCACCGACAAAGCCTCGGCCGTTCCCAGGCGGAGGTGGCGGGGCGATGCCGACGACGGAGGCGGGCAGCCGGAGGCCGAGCTCGGGGAACCGCTGTGCGAGCAGCCGGGCTCCGGCGGGGATGGGGGCAAGAAAAGGTTCGTCAAAAGTCTTCCGGAACCGTCGGTTCGTTCCTCACGGAAAGAATGGCGTAGATATGTTCTGCGTTTGAAGCGAACAAAACAAGCTTTTTAGCTCAATATTATTAGCATTTGAGTCCAGAGTGACGTGTGTGAAGATCCAGGACGAACATTAGACACTTTTAATCTTCTTCTCCTCTCCCGCCCTCTTACAAGTCGTTTCTTCTCCTTCCTTTTATCGGTGTTTTTGCTTCAACCACCGTCGTGTTATCTGTTCCTCCTGCTGTCGTTGAACACCAGCTCATGTTTGGATCGAGCATCACACGACATGTTGATGCCCTTCACAATTTGACGCTTCCCTCCATGATTGTCCATTATATCTGCAGCAAAATACTCTGATCATCGATTCAGACATTCATAATGTGGAATATTGCTCAATGTAGAGTTGATATAAGCTGTGATGGACGATCCAACCCCAGAGATATGTTTTTTTTTTTTATTTGTTTTACGTTCCCATTCTGTTGGAAAAACAATAACAGGTAGTGTGAAATGGTAAGAATCTGGCGATACCTATCACTATGCAGGGCTAACAATACGACATATTGTGATATTGTGATTGTGATGTGTAGTACTGTTGAGCACTTGACTCTGGTGTTGCAGTATTTACCGACCACATGACTCTTGATGAAGTCGTAACTGCTTTCTTTTGTTTTTAAAACCAAAATATGTCCAATTATCAGTTTGAAAAGCGGTGTGAGCCATATGTATCCTCTCGTCCTCAGTCATCGTTGGGATCCCGCAGGATTTTATTGTTCCCGTAGCTATGGAGGATGTCATGACTAAAATAGCATACTTCGCTAAAATATCATACTTTTACTATTCATAGTGTATCCCAGCTATATCAGGTCGTTGATGTGTGTGAACAATGGCACAAATACTAGGAAAGTTTTTAGGCCTTTTGTTTTCGACAATAAGAGAAGGCTCTGCCGAGGTCAAAACTTCATAATATCAGGATTTATTTGTTGCTTGTTGGCAATTTTTCTTTTGTCTTAAATTGTTTACTTATTTCTGAGAGTTAAACTCAAGATTTGTACTATTTTAAAATGTCTTTAGGTCTTGTGGTCGTGTTGTTTTTGTCAGAATGTGTCTTGTTTAATTTATTAAAGAGTCGTTAAGGAACTGGCAAAAAAAAGGGGAAGGTATAAGTACTGGTATATAAAATATTTGCTCGAAATTCAACCCTCATCACAGGGTATAAATCATGATGACCTGGGGTCCCCAAACGTTTTTGCAACACGGACCAGTGTCTACATTATTTTCATGGACCAACCTTCAGATAAAAACTGTAAAAAGCTACAAGCTCATTTTACTTTGGAGAAAACACCATCTTTTGTCAAAATACATTTCAGTCTGTAATAGTCAATAATACAAGTTGTTATTATTTCTGTGCAGCTCAGTACTGAATGACTCACGCCCCGGTCCGGGTCATCCATGTTCCTTAAGTTGATGTGTAAATTCATGTTTCATAAATGCATGTTGTGTAAACTCCACCTGTTTGTTCCGTGTTCCCTCAGCAAGAGGGTGAGGTTCGACAGGGCGGCCGAGTTCCTGGCGGCCTGTGCCAGCGGCGACACGGACGAGGCTCAAGCGATGCTCAAGGATGCTAACGAGACCAAAAACGAGAAGGAGGAGAACGTGCCTGACATCGTCAACTGTTCCAACGCGGACGGCATCACCGCTCTGCACCAAGTGAGTGTCCTGAGGTTCCACTGGATTCCATCCACTTGCCTGACTTCTGCTCCCCCCCCGCCCTGCACACAGGCGTGCATTGATGGCAGCATGGAGATGGTGTCGTTTCTCTTGGAGCGAAGCGCCAACGTGAACCAGGTCGACAGCGAGGGCTGGACGCCGCTGCACGTCGCCGCCTCTTGCGGCCACCCCGACATCGCAGAGTATGTTGTGTCGAAACAATGCAGTTGTTGTTGTGGTGCTTTTTATCTTAATCGCTGTGTTGGTGCCACACTATTTCTGCGTTTAACAATAGCAACACTGTCACTCTGGTGCACAAACGCACAACTTTAAAACTGCACCGTTTCATCAAATTACTCTGAATGTTGGTGGTGTTGACAATGTAAACTTTTTTTAATTGTACGAGGCGTGTCGTAACGGACTCGAGTCTTCAGTAAACATTCAACTTTTGATTCGATTTTGGATACATTTACTTTTTTGTTGTTTTCGCCAGGTTTCTGTTACAGCAAGGCGCATCCCTGTGTGCGGTCAACTGTGACGGAGATGTTCCTCTGGACATCGCTCTGGACGAAAGCACAGAGTCTCTGATCCAACAATATACCCAAAGACAAGGTCAGAATTGTGTAGAAGTTCAACTAGTGTCTTGATATAAGTCTGTCCTAAGTAGTTGTTGGACTCTATTGTATCAACAAATTTCTCATTTCATTGAAATATTGACATTAGAAAATGTGCTTAAGCCCCACCCACTGAAAATACTTTGTTTTTCTGGAGATGAAATCTTGTTTACCATAACTACATCCACTCCGCTGCGATTGGTGAAACATCAAGGTTCGTCACGCAGCGTTATCAAAGCTGAAAGTTTCCCACTCTAATGGACTTCTTGTACAAAACAAAGCGAGACGTGATTACAGCTGACTGAAGGAGGCGTGAAGCCATTATTACCTTATAAAGTTTGTCTGAAATCTCAGCGAATGAGAGGTTACGAGAGAGAACTTTACAAAACGATAAGTTCAAAACATGTTCATGATGAGGGACTTACTGCATCTTGTAGAGTAAAACTTTAATGTTTGGAGTAACATGGGAGTAAATCAGGAAAGTTGGAGTCAGACATTAGTTGTCCTTTAAGATAATTGTGATTAATGTATTCAAATGCTTGAGCAATGGTTGTTCAACTACAGTTGACGACCAGTTTACCACAGTTTGTATTTCTGTCAGAGAGTAAAGAAGTGTTTGCACACATGCACTTTGAATGCACCAGGATTCAACCGTTGAATCCCAATATTTGTTTAGAGAATATTTAAATAAAAATTATAATGTTAAGTGGTTTCGATGAATAGTATTGAACTTGAACGTTGACTCTTTGTTTAGAGATTCTTATAATCTGTGTATGAAACCACAGTAAATACTGGAGAGTCGTACCGTACTTTCTACGGCATCTGTTCTGATCTATATTGTCGTCCAAGTGTTTCGTCGACGACCTGATCTTCGTCGTTGCTCTCGTGATGACTCATCGATTGTTTGATTGTGGGCAGGTGTGGACTTGGAAGCCGTGAAAAGGTTAGAAGAAGAACAGATGATGAAAGACGCCCGGACCTGGCTGACCGACGGACTCCCCGAAGATGTCCGGCAACCCAAGACCGGCGCCACTCCTCTTCATGTGGCTGCGGCTAAAGGCTACTTGGAGGCTCTCAGGTCTGTGTTTCCTCTTTGAGAACAACATGTGTGAACTTAAAGTGCAAATATTAAAGTTTATTTGTACTTTAAGAACTCTTGTCTAATTAAACTCTCATTCAGAATACTGTGTCAGTGTGGCCTTGATGTTTCTGCGATCGACTTCGACGGCTGGACGCCCCTCCACGCTGCCGCTCACTGGGGTCAAGGGGATGCCTGTCAGATATTGGCGGAGCAGCTGTGTAACATGGAGGCCAGAAGCAAAGCGGTAAAAGCGCACTTTGTCATTTCTTGTTGTTATTGTTTTTCATTCTCTTGATGCCGTCCACAGGGTCAAACTCCCTTTGACGTGGCGGATGAAAGCGTGGAGCAGCTCCTGGAGGATCTTTCTCAGAAGCAAACAAAGGTCACTGCGTGTTTACTCTGCGCCTTCTTTTAAAATGGCGAGATGATGAAGGATCGGCGTCGCTCACTGACAGCTGCTTGTCTTCACAGTGGAGGAACGAACGCTCTATACTGGAGAGGCAAAACCCACAAGGCTCCACCACGGCAAACGCGCAGAATAAATTACGGAGGTTCGTATCCGTCTGACGTCTTGAGTCAATATCCTTAGACACAGTTATCCAAAGAGTACTTTGCAAAGGCCTACGGATGTTGGCTCGTTCTCTGACTACTGTGGCGTTGACATTGACACCTCAGTTTGATTGTATGGAGAAGAACATGTTGTTTTTCTTATTGTTCCGGCACACGCTGTAGAAACTATATCCTGCTTGAAATCTTCTGTCAAGAATCCAGAAATGTGTTCCACGATCCATCAATGTAATCCAAATATATTTGACAGTCATTTTGAACAACGAGCATTAAGTAGGTAATATTTGTAGAGCACTGTACAGCATAAAACAATATAGGACCCAGAACAGAACCTTGAGGGACTCCCCACAACAGATCCGCCGATTCAGACCTCATTTGATTGGCAGATACACTGAAACTGAGCCCAGATAGTATGACGAGAACCACTTCACCCCTGAGTCTTCTCAGCAGGATCTGGTGATCAACTGAGAATGAGGACAGATCCAAGAGAACCAGAACAGTGTATTTACCCGAATCAGCCAACATCATGATGTCACTGGACACTTTCATTACGTAGACATTACAGCGGTAACTCGCCATATCACGGTTCCCAGGTACCCTGTACTGTATATTTTAAATGCATCGTCTCCAGCTGTGGTCATGACCTGCTAAAGCTCCATGTCTTCGTTATCTCACGGCAGATAAACATCCCAACTAACTAACGTACCCATTTAGTTATGGTGCCAACTAAACAACTCCCATGATGCCCAGCTCTACTTGGTGGTGGCTGTAAATGTGTCAAAAGGGATTGATGGCTGTGATCGGCTGGCTGGGCGGCAAAGCACTATGGCAGGGTTATTAAGAGAGACGGCACCTCATGTGTGATGTTGAGATGATGAGTTCAAATAAATGTTGTGTGAAAAGAGTTAGAAATTAAACGGTCAGTACTTTGATAAATCACTCGCTTAATCACATAATGATCTGTTCATATCAAATGATCTGGTCCAATAGATGCTGATCTGCAACCCTCTATTTCATTTCCAATGAGCCATGGGTCCTCGCATCAGATGTTCACATGAATATTGCTTTTTGATTACAAAAAAGTGGGCAATTAGACACAAATGGTTATGGATGTCTCCACAGGAGCTCCGTGTGCAGGATGAGCAGCCGAGACAAGATGAACGTTCAGGATCAGTCCAAAGAAAGGGGCGTTTCGGGAGGTTTGGAGCTGAGCGAGGAGAAGGAGAACAGTCCCGGTAAACCTAGTCAAAGAAACGTGGTGAGATCCCTGCTTACGCCTCCGGTTCCTTCCCCAGAGAGCTCCACCATTTCAAGTCCAGAAAGTGAGAGCGTGACCACATCAACCGTCAGCCCTGCTGAGAAGGTACGCGACCTCGATGAAGGAATGTTTGATGTCACATGACTCATTTTCAGATTTACCATATTATACCGTATTAATTACCGTATTAATTACCGTATTAACAAGCGTTTCATACTGTTAATGGAAGTTTGTGTGTAATTGTTCTTTATCTTGGATCAATGTTTTCGTTGAACTCTACGAAGACGCCCGAGGAGAAGGACGAGGAAGAGAAGGAGAACGACAAGACCACTCCGACAGCCCGGGTTCAGCCGACGCTTCAGAACCGGGAAGCGCCGAGCGAGAGTCCAAACACTCCTACCTCTGAACGACGCAAGTGAGTCCCACCGTTTCCACCGCTGTGTGCTCTCTGGCTGCTTCCATCTGATCTCAGACTGAGCAAACAAGCCAGTCATGTGTTCAAGAAAACAGTGTTTAGGCTGATGGATTAATAACATCCTGAGGGATACAGAGTCTGCAATGTTCACGAAGGAACCAGTTGGACTCATTTAATGTGTGAACTTGTACTGAAAGTACACCGCAACAGATTCTCCTGAATCATCTTGTTACATAAACCAACAACCAGCCAAGGAGCTTAGTCACGACAATCCATATCCAAAAGTGAAAAGATTTTTTTTTTTGTACATACTGTATTTGTGCGTGTAAATGCGTCAGTTCTAATGCAGCATGCGTTGTGTTCAGGTTCCAACCAGCAGTCAGGGACGAGGAGTCGGAGTCTCAGAGGAAAGCTCGCTCTCGGCTGCTGCGTCAGACCCGCCGTTCCACTCAGGTGAGAGTCGCCCACGGAACATTATCTATACGGATGTTCTGGTCTTGGATTAGCCTCATATGTGAATCCATCTTTAAAAGTAACTTTTTTTAAATGTTAGTTTTGCCTTTAATACTCTTGTGCCGTGTCCAGTTCAGGCAACAAATCTTTAATTCACTGTTGATTTTAATTTATTAAAAATGTGTTTGTCCTCAAATGTATTTTGTCCTACGCTATTGAATGCACCATAGACTGCACTTCAATCATCCATGTCGATCCAGCGCTGAGATGGGGTTTTCCAGATGTTATTAAGCAAAATTGAGCAACTTCTCATCTCGGTTATCAAAGTTTTTATTTTGTAAAACATATTGAGTCTTGTTTTATTCCTCAAATCCAACTTTTATGCCTTGTTTCCTTCACTTAAAGAAGGTCATAGTTTTCCTTAACAACCTTGTATGGCAGGCGGCCATCTTTGAATGCAAATACTAGTACACTATGTAATACAGTGTAACGGGGCTTTTCATAACGCATCATGTGATTTGAATAAAAGGTCTGATAAAGAAATGTATAATAACTTTTCCTCTCGTTTCTGTCTCAGGGTGTGACTTTGACGGACTTGAAAGAAGCGGAGAAGACGGTGGGTAAAGCCCCCGACGCGACGCCTCGCAACATCCAGCCCGTCAGTCCCATCATCACCCTCACTCCGGCCGAAAGAGGTGAGAACTTGCAACTTGACAAAAATGCAACCTCAAAAACTCTCAAACCGATAAAAGGTTAATCCATGGTTGATCCCTTGCTTGGATCAAGGGTCAAGGTTGGGATTCCCCTCGGGAATGTCAATATCTTCCATCTTGGATCTTCCCGGGGCTACAGCTGTGGTCATATGACCTAAATTAGTCTTGGTGGATAAAAACATGTCATTGGTGCAGCATCGTTGCAGTTCTGACACTATATAGTCGCTCATGACAGTGAGTCGCAGCACAAAGCAAACAATCTTCAATAGGTGTAAGCAAATATTGATATAACCATGAGGCGCCATATTACTTATTCCAGATATTGAATCGATATTAAAAATGACAATATAAGTAATTTTATGGTTTATATTTCAATGGTGTGTGTATAAAAGACAATCATCAATGTTTTTATTTTACAATTAACACTTTAATGTTCACGGTGTTTATTAATTTGTGTGCTGCAATTAAACCTCCGGCCACTAGTTGGCAACATTCGTCATTTCCTCCGAGCCAAAGTAACAACAGAACTGGCGAAAATCTATTTTTGACGCATCGATTCAGCAAAGAGCCGGACGTGCAGGCAGGAAGTTCTGCAAGACATCCTGTTATTTTCAAAAGGAAATGCATCGAATAGTATATCGTCACGGACGGAGACGTAGACGACAACGAGACATAGAAGTACAAATTGACAACTTTACTGATTGGTCAAAGTGCGCATTTAATTTCGGGAGGTTTGGAGCTGAGCGAGGAGAAGGAGAACAGTCCCGGTAAACCTAGTCAAAGAAACGTGGTGAGATCCCTGCTTACGCCTCCGGTTCCTTCCCCAGAGAGCTCCACCAAAGTTCGCATTTAAGAAATGCTTGATTTATACTATAAAAAATTATAAATTATCGCAGATGCCAATATCGCGATATCGATATATCGTGCAGTCCTAGTTCCGTGGAAAGAAAAAACTTTTTCTGCTTCCAATCAGACACCGACACGGTGAAGCAGGCGGAGCCGGAGGGCGACAAGCGACTGGCAGTGAGGGAGAGGAGGAGAGGAAAGAAGGAGCGACGCTCCACTGGCATCGTTCAGCCTGATGAAGAGGTGAGAGTCTTGCTGCTGTGTCTCCACACCTGGTCTGACAGATGCTCTCCCTCAGAACGACAACGATGCTCAGCAGGAGGAGACGAACACTGACTCCACCGTTATGTGAGTTTGATCTGCGTCAATGTTTCTTCTTCGTGTTTTATCTCATTTAATCGTGTTTTGCTTCTGTAGCGGGAGTGGAGGAGAATCGACTACCGGCTACAGAATGGTATGTATTGCTGCTTTTTTGACGGCGTCATGCGTCTAGGACTTTGATTGATCGCGTCCATAACGTCGCACAGATGTACCACCAGGAGAGGCAGCAGAACCGGGCTCTGAAGGAAAAGCTGGAGGAGATGGAGCTGCAGCTGAGCCAGAGCAAGGTTGAGCTGGAGAAACTGCGACAGGTTTGTGTCCGTTTTAAAGTCGGTCGATGATGGATTTGACGATCGGCAATAATCCGGATCCTCGCGTTTCCTTCTGAACAGAGCCAAGAGAGCAGCGTGGAGAGGCCCGCTCTGCTGGAGCTGGAGAGATTTGTGAGTCCAGTTGCATCAAAACAAAACACATGCATTTGATCCATGTCTGTCACTCATCTCCACACAGACATTTGATGAAGTCGACTTTAAAAATGAATTATAAATATGATGGTTTGACGGCTGTAGCGCGATGTTTTAGAAACAAAACTGACAAACGCATCATTAACATCAATATACTCTGAAATAAACATTTTGTGCGGTGAAAATAAAATGTATTTGAAACAATTTTTGGCGACATTACAGTATTAATCACGTCAAATGAGATTAGTAAAATACAATAAGATTAAGTGACACTTATATCCTCGTTTTTAGGATTTTGCTTTTTGTTACATATTCTTACGACACATTCGATCATTTGTTCCTGATTCTGAAAAGTCTGTTAAAGAATTAACATTTTTTTTTTATATTGAAACATTTTTACCCAGTTTTCCTTCTCACGGTGTGATGTTTTTCAGGAGAAGATGACCCTTCAGAGGAAAGCTCTGGAGTTGGAGGACGAGCTGAAGGTAAAAACATTTCAGTTGAATCGAATTCCTCACGTGATGATCTGGACACTGTTAACGCATCTGCGCCCTCTGGTGGCGGAGAGAGTAATCGACGTTTCCTCAAACACGTCTTGTTAAATACAATTCGATTTAACCGTTTATTGTGTCCACAAAACTTAATGATCGATCACTCATTAAAAAAAGGAGTATTCACTTAAAGCATGAATTGTTATTTGAGGCTTTCGCAGCCGTTGTCGTTGCATGGATGCGCGTGTCAAGACGAGTCTCCCTCTCTTTCGTCCTGCAGGTCATGTCCGACCTGAAGGCCGACAACCAGCGACTGAAGGACGAGAACGCGGCGCTCATTCGAGTCATCAGCAAACTCTCCAGATGAACCTTCAGAAAAGCCCACATTTGAAAGTATTAACGGGAAGAATTCCTCATTCCGGAAACACACAAACCAGGAGCGGCAACAGCGTCGATCGTTTGCACATTCAACAGTTACGCTGGTTCAAGTTCGGCCCCTGTTGCTTCTTCGGGTCCGATGGGACGTTCCAGCTTCACTTCCTCCTTTTACTCAGTTTTTAGCTCTTTGTTGTTTGTTTTTAACGTGTACATGCTTCACTCCTGTGTTACTTGGAGACCTGGGACCTAAAGCCATGCAGCATCACTTGAACGCTTAGACACTTTCCAGACCTCAGTCAGGACGTATAAGGGAATTTTGGGGGAAAACTGGAAAAAAAGAAAATGTGCCAAAATCCTGCCCAGGTTTGAATTTCCGGAGTCTCTTTATTTCACCTCCACCATAGGACCAACGTAGATTTTCTCCTCCGACTCTGTATTTAACGTATTTATGTGCAGCAGGGAGACGACACAGAACCATCTTCTGCCTGCGAGCGTCTCCCGGGTTCCTCGTTCCTGTGACCGACGTGGTCACGTTCAAGTCTGAATGTTTACTAGAACTTCGAGGGGAAAATACAACTTAACGTGCATGAGTTTGATGATGTGCCTTCTGCTTCCATTTGTTTCCTATCTATTTTTGCTTCAGCAAACACTGATCCAGGGTCTGATGTGATTCCGGTTTCACACTGGAGCCAAATACTTGGATGTCTGAGAGGAAAGTGATCTTTTCCGGGGCGGGATGTTTCTTGTTTAGTAACCTGCTGTGAAGGTAGTTCATCGTGAGCACAACTAGAACCCTTAACCACCTAACAAATACTAGATATGTGTTGATGTTCTACGACTGTATCGGGAATAGTCTCAAAAAATAAGTTAACGTTGCTATTGAACCGCTTTATTCTTTGAGTCGTGGATGGTTTGTTTCTTCTGTATGAGCCGTGTGGGTGCGACGATGAACACTGTAAATACGAGGGAGTCTGGCTGACAAGTGCTTGTTATTTGTGCGTTTGTGGAGACACTGGACAGAAAATGGTGAAAATGAGTGGAAGGCCAAAATATTTTGATGGTAATAAAGTGTTAAAATGAGCCTGTTTGCATCACAGGCTTGTTTTTTCAACATTCAATCGTTTCCTTTTGATATTTGTAGCATTTCAATGGTCATCTCACCAGAAACACTGATATATCCAGTACTTTAGTATTTTCAAAGTGATTGAAAGAAAAAGTACATTTACTCAATTTTTTTTATGCCTCCCAAGTACAAAACTTTAAAGTGATAATTCTTTGGGTGATAAGTCATGTTAAGATCAGCTTTTTTTTTTACATTTAAACCAAATTAGTCTTAAAGACACTTTTACAGCATTTACTTTTTTGGGGAAAGGATTTGTTAAATCAAACATTCATTGTTTCATTAAACATTTTTCTCCAAGTGTCCTGCTGGACTCGCCATGACAGCAAAACCCTTCCCGTGAGCAGAAGGAATAAATGAAGTGACGCACAAAGTGAGCAAAACAAGTCTTTAAAGACAGAAGAACAATCACAGGTGACACAACCCAGCAACAGTGACTTCAACTGTTCAAAGTGAGGGAATGCATGGAGAAGACAGCAAAAGATATACAAAGTTTTACATCCATTCAGTTGATACAGTACAATTTGATCGTTGAGGGGGGGGTTGAGCAACCGGACCCCGCAGTTCTGGCGGGAGATATGGAAGAAGCGCCAGCGTCTGAGTTGAGGCCCGGTTTTCCTCCACATATTGTCGGGAAGTAATGAGCAGAAAATGACATTAAGGCTGAAGGAGAAAAAAAAGCGACAAAATTCCTCCGTTTGACTATTTTAAGGCCTCGTTCTCTTCAGTTTGGGGTCTTGGCTCAATTCTTACACATTCATAATTGAAGTTGGTGACTCGGAACAGCAGGGGCTGTAAACAGTGAAGCCCTCGACACAAACGTGGTCAGAGGAGAGATAAGGCAGAAACATCTTCACCTCGTGAGGGAACGAGTTGCCCTTCGTTCATCTTCTGGCTACACTCAACGTGACCAACGCCTTTAGGGGGGACATCGGGACTCGGAGGAGCTGATCCTCATCACAGTCGCTTATACGGGACTTTACCGAGGAGGAAACATCTTCGTCATGTGAGACTCGAGAGTTGAAAGGCATGACTCGGTTACACTACCGAAGGACGAGAGCGGCGTGATGTACGACAATCACGTTTCTAAAAAGAAAAGGAGTCGACGTGGACAAGCACTCAACTTCATACTGGGACAGGTAGACACCGACTAATCTCTTCTAGCAGCGAAGGGAGATGATGGCGGGGGGGGCGGGCGCTGTATGGAACAAATGAGAAGGAGGAGGAGGGGAGAGGGGGGGTGCTACTGCTGCTGATCGAGGTGAGTAGTTAAGGAAGGAATTGAGGAAAGGAAGCAGGAGACAAAAAAAATGAAGAAGGCAGACATGGTGTGCAGGGGGGGGGGCACAGTTGTATCTTCTTTAGTCTGTCCAGTCTTTTTTGATGTTCAGGTTCCACTCCCAGGACAGGTGGTCGTGCTTATCGTCGTCCGTGAACTTGGACTTGACCACGTAGGTGCCTCGAGCCACAAAACCGTTGGGCGCCTCCTCCAGTGGGGTCAGGAAGTCGTAGTCCTCCTCGCGGGCGCAGTAGCTGCCCACCATGTAGTCGGACTTGTCAACTGTAGGCGTGCGACAGACGACAGTCATGTTACTCTGGGCGGGGGGCAAGATATGAGCCCACAGCTGACTTTATTTATCGGATCTTATGTTACAGCCGTTGCCCCTGAAACTTTTAGCAACTGAAAAAGTAAAAAAGGCGTCACGGTTTCTTTGTTGTCGTTTCTAGCGACCTCCGGTATCCAAGAGGCGCTACTGCTGAGCCATCAAATTGTGCAGTTTGTAATAAGCAATTAGCTCAAAATATTATGTTGGGTAATTTAACTATAAATCGTACAGTTAGGGATGTGTATTGGCAAAATTCTGATGATACGATAAGCTTCACGATACAATATATTATAATACTGGAGGAACAAGGATATACGTGTAGTATTGTCGAGTACTCCACTCCGGTGTTGGTAGAATTTAAATCAGTTACGACTTTTTCAAGAGTCATGTGGTCTGTAGTCGTTTTTTTTTTTAAAAGCTGCCGGTATCCTCTCGTCCTCAGTCGTCTCATCAGTCAGTTATTAACCGCATTTTTCATCAAGTGTTGATGCTTATTCTGTAAAAGTTAAACGTAAGAGAAACTTTATTTTCCTCATCAAACCTCTGCCTCAAAGGTTTGGAAACCTCAGCGTTTATTGTTATTCACACTTCATTCAAATACAAACCTTAGAATAACTATGATAACAATAAAATATGATTTGAAAGCCAGTATATAAAACAATGAATGCCAGTATTAGCACCACTATGAGATCGATGGCAACATTACACAAGTCGATGCATTAGAGACTCACAGGTATCAACAGTTATTCAAGGCACTCACCCTTTATTCCTTTCCTGTACGACTGCTGCACATACTTGAGTCCAGAGACAATCTCCCGGTTCACCTGACGACAACGACAACATAACTTCATGAACCGGACTCTACCGACCATGACATCATCTTGACGTCCTCACCTTAAAGCTGATCTGGATTTTATATTCCACGCCCTCCTTCAGAACGAACGCCTGGGACTTGAAACTCTCCAGTTCACCTGGAGGACAGATGAAGAAACACAATGTCAAAGACTTCAGAGTCTTCGATTCTCCATGAGAGTCCTGGAAGTCAAATGAGTCTTTTTAACGGGAAGTGAGAGCAGACGGTGAGTCACTCATTAGCATGAGAGAGACTCTGTGGACAAAATGGTTCTGAACATTGTTCTGGTTCTGAACTCTGGCTTTAAACCTTCTCGCTGCAAACACTAAACAAAGCAGTTTGGATCGTTCTGCAGAGAAGATTATTTTTAGCCCCGGCAGGTTTTAGATTAAATGAATCTAGGGCAGCAGAGCGACTCAACCAACGTTCTTTAAGGTTTATTAGAAACCAAAGCTCCCAAGGGTTTGGTAAGAAAATGCAGACGACGGTCTACAGATGACGGTCTACAGACGACGGTCTACTGACGACGGTCTACTGACGACGGTCTACAGACGACCTCACGGTGCATGTCGGAGCAAATCCTGATCGTCGGGGGGCTCAGTTCAACATGAGATGAAGAATAAGAATTAAACTTCAAAGCGTCAACATTTCAAATGTAAGTTAATTAAAATGTTTGTTTTTTTCTTCAAATAATAACATTCAATAATTGAAATATCAAAAGATTCAATTTGTTTTTGTTAATAATTAAATACAATAATTTGTATATTGGAATTTTTTTTAAATATAAAATTGAACTTCAAAAATGAAAGGAACTTTCTAATTGACACAAACAAGAGTAAGATGTTCCAGAAATGTCATGTAACGTTACAACAATATCTTTCTATATTGGATTCAAAAGTCTTCAGAATTAATTTAGAACATGCAGTTTTAATTATTTAGCACTATAAAACAAACTATTGTACATTGAATTGAAGGCTATTGATTAAAAGAAATTGTAATTTAGATTTTTTTTAAATATATTATTGAAATAATTATATGAATTATCTGTAAAACAAATCATTAATTTCTAATCCATTTTTTAAAAAAACAACAATTCAACATTTAAATATACAAGTTATTAAATAATATTTGTTAAATAAAAAATGGTAAGTTCAAGCACTCAAAGTTCTGATGTCAGTGATATACTTCCATATAAAGTCAGAACAAAAGTAAACTATTACGGACACGAGCGAGTTCATCTTAGTGTAGACACAAACATGCATCAACACACTTCCGTCTCACCTTTCAGGTCCAACACCAAGGGTTTTGGGGCAGTTTCACAAATGAGAGCCATCTTGGTCACCTCCACCATCGGCTTATTGGGATCTAACCAAAGACAAGGATTTTATTTTATTACAAAGGTATTGCTGGAAGGTCATTGACAGACACTTTCTTGGTGAAGTTGGCGGACCATTAAATATCCAAGTCAATTTAACTAAGTATATACTAGGGCTGCACGATATTGGATATATGAGCGATATTTGATATTGGTATCTCGAAGTTTAATATCGTTATTAATGCAAAATTCTTTCCTTGGGTTTTCCTGGAGGTTTAGAGAAGGAAAACGGCGCTTTGTTTATTCCCGCGCTTCAGTGTCGACATGATCAGAGAAAAATATCACTTATACTGGATTACTCGTGTTTAAGTAGCGCTCATAAGTTAGTCTTCTTCCCGTATATATATTGAGCCGCGCTGGCAGTATATTGATTTGACTGATTGCAATAATTTTTCATTGATCAATCAATCAATTTTTTTTTCTTCGATATATCGTGCAGCCTTAGAATATACTGTATATGAAGATTTTACACATGAAAAATTCTGATGCTAGACTGCTAGATGCTAGAAAAGTATAAAACAGTAGTTACAATAGTTTATCACAACTATACATGATCTACGGAAAAACTTCAAATATCAGACCAAAATAGCTAGAAGTTATCTGCTACTTGCTGGCAGTGAAACCGCAATTTAAATGCAATAATCTCAGACAATCAGGGTTTAATACATGTATACATTAAATTGCCTTACCAGCTTTATATACGCCTAGCAAGGTTTGCTTGTATTTGCAGAGACTCTCGTCATCCTTATCCAGCTCCTGGATCTCCTGAAGGCTCTTCTTCGCCGGGGCCTTGTAGTTGACTTGATCGGTGCAGTCCTCGTTTTCAGCTGCAACAGCTGCTAGCTGCTCGGGGGTCACATCATCGTCAGCCATGTCTATGAGGGCGAAAAGGAAGAAATATGGATGGATAGCATAAGTATTACCAGTCAATGTGCCGAATACACATTTGTTAAGTAGAAGATGTCCGTCTACGATGTGTCCAGCAGGCAACAACGCATGTCATCATCCCGGAATCGCGACTTGAAGTCATGACTGATTAGCTAGGAAAGTGCATTTGCAACCTTTTCAACATCTCACAGTTAAACCGCAACTCTTTTGAAATGTCGAGACCATAGACCTGTCTCTTCCGTCTTCCTTCCTGAAACTAGTCACTTCAGAAGACAAGCTAAAAGCCTAGTAATAGCACAAGTCACAGAGACAAGTATATTCAAATCCCTTGGCAGGCAAAGCCCATAAGAGAATTCTCAGAGTTTAAAGAGTTATCAGTGAAGCATCAGGAGCATTCTTTTCCTCTTCACCCCGATTCTGACCTGTCAAAACTAGCATCTGTCGGAGGAATGTCTTCCAGCAGTCAGGAACCAACACTTGTGAGCGTCAAACATGTCCATACAGAGCCATAGACCTGCTTTAAAATCATCTTATGAATCCCCCCCCCCTCCCCCGGGCCCACTTTGGTAGAATAGAAAAACATACCCTAGTGACATGAATTGCCAAATACTCTATCATTTATATTTACATAAAACCTAAATTCATGTTGAATAGAGAAAACTTGTACACATTTCTTTGGCACAGCATTTATATCTTGCCAGAGTCAAATGATGCAGGCCAAACAGATGACCGCTCTGAAAAGGGTTCAGATGGGAAAACTGGGTAACTTGCCAACTCTATGAGCCTCTGACCCTGAAGGGATGTTGCCTATAAATAAACCGTTTCCCTCCTTTATGGAGAACCAACGCATCTGTTGCAAGTGTTGTTGTTGTGAACCATGGCATTACCATTTTAAATTAAATGGGATTGACAAAACTCTGGTTCAAACGTTCCCATTTATTGTCCCCGTCGAAGTATTCTTTGATGTACTTCAGTCATCCAGGGGATAGGCAACATAGTATTCGAGGACCAAGATCACGGCTTAATTCCAAAGTAACCAGGCAGAGAGCACTTTATTTTGATAACTTTTAAAGTACGTTATAAAAGCTTGTCATGATTTTCCTCCTTTTTAATCCCTGATACTACCAAAACTGAAAAGTTTTTGAGACATGATGTACAGTGGATATCTTTAAATTGAGTATTAAAATAACCTTAGTAAGTTTCAATATTGAATATCAAAAAAGCAAAACAAAATTTTGCCAATGCAAGATATGAGGGTAAAATCGAGAGCATCAGTAAAATGCTTGTATTTTAGTTACACCAAAAAAAGTCAAATCAGGTCAGTGAAAATCATTTCCTGTGCAGAGAACCAATGTGAGGGGGAGTTGAGTGTAAAAGTTAGAGACAGCAGGAAACGCCTTAAACTTACACACTAAAAGCCATACACCTTAAAGACAAGCACCCAGAGTTTAGGTTATGTGCCACTAACCTTCACTCTAAACAAAAGCAGGTCTTGAAATAAAAGAAAATAGAGCAGGTTTATTATTATATTATTGATTATTTTTGATGACAGTCATCCTCCGAACACTGTCATCAGTGAACATAGAAGCAGATCGAGCATGAATGCTCCTCCCATGATGCAACACTAATAGACTCAGTTTTCTAAAAATATTTTTCGGGTTCAGTAAGAAAATGTGAGTATCTGAATAAATTTTGGTACCGGTACCGAGATGTTGGTATCGTAACAAAACTATAGTAAGACTAGATGTTTTAACTGAAATGGACTCGCCGAGCACTGAAATGTGCCCAAGTTGAGATGAAACTCGTAGCTGATCACATGCCAACATTGCGATAGATATTTTTTCGATACATCGTGCAGCCTTAAGTCAGATAACTCCCAGGTTTACGTCAAATATATTTGGATTGTTCATCACGTGTTGTGTGCGCGACTTTTGAATGTAATGCATTATTACACATTTGCCTTTTTATTGTTAGATTTCCTTCATTTTATCATTTTATACCAATATAAAATCAATTACATTTTTTGCAATAAATTACATTTTTATTGAATTATCTGCGTCAACTAGTCTTTCATTTCATTGTGGTGTTCAGGCACGACTGGTTGTTGATTCATTCTTCTTGATGTTGTGCCCATAGGAGGATGTCTAAATGACATTGTGTGGTTATGTAGGCTTCTATAAAGGGAAGGGAATAAAAAAAGTGAAATTGTTGCGTCAATGTATTGAACTTGAAAACAATATTTGTTATGCTATGACGAGGACATTGGAATGTTGTTTGTTAATATCCTGATAAAATATTCCCCTTTTGATATAAACTTCCAAAGACTATTTGGAAAGGAAATGCACAAGTTGCATTCACTGAGAGCAGGTTTGTGTGTTTGCCTTTTCCTGGATTGTGATTAACGCCAGAATTCTGTATTCCCTGTTCAACTGTGTTTGCGTTGTTTTTTTTTCACCACTAAACAACAATACTGATGTAGAACACGTGTCCTAGTTTATCAAGAATGTCTACATTTTCAGATAGAGCAAGATCACATGGCACAAATCCAAATCTAAAGGGTATAATAATAAACATTAAATATTTATCTGCAAGTCTGTCAAATATATTTTAAATTAATCGATACAAACTTGTGTTTTGAGTTGATGTTTACCGAATCTTCACTTCCACTATTTTCCTGAAATTAATCAATAAAAAAAAAAAGTAACTGTGTTTTACATTTCCATAACTTTGTATTTGAGTAACTTATGGTGCGTTTCTTCAATTTGGGCTATTCATTTGTTTTTACTATGCATATTTTACAATGATAGCAACCTTTTAAAATACATACATTGAACTATTGATTTAGTATTAAGGAGATTGACCAGAAATTAGTTTATTTTCATCGGTTTTGATAATCCACAGCTTTATATATATATATATATATATATGTATATATATATATAAATATATATATATATAATGATGCTTATATCTCGGATCGTCCTTATTGTCCGATGATACTTGATTCACAGAAATAAATCATCTTTTTTACACACATTCCACATTAAATATGTATCTTTTATTGTGTGTATTGTAAACTAGTGGAGCCACTTGTGTACATATAAAAATCAGAAGTGAAAACGGACTAAAGCGACAAACACAGGTGACACAATGATGAGTCGAGCACAGACAAAAAGGGGAAGCTCAGTGTTTCGAAAAAAAAAAAGTGTCTTCCGTCTTTTCGACGTGTACCTTCGCGTTGGTTTTAACTAAACGAAACACGTCTGTTTCTCAGAAGAAACAAGTAAAAGCAGAACTTTTGCAGATTCGACTTTTCCCCACAGGGTGGGACTTGAGGAAGGAGACCAGTGGCTAGTAGCTAGAATGTTCCAAACAATTTGGCAGCTAACCGCCCCTTTCACGCCAAAAAGAAAGGCCGCTCCACGGCTCCCGGGAGCTCGGTTGGCCTTCAGAGGTCGAGGAACACGTCTCCTCGAGGAAGGGAAAAGTACCAACCTTTTATTCTGAAGCGGTTTGCGAGCCCAGGTGTTTGCACGAGACGCTGCTGCTGCTGCTGCTGAGACACGATGGCGAACAACTAACGGAGCCGCCCCGTGGGTCGCGCGCGTAACGGTTCCCGCGGACGCAATCTACGTGCGCGCACACGCAGAGCGTCTGGACAGATAGTCGAGTTATTTTTATAAAAAAAAGAAATGATTAATACAAAACCAAAGTTTGTATTCCTTTAATGAAACTAGACTGGTTTTGTTATTCCTACTAAAAATGAACGGAACGGTCTGTTTTCACGTATTACGTAACACCCCATAAAATGGTCAATAAACTTGATGTTTTTTTAGCAATAAAAAAAAGGGGACGTTATCCCAAAAACATTGTAGACTTAAAGTGGAAAGATATTCGCAAATACATTATATTATGGATTCATACGGAAGAACAAACTGATGCAGGTTTCAACTCTAGAAGCTTCCACGTGGTTGTTTTTAATAAACCATTAACTGGTTATTTGCAGTCTGTCTTTTTAGCCAGGGAAAACATTTTACTAAATTTGTACTGCTAGTGTTGTAAACACAGAGAAAGTAGTGCCATTACAGAATAAAGGAATGAAATAAGATTGGCCCTACAACTGCAAGTTCTTGATTTAAAAAAAAACAACTGGTCATCTTGCAAACATATCCAAGAACCCATCAGTGGTGATACTGACGTGTTTTCTTGTCATGAATCTTAAGGGCACTATTATATAATTATTCAAGTGTTTTTAAGGCTGTTTTACACGCCGGAGACCAAGATGTCATGCAATAGAGAAAATGTGGGAGAATCACTGCATTTAAATATGTACGTGATGCTTCAACAGAAAGATCATTTATTTTGTGGCTGAAGTTCTAAAATTAATTTTCAGTCTATTAGTCAGCTTTTTAATATGGTTTTTAAAATTAGGAGTTTGATCAAGGGTAACACCTTAGTATTTGAATTCATCCACATTTTTTATTTTTTGCCAAATTAATAAGATTTCAGGACAATCTCTAAGTTTCCTCCTGTTTGTAAAGAACATGGTTACAGTCTTTTCAATGTTTAAAGTCAGACAGGAGCTGTCTAGCCATCCAACAACCTTCTGCATTTCAGTAGTTAGTTTCATAGCAACCTAGCATTTTTCCCATGAGTATATAACACGGTATCGTCGGCATACATAATAAAATCAACACCAGTACACACAAAGATGGAAAGTCGTTAATATATATGCTGAAAAGCAGCGGTCCTAACATTGACCCCTGTGGCACTCCCAGGGAGAATGCTTTAAGTGGGGATAGAGTATTGTTCACCTGCACAAGATTTAAACCAATTTTGTGTGCCTATGGAAAGATCATAATTTGGCAGTTTGTTTAGTAGTATGTCATGATTAGCTGAGTCAAAAGCTGCGCAAATCAAGACACACTGCTCTCACCACTCCTCCCTGGTCTAGGTTAGTTTTCATTTCAAGTAAGTAGCAGGATGCTTTTTTCCCCCTAAAGCTAAACTGCATAGGATGTAAAAAAGCCCTGGAATCAAGGTGAATAATTAGTTGTTCTGCGACAACCTTTTCAATGACCTTTGAAACGGCTGGCAGGATATGCTAGTAGGACGATAAATACTAAATTCCTGTTTGTCACTAGATTTATACACAGGGGTTACTATAGCAGATTTCAAGGCACTAGGAAAAGTACTCATTGATGGATTTATCATATAGTTATGACAGGTTATTGATTCTCTGGGAGTGCCGAGGGTGGATCTTTGAAACTTTCTAACCCAACATTTTTTTTAAATTAAACTACAATTTTTCATAAGCTGCATGCTACCATATTTGGGCTTTTCCTTTAAGTTACAATGCTTATTAGAAATTGTTGTAGAGGCATCTCTATTTTTCATCCCAGAGATTGCTATTAAACCAAGGCAGACGCTGATTTGCATTACATTTATCATTGGTATCATCTGATGTGTTCTGGCAATTTCTTTAAGCTTTTTTCCAGCGTCCCTTGTCAAGCCAATTTAAAATCCCCAATAAGTCTAACTTCTGATAAATTGTCAAAGAAAACATGTGTAGCAGTAGTACTGACATTTTAGGGGATAATGTAATAGTGTAATAGTGATGAACACACTCCTAGGATTTTTCAGAAATATCAATTTGTTTGCTTTGAACCATGTTCTACTAAAAAGGTATAATACAACAAATTAAATGGGTGATGAGACCAGAATATCTATGAAATACGAGTGTATGAAAGACAAAAAAGCTGCAAAATAGACGTTGAGACTTTTATGTACAAATTTTTAAAACATGTCCAGAGTACTCGGTACCATGTCAGAGTAGATTTACAGTAACAAAATAAACATTGTATCAAACCAGTGAATAATGTTCAAATTATTCTTTAAAAACAGACAACCATGTTACCATCCTGTGTAAATTCATTTTCCATTAAAAAAGAGAAAAGAAAAAAAAGGTAAAGATGTCTAAAGATATTCCAGAGCATCCACCTTCTAAAACAAATTAAAAAAAAAAAGCTAGAAAATACATTTAAATATAACATGGGGGTCCATAAAATAAATCACAGGTTGCATGTTGGGTAGACAAATCCGTCCGCAGGGTTCTCCTAGCTTGTGTCCATCTGAGGAAAATAAAAAAAGGTTACATTTATATCATACAGGACATGTACTTCAGCCGTTGTATAAACGTATATGGTCGAACCTTGGCGTTATATGCGTCCAGCTCAGCATCCAACTCTTCTGCCGACATTTGGGGTTTATTTCCACCTCCTCTACCCCGTCCTCTGGATCCGCCGCGGCCTCCTCCTCCTCCTCCCCACCGCCTTTCGCTTCGGTCGCCTCTCTCACTGCGTTCAAACGTGGGCTTGCCCAGTCTGCTTCTGTCAAAACTACCAGTACCGGCGCTGGAACTACAAGAAAAAGGGAGTAAGAAAAGTGTCCGAAGCCATGTCGTCAGTCTGCCGATTCAACTTTACCTGCTAGTGTAGGAGGAGTCTGACGCGACCTGCTGGATCTTCATGGGGCGACCTGCAGAACACGGGTTAAGTTAAATACACAGAAACTAGTCCATTGTTCACTGGTGCGAGGATGATGTCAACGCACGACCCTCACCATCAAGTGGGACTCCATTGTAATGTTTCAACGCCTTCATCGCATCTGCCGTCGTTTCAAAGTGGACGTCCGCCGTTCCTTTACTACGGCCGGAGCGATCGTAGTGGACGGAAGCCTTCTTCAGCGCGCCGAACTCCGCAAACAGCTCCTGATACGCACAAAGCCAACATCAGCCGTGCCCAACGATAACCATTACAGCCAAAACCCAACCGTTTTGTTACCTGAATGTCTGTGTCCGATACGCCGAAGTCCAGGTTGGAAACTAGCAACTTCCCAACGGAGTCTCCGTTTCTGTCGGCGACGGGCGACGTTCTTCGTACCCTCTGACTGCTCACTTCGTCCTCGAACATGTCGTGCTGCCATTTGTCAGGCAACTCCCTTGGCTGGAAGAAAGAAAAAAAAAAAGGCACAATGATTTCCCACGGAATACTACATTCAACGGTGACAACAGAGAGGGTTATTCAGATGTTGAACAGATTTAAGTTACGGTGGATGAGTCACTAAACTCAACAGTCTGGTGGTGAAGAAGGTTATAGCACCATTATGTAGGCCCAGAAGTCGCTAGAGTCCAGTTGAAAACTACGATGACAGTCCCTGAACCCGCTAGGGTTGTGTCGAGACACGAGCTACAAGTTAGACGCTACAGTGTTAGCATGAACGAAGGTAGCATCACCCACGGCTGCCCTCACCTGATGACTTCACGACACAACAGAAAATCGTGGCGGCCATCTTGGCGAAAGAGCATCGGGTCTTTCTTTGTGTTTAAGACTTAACTTTAAGATCCCGATTTGCGAATTGAGAATACACAAAAGTTCTCCCGAAGAACCCGTGCTTCTTAATAGGCCTTCGGATAAAAGTTTTTTTTTTAAAAAAAACGGCACACGATGTCCGTGACTTCATTCGTGTAGTTTAAAATGAGTCAACAACGTTTTTCCTGTCGTGCAAGCTTTCGTGTCTTTGTGGTTCTTACCCTGCTGTACGGTGCTGGTCTGGGGTTTCGGTCCCGGTTGAAATTGTTCTGTCGTCCACGCGTGGGCCTCGAAGAACCGCGGTCTGATCGGCCCCTGGAACCCCCGTCCCGGCCTCCCTTCTTGTTCATCTTGATAATTTCGTCCAGGGACATGCTGATTTTGTCCGCCATCGTGGTCTCTCGTGAACAGAACTCGAACAGAAAGTGACTAAACAAAGAAAGGTCGCTGGTTCTTATGGTCTCTCCGGCAGCGCGGGCTCCAAACTTGCGGAAATTGTTAAGCGGAAGTGCGTCACTGGCAAGCCCCGCCCATGCCCCGAGGCGCGCACTTGGTCGTTGTTCGTTATCGATGGACGCCTTTGATCGATAAGGGCTGATGAAGATGAAGATGAAGAAGAGGAAGATGAAGTTCATTAGTACCAGACGTGACTGCGTGACGCCTTTGAGCCAAAAGATTTTGTTTTGCGGAAGCAACGGGTGTTCGATGACGTAACTACGGTGATCCCACAGGGACAAACCCAAAGACGCTCCGAGTTTTCTATAAAGAAAACATTTATTGAAAAACAATACATTAATCTAATAACAAAAATCATTAAGTAAGAGTAGACTTTATGGGCGATTTTTTGTTTTGTGAATGTTTTCTAAGAACTTCAATCCCTAATATAAATGATGTAACAGAATATTCTATTTCTTTATTTATTTGAATAGTAGACTTAAACAAAACATTGGTAGAGGATGTAATAACGTTCTGTCAAACGTGTTTTAAACTTTACATTACTCTGTGATTGTACATACGTGTAAACTAATGCCCCAACATAAGAGAACCAAAGAATAACTAAGTAAGTAAGTAATTTTTATTTGTATAGCGCTTTTCCAGACCAGGGTCACAAAGCGCTTAAACAGTCTAAACCATATTCAATAAAGTATATACTTTAAAGGGCAAAATAAAACTGATAACACAACAGGAATAAGGGAATTGTATAAGTATACAAATGATGGTGTTGTTACTAGTTGTCCAGTGGTTGGAAGAATGACCAAGAAACAATGGAAATGTGTGATTTTCTTAGACGCAAGTTTATGACTTACACTTGCATTCTTATAGAAATACTAGTAACATTATTTAGAATCCAAATGGCAGGCATAACGATTGCATTTCTCTGGATACAGACAACAGAAACAAATAATAGAGAGCAGAAGAGAGGACTGGTAATAACAAAAAACGAGATTAAACGAAATTAAAAAATGAGAAACACAACAAAACAACAACAAATAGAAACAATAATATCAGGCTAATGATTTGGACACGCAGGATGGAACAGTACACTTAAAATTAAAATAATAAAGCACGGATCAGGAAAAACAAAATAGTGAAAAACCACCAAGTAATTTAAAGAAGTTGAAGATATATTTGGATTTAAAAGGTATATTCATTTGAAATGACAGGTAAACATGTTACGGTTTGGAGAACTGCTTAGGAGAATGAAATTAGTAATGGTAATATTTAAATTAGTAAATTAAAAGTAAAAGTTATTAGGGAAATTAGAAAACATTTTTAATTCCTATTCTGACTCCATACCAGTAGGTGGCACTAGTGCATTTTGAAGCGCCAAAAAAAGAAGACAAACCGGGAAGTAAACACATTCGCGGTTTGATTTGACTTTATATTCCTGTGAAAACCAGCTAAATTGTTTTGGGAATTGAGAAGCAGCTAAAATCGGGTAATCCGACATATATTTTTAATATATTTTTATGAACTAGTAGCGGTGAAAATGTTGAGATAGATGTTTGGATATTTGCTGGTCGACATTACAAATACTTGTGGTTTCAGGACAACAATATGAAGGTAAAGATTCGGCAGTGGAGCGGGATCGCCTCCTGGTTGTGGGTCGCCAACGATGAGAACTGTGGCATCTGCAGGATGCCTTTCAACGGCTGCTGTCCGGACTGTGAGTATGTTACGAAAAAAACCTAACTAAGTATTAGGGATGCACCGATCCGACTTGTATGTACCGATACTCTGGCTTTCAGCATCGACCAGATGATGCCCAGAATCCCGCAAAACAGAAATGAGGGCTGCTTGTGTAACACTACTATAAAAAGTGCAAAAACCCTGCAGGCGTAAAGCCCATTATGGGATCACAAAAAAATTCTCACCTCAAGTTCAGGTGTTTAGAAAAACACTTTTTTGTAAAAAAAAAAGAAAACCCCCAAATAACTCCAAAGTAAATAATGGTTAGCAAATGAATGTATAGTAAAGAAACTGTCTGAAGCGCGTCTGTGTGTGAGAACACACATTTTAAATTAATTAAAACTGAGTAAATACAGTATCATCGACAGACACCGATGCTGTGTCTCAAATCACATACTTCTCTTAGTATACCAGAAGTTAGTATGCATCAGGATAGTGTAAATACTAACTAGTACGCAAATTCTCCACAGATAGTATGTCTCAAATCAAACACTGCAGGAATTGAGGTGACAGCTTCTTCTTTTACTTCTATTTAACGATGTTTCAACCAGCTGTTGGAACGCTATCGACACCTGCTGGCAGCACGTTTTGCAAGTTTAGAAAAAGAAATAAAGAAAAAATATGAGAATCGAAATATTGGTGAGATATTTAAGCTGGTATCAGCACCGATGACGTGTCATCCTTCTACTGCTGCGGAAAATACACCAGTAAGTATATGCATATATATGCATATATATATATATGACATAACTTCCGTTTAAAACATCATTAAGATGGCGGCCGTTTAGGGTGGTTAGTGTCCATCGAACCATACTCAATTTTGTGGGCATTTTAGTACGCCAATTTAGTGTGCATGGCGCACTAAATTTCGCATACTAAGAATTGAGACTAAAAATACTAACTTTGAGTACGCTAGTATGCGATTTGAGACACGGCACGAGTCGTGGTCAATTTATTGAACGATGATGAAGATGCGTTCCTTAAACTCGGATCATAATCTGGTCCACGATCAACACAATTTAAAGTTAGTCCGTAAAGAGTAATGTTGTTATATTATTATTGTTAAATTGTCGTTGTAATGGCTTCAACTTAACGTTTGTCATGTATTTTTTGTGTGACTCATCATTGTGTGCGGGTTTTCAATGCAGCATAAATAAAGAGCTCCTGTGTTGCAGGTAAAGTGCCAGGCGATGACTGCCCGCTGGTGTGGGGTCAGTGCTCCCACTGCTTCCACATGCACTGTATCCTCAAGTGGCTCAACTCGCAGCAGGTCCAGCAACAGTGTCCCATGTGTCGACAAGAGTGGAAGTTTAAAGAATGACTCCGTTGAGGTTTTATGTAAATATTTTTCTGTCATTTTTTGTCCGTATTTTTATGTGATGTGCGCAAACATTAAAAGTCTGTGGTGCGTCATCGATCTTTTCTTATTCATTGCTTGCAGAGCTGTTCTAATTCATTGTGAGGCCTTCAGCAAAATGTAATTTGGGGGCCCCAAATTAAATCACGACACCAGAGCTGTGTCTCAAATCACATACTTCTCTTAGTGCACTCGAGGTTAGTATGCATCAGGATAGTGTACGTACTAACTAGTAACAAATTCTTGGAAGATAGTATGTCTCAAATCAAACACTGCCGCTACGCACTAACAGTAAATGACGCGACAGCTTCTTCTTCTACTACTATTTAACGATGATTGCAACCAGATGTAGTAACACTATCGACACCTGCTGGCAGCACGTTTGATTAAGAAATATGAGAAACGCAATATTCGTGAGATATTTACGCCGGTATCAGCACCGTGTCATCCTCCTACTGCTGGCTGAAAATTCACCTGTATATATATATATATATATATATACTTATACGTGTATATATATATACGTAACTTCTACGTCACCAAGATGGCGGCCGTTTAGGGTAGAAAGTGTCCATCGATCCATACTCAGTTTTGTGGGCGTTTTAGTGACAATTTAGTGTGCATGGAGAACTATATTTCACATACTAAGAATTGAGACGGGCTTATGCACTAAAAATACTACGTTAAGTTGAGTACGCATGTATGCGATTTGAGACACAGCTCAGCTTCATCATTCCAGACGTTACACTATGATGTGGTGTCGTATGTTTACAGGCGACACATTAAGTTGCACTGTTTTTGCTTTATCTAAAAAGTGTACAATCTCACACAAAAAAAACAAATCACATCATCATCTTCCAAAAAAAACAGGTAAATAATATATAGATTAAATACTTAAATAACCACAATGATGTAGTAACTTACGGTTGTTAATTAAATAACATAAAAATGTATTCGAGTCAATTACTTCAGTTATTTCCCACACAGAGTCACAAATGAATGAAGTAAAATAACTTTATTTGTTCATAAAAAAAAAGGTACAAAAAAATATCAAAATAAAATCAGATCGCATTAAAACGCCATTAGTTATCTTTAAAGTGCTAACATGCAGCTAACAGTTTGAAGTTATTACAAACTTGGAAAAATATATATTTTCACTAACTTGTCTAATACAAAATAAACTGTAAACATAGATAGATAGATAGATAAACTTTATTGATCCCTCTGGAGTTCTCCTTCGGGAAATTGTTTATTGAAGATATTGAGGAGTCCCTGGAAAGTCATCCTCTGCTGGTCCAGACCTTCAGGTGACGAGCAGCTGCTCCTCGAGAAGAAGATGCTGGACTCTTTATCTTCTGTCCATCTCTGCCGGCAGAGCGACAGGCCTTTAACTCGGGTCCAAAAAAAAAAAGAAAAAAAAAAAGGCATGAAGTGGTCAGTCTTTGTTGGCCAGCCCGAATAGCTCCAGCAGATCCTTGTTTTCGGGGTCGATGAGGTCAGCTGGTGTCTCTCCGCACTCATTCTCCAGCGTCACGTCAGCGCCCAGAGAAATGAGATATCTGAAAAAGAATTAAGAATGACGTCGATATGAGGCTTCTTTGCTGATGAGAAGTAAGATTATAGACGAAACAAAGATGTATTGACGTGGCCTAGTAAGTACCATTTTGGTAAAATATATGCATTTAAACTTGTTAGTATTATATAATAATGTAAATAACAGTCATGGAAAACACAATTCTGGCTGAATTAATTTTTTTTTCTTGAGTAAATGAAGGGTGTAGTTGTGTCAAAAAAATTCTTACTCAAGTTCAGCAACATGAATTTTGTTATTTTAGATACAACTAAATATGTTTTAAATCTCTTAATGTGGAGAGGCAACTTTCTGCACTTGAGTTACAGGAAGTAGCCAAAAAATGCAACTTCTTTTCCTCCTCTGTTTCAGTGAAGTGTGATTGTTTGTTAACATGAATTTTTAATACCTTCTGCTGCTGCTTGAAGAATGAAGAGTTGGTAAACGATTGTAATATTTGAAAAGGTAACTTTTAAAATGTATATTGAACCATTTTTATTCTCCCCGGGAGATGCATTTCAAGATGGTTCTCATTTATCAAGGTAGTTGATTAAAATATAAGTTGGTAAAACAATAGTGGATTAAAAATAACAAAACAATTAGATGTAGAAAATGTAGCAGCCAAAAGACAAAAACCCATAAAGTAAACATATTTGTCAACCAAGATATTTTAATTTATTTGATTATCATTGTGTGCTTTTCCTACTTCAGTACAACCAATGTTGTTTATCTTAATGACAATTCAAAATTCAAACTTCACTCATTTACGGCTCACCCTCATGTCGACCAAAGGTTGGAATTATTTTTTAAATGAAGTTTGAATATCACTTTAAGGTGGCACTGTTCTGGGCCCGTATTTATTCTGTTAAAATGGTCTCATAGGCTAAAAAAAAAAAGGTTTTAAAAGCAACAAATGCTTGGTTGCTCACCGAGCGATATCGGGGAACCCGTCGCTGCAGGCCATGTGCAGCGGCGTCCAGCCCTCCTCGTCCCTCTGGTGGATCTCTGCTCCATACTTGAGCAGCAGCTTCACACACTCCAGATTCCCGGAGAGGACGGCCTCGTGAATGGCGGCCATACCTGCGTAGAGCAACTGTGAGCGGTTGTGCCGACATGAACGAGGGTCCAAAAACTAATCGGACCAGGGGGTCTCACCAGAGTGGTAGATGGTCTCCAGGCTGACTCTTCTGGCTCGCATGAAACCACCGATTCCATCCAGCTCACCTTCTCGGACGTATTCCTGGAAAACCACGTCGTTGGGGAAGTGGACGCTGCGGTCGCCGGACTCCAGGGAAGAAGCACTTGAGCTGCAGGTGACCGGCAGCTCAAAGTCCTGCTTGTAAGCCTTGACTTCAATGAGTTTCATCCTCTTTGTTTGTCAAAAAAAAAGTTGATTTCTCAAAGTCCTTTTCGGGATGTAAAAATGCTCTCTCGGTCTGAGGGTCTCTGAGGGCTGACCTCCCCCGTGGATCCCTTTATACTCTCCCAAGAGTTATTTTAAGGGCTGGAAGATGAGAATCCCCTCCATGACCCTCCCACCAGCTTCTGTTCGTTGACACTCGAACCTGGATCCTGATACTCTTCCCAGCAGCTCCACCCAGAAAATATGGTAAACACCAGGTGGAAGAGCGAGAGCTCTGGAGGGCCGACTGCAGGGTTACATTGGGGCGAGAAGTTGTTGCCGTCTGACCCGAGCTGCTTGGTGACCGGGATGGTCATGTGGGATAGTTCTTGACCAGACAACAACTGCTGCGTAACGCAACAGAACCTTTTTGTTTGAAGAGTCTAGACGCTCTCCTGGTTCTGAATAACTGTTCTTCATGTAATGTTTAATTTAGTGGTAGTAGTACTACAGTACATCTGTGAAAAACGTTTTTCATTCATCGATCATTGTTTTATTAGATAAAAATGTCCCTGACGTTGATGTGGGTCATCTCCATCTTACATTTACTTCTTAGTGAAAGATCTTCTTAAGCAAAGAGCGACTCTTTGAAAAGTCTCCATCGCGTTCTTAAGAACACTCCTAAGAAGTCCCCACCACCACAGAAAGATCATTATCGAATATTACTGTCTTAAAAATGTTTTTCCAAAAGATGGAACTTTCTCTGAAGTAACATCAGCCTGTGACATATCAAGACACTCACTACAGCTAATTGTACTCACAAAACTTTTTAAAAAAAAGGGAAAAAAGCTAAATGTGTAAAAAATGAAACCTTGGTTATTTCTCCTGATGATAATGTTCCAGGGTTGAGTCAGTACTTGGGTGACTTGGGTCAGTCTGTCAAACTGAGCCTGAGAAACCTGGGTGTGATAAAGACATGTCTCTTGTTCAACACTGCAGAAAACTGACCAGAAACTGTTTCCTTCAACTGAGAAAAATCTCTAGAATTAGGAAAATGATGTCACAACACGATCTGGAGCTTGTAATCCATGCGTTTGTGTCGTTTAGATTATTGTAACAGTTTATTTTCATGTCTTAACAAGAAGGAGCTGTCTCGCCTGCAGTTGATACAGAACTCTGCGGTGAGAATTCTGACCCGCTCTAGTAGAAGAACTCACATTTCTCCGATCCTTAAAACTCTTCACTGGCTGCCAGTTTCTTTCAGGATCAACTTTAAAATTCTGGTTCTTACTTTCAGATCTATTCATGGTCAGACTCCTCCTTACATCACTGATCTGATCCAGACTTACACCCCAGCTCGGGCTCTGAGGTCTGTGGATCAGAATCTACTGATGGTTCCTGAACACGGTTCAGGACCAGGAGAGAAATCCTTCAGGCTGTTGCTCCTAAGCTTTGGAATGAGCTTCCTCTCTCTCTGTGTTTGATTGATCTACTGACTCCTTCAAGAAACATCTTAAGATGTTCATATTTGTTCAGACTTTTCCTTGATTCTCGGAGACTCCCGTGTTGTTCTCGGTGTTGTCTTGACCTTTTAAGTATATATTTTATTGTGCATTGTTTTGATTGTTTAAGCGCTTTGTGAATCTGGTCTGGAAAAGTGCTCTATAAATATTACTTACAAAATAAACCTGTAAACTAGTGGAAAATGTATTTATATGAAGGTCGGACCACGAATATAAACAATGTCAACACAAAATGTAGTGTTTTTAAACATTTTTTATTTATTGGCCACCATTTCATTTTTTCCATAACAATTTATGATGGAATGCTTTTGTCAAGTTCCCTTCCTGCCGTCCACCAGCTCCTCACCCACGCTTAAGCTCCCCCTCCTCCCATTCACACGTTTAACAAAAACTCATCAATGTAAACCGATTACATTAGTACAAACAAAGAAAGACACACACGTGGGGGGGAGGGGCGGGGGTTCAGAGTGGGTGAAGGGCGGGGCGACCTGTGCAGGTAAACAAATCTTCGTCCGACCCGAATCCGACCGCTTTAGTAACCGTGATGAATCTCTGATCAGGCGTGAACGCAGTGCGACCCATCAGAATTGGCTCAGAAAAAACACAGAACCCCAGACAGAGAGCCAACTCTGTACCCCAACTGCCTACAGTTGAGCACAATGGTACTAAATAAAAAAAAACAAAAAAAACACCGAGTGTAAAAGAATTAAATAAACAGGATTTCCCCCTCAAGAATGTTACCTTGGTTCCTTTTAGAGAGTAAGTCAGTAGCTGTGAAGACGAGCAAGTCTGGGAATGAAGCTCAAGAGAAGGAGACCCCGCCCTCACGTCTGATGGAGGGGGTCTGGATATTGACAATGCTTGTGTGGTAATCAAATCTAAAGGGATGTAGACTAGTGCTTTTAAAATAGTCGTGGGAAAGCCAAAACACCCCCTCCCCCCGTACAACAGGCCTCTTGATCAGTTGCTCTGACAGGTGGAGATTCAACAAAAGTAGCAATTTGGCGTCAAATACACAGGGTCAGTGTGGAGCTCTGTCGAGCAGGCATGGATGTCTCCTTACGAGGCATTTGGCTGTTCCCCGAGTCCCCCTTGACCCCCCTCAAGCTGGGACCAGTCTGGCTTGAAGTAGCACACTTGAAGTAGGTTCGAGGGATTATTGGATGGCGAGAAGGTGAAGGTGGTGACTGGTTGGAAGGGGTGAGGTGGGACTCGTCTCCTCTTTTCTCCTCCGCCGCCTCTTACAACTCGTCGTGTCCGTCGTCCTCGCCGTCAGAGTCGTCATCCTGTCCTTCCTCTACGTCGTCCAGTTCCTACGGAGAACAAGAGAAGGTGAGCAGACGTGACGACTGGACTGCAGCTTGAACTGAGGTGTCAACGAGGAGTAATGATGATGTTCAATAACACTAATGTAAAAGTACATCAGGCTAGCCTACAAAAATCTTTGAGTGTTCGGTCCGGCAAGCGGGCACTTCTGTGTCAACGCGGTGAATGTGTATTTGAGTCGGGGTGGCGTTGGAGTGGTAATTGTTAGGGTGGTGACAGAATCTTTTTCCTGTATCGGGGTGGCGAGCGTCCACCTCCGTGTCGGGGTGGTTATTGCGCATTCATTTGTTAGGGCGGTGACAGAATATTTTTCTGTGTCGGGGTGGCGAGAGGCCACCTCTGTGTTGGGGTGGTGAGCGTCCACCTCCGTGTCGGGGTGGTTATTGCGCATTCATTTGTTTGGGCGGTGTCAGAATCTTTTTCTGTGTCGGGGTGGCGAGGGGCCACCTCTGGGTCGAGTTTTAGATTAGATAGAAAACACTCATTTTACACTTCAACACACAAGACTGATGCTCGTTTTAATTCAGTGAGCTCATCCACTCGCCCCGTCTCCATCACAACTACATCCTTAATCCTTCTTTGGCTCCATGGTCTCATCTTGAACCGACTCATGCACAGCACATGTCACGATCATGAGACTATATCTATACGTCGCACTGAAGCTTCAAATATAGAGAGAAGGTTCTGCCATGAAGCAAAAACGTGCCTGAGGGATGAAGAGTCGACGGAAATACAATATGACGGATTCAGTCGTGACTTCATCTTAAAGACACATTTTTGACACTTGATACGTGTATCAGTGAACTTACAGACGCACAACATGGTTTCCATAGGAAAGAGAGTAAAGTTAAAATGTGATTAAAATACTTTACCATGTCATACGACAGTAACACTTTTGAAACTTTATTAAATGGGTTCGTCTTAGATCCAAGAGACGTTCAACCTCCTCCTGTGTGAGCATTATTCACGCCCGAAATCAAAACTAACAAATCAAGGACTTCAACACCTCACGTGTAAATTAAAATGCAGTTCATAGATCAAACTGTCGACCCCGATGACAGGGTGGACTTGCTAATCTGTGTCGCGCTCAGAGATGCACGTGTTGCTCTACTGTGGGGGGGGGGGGGTGTCGGGTGAGAGCAGCTGGAAGAAATATCAGTGGCTGCAATAAGAACCGTTAAAATATATTAATATAGTGACGAAATATATTTCACAAGTTAACCGAATACTACTAATGTAACACTATTCAATGCTAATGTTTTTACTAGTCATGCGTTTTCAAGCCTTCTCTTTAGGCCATTTTATTTAAATTAAAATAAGGGTTTTATTACGGTTTTATTGAGCCTTTTAGTTTAGTCGGTCCAAAACAAACTAGGTCGACTCCAAGTAGATCATGTAAACATTAGTCTCGGTCTCGGCGATGACCCCAAAACAAACTCTGTCAGATGCCATCTATGGTTCGTGCTCAAAGGAGGTCAAATAGACAGAGTTTACAGTTTGGCATGAAGGAAATATATATGGTTGCTGATTCAGGGCAAGATCTTGGCTCGAACCCCATTTTCTGGTTCAGGGTGACCGTGACCCACAACAAGATTTTTTTTCTGGCAGAACAAACATGAAAGAGCACGTTTCTTGGCCCACAAGTTGTGAATGTATACATTTATAACTGAAAACTTTTTTTGGAAGTTTCTGCCTAGTTCGTTGCAGAGTCATCTCTGTCATTTAAGGAAGTTAAGATCGGTATCAACGGTACTGGTGTGCAAGGCAGAAAAAGGACACAAAATATATTTTATTGATAATTTCTGTTGTAAGCGTGAAAGTGGAAAAAGATGGAATTTTCTTTGAAGTAACAATAGTCTGTGACACTCGTTTTAAGTGGTTTTATTGATTATTTTGAGTGAGTAAAATTTAATTTAGTTAATTTAATGTATAATTCATTTAAATATATTAAATCAAGTGTATGTGTGTGAAACAAAACTACATTTTTTCATTTACAATTAACAGGCAAACATTTACAGTGTTTTATTCACTTTGATGTTGCAACTAAACCTCACGCCACTAGATGGAACAATTACATTTTTGCAAGACCTTTGCGACAACTGAGGACGAGAGGATAGAATGCAGCTGGCTGAAGCTGCTTTTAAAGCATATGTTTGGGTGTATTTTTTAGCATTAGTGATGCCTTAAATCTGCGACAGGTTTTCTGTGGCCAACAAGCGCTTCAAAAAAATATACAGGTGAAACTTTGTTGTGTATCTGCCACGATGCTAGCAAATATATTAGCATCTGTGGTTATTGGCAGAGATGCTGAAATGATCCTGAAATCATTCAAGTTGGACCGACTTGTCCAGTTATCGACCCGTCATCAAACTCTTGGTACAATAGGTTCAACCTCCCTTGAACATTTTGGACGCGCGGAATTCATTCTTACCTCTCCATCCAGGTCGTCATCGTCAGCTGCGGGAGCACCGCCTTCCTTTCCACCGCTTTCCAAGAACTTGGTGAAGCCCTCTAGTGTTCTCTCTCCGTTATAGTCAATAACCTGGAAACGAAAGAAGAGTTTTGATGGTTAGGTTTGAACGACAATGATGCCGAGTCGGCAGACCGAAGCATTACTAACTGGGTAAAATGGTTTAAAGCCAAAGAGCGCCATCTAGTGGGCTCTGAAAATGAGGACAATGCTTCATGAAGCTTTGAAGCTGAAGATCATCCCTAAAATAGCCAGTTCAAAAATATCGCTGACTTGCCTCCCTTGCTGTTAGATTAATAATCACGTCCATGAATGACAAGTATGAATAAACCAATCAAACATGCATCATTTGAACAGCATTTGATAGAAAAATAAAGCCAAATAAAAAAGAAAACAAAACTCTTCATCACCATCATCATCCTAATTATTTTCTTCTTTATCACCATCGTAATTATTTTCTTTATCATCTTCATCATCATCATCCTAATTATTTTCTTCATCTTCATCTTTATCATAATTATTTTATTCTTCATCATCATCATCCTAATTATCTTCAGTTCTAAATTATTATTCAGTTTGTCACAAACTTATATATAGTTATCCATTTAAAAACATAATATACATTATACACATGTAACTACAATATTATCATTACTTTACATACTATACCATCAATCATTTCAAAATTACCTGTATACACATAGTTATCAACTTCAAAATATATTTATTATGTACTTCAAAGAATGACCTATTTATACACATAAATATAAGATACTAATTCAATTAATCCGCCGTCAATCCAAGTTCTATCCGAGGTCATGTGGGTGACGAGGCACAAATTATTTATCAAATCTATCAAATGCTGCATATCTGAAAACCTCGAGGTTCTCAATCCAGTGACACGTGCGGGCCTCCTTGAATGGGGGTCACAGGCTAATCTCTTGGCTCTATTACAGTATTCGAGACGTTGGTGAGAATTCTGGAGCGAGGGTGGATGGTTTACAACCGTGTGCGCGTGTGCAGCAGGTGCAGTCTGATCTTGTGATGAGAGTCAACAAGTAGGAATCTTGAGGTGCATCATCACGGTCCCTCAAAAAAAGAAAAAAAGCTGACCGGCCGCTTTGGCATCAGACAGCAACACTTGACGTGGCTAAATTAAGTTGCTCTACTTTCAATATCTGTTGCTTCGCCAATCATTTCGGAGCCAAATCCCCTTCCAGACCCCCAGCAGAGACGGGCGACAACAAACACATGGATCACGATCCGGCGTCTTCAAGGTTCAAGTGTCGATGACGGAGGCGAGCTCACCTTGCGATCGTCTCCGGCGGGGAAGAACTTGAGAGTGGGGAAGCTGTGCACTTTCACGGACTCGATCTCGTTGGCCGTGGAGTCCATTTTTGCGACGATGATGTCCTCACTGTCCTTGTACTTCTCGCCCAGCTTCTCCCAGATGGGGGTGAGCTGTTTGCAGTGTCCACACCAGGGGGCGTCTAGAAGAGGGAGTTAAAACTTGGTTCATTTTTATTAATAGTGTCTGATCCAGCTTTCAATGGCAGTGAGTCGGGAGTGATTCACAAAGTAAAGAAGGGGAAGATGAAACACCCTCCAAAAACCCGACACAGTCACTTATTCCCAAATAACATCTGCATGCAAGTTCCATGAAATCACAGAAATGTCTTACAGAACTCGATGAAGACGTTCTTCTTAGGATCAAAGGCGACCTCCTCAAAGTTCTTGCCGACCAGAATCCTGACAGGATTCTTTTCCCAGTCTTCGGGGATGTCCTGGCTCATGAGGTGAGGCTGGAAGGAGCAAAAAAAACAACTCATTACTCAACTAGTTCTAACATGAAACCATCAAACACAGGCCACACGTTAGTCAAAGAATGCAACGACAAAAGTTTCTGTTTGTTTAGATGATGACTTTGATCCAGAGACAGACATGGAAAGTTATAAACTACATTTTATCTCTGAACCCAACTGACCACCATTGTTACATTGCGATTTAAAACAACGCACTTTGCAATTTGAGAAAAAAAAAAAAAAGAAATACAAAAACGCTTACAACGACTCTACAGTAGGTGGTGCCTTAGTAATGTTTTGTCATTTTATTAAAATGTAAAAAATATATGTAAATAATTATACATATTCAATTAGTGAAGCTGAAACATTAAATGTCACTTTATTTCCAGTGAATTGATAACCACTTACGTTTAGTGTCTTTATTTTTTATTTACATTTTTGCCACTTGTGTGATACCTTTAATATAAAATGTGTTATACTCTGTCATTTAATAGATTTGTTTTTTTTAGTTTAAAAGTTAAATAAATATACATTTATTTAATGATTCCATCAATTCCTTTCATCATAAAATGCAGGCCTGTGTCATGTGTTAATTCCATTAGATATGTTACTTATAAAACACAATTAACTATAATAGTGACCAAAAATAATTCCTAATATTAGTACATAAAATGTCATTCATAAATAACAAGGATAAAACATGTGAATAATGTCAACGTGACATTGAATGGCAATGAAATGTTAAGCGTTCCTACCCTGAGTTTGCCCTCGACGAAGCGAGTGCAGAAGTCGGTGATGCTCTCTTGGGTGATGGCTTCGCTCTCGGGCTTGTACTTGGTCATCTCGTCCTCCAGGGTGATGAGGCGCACAGCGGGACACTCCTCCTTCTTCAGACCGAAGAACTCCAGGATGCGCTGGTTGTCGTCAACGTCGCTGTCGATGAAGATGAACAGAATCTGGAGGGGAAATTTTTTTTAATTTTTTTTAATCAAGATCACTTAACTCTATCTTGGCAAGCGTAGTAACGTCATGACAGTCAACACCTACCTGACCCTTGAATCCCTGTGCGGCTTTCTTGAACTGTTCCATTTTATCTTCAAAGTCTGAGGCACCTTTGGGCAGGAACATGAGGATGTGGGACTTGATTTCTCCACCAAAGATTTTTGGGGCGGTCTGCAAGTTCCGTCCGAGATAATGAGTCACTTCCGGTCAAACTGTGGCGAAAATTAAATGGCGACTCGACACTTACCTGCTCTGTGAACTCAATGACAAGAGGCAGCTGGTTGGCCTTGATGAAAGACAGCAGATTATCTTTAGTGAGCTCTCCGTCGAAGGTATTGCGCCCCTCGTCGAACTGGGAAGCGAGATAGGAAAGAGGCCATATTAATAACTGAACACCTGGTGTCTGTTGTCTGCCTGTGAACACCACAGATAGATTTCCTGCATGAAACCACTTCAAATCCCTGGTAACCCCCAGGAAAAGTCCCAGCCCAGCGTCATAAAACGCGTCAGGAATATCCACTGCGCACTTACTGGCACTCAGAGCGAAGGCCTGAGCGAGAAGCTTGAGTGATGTTGGCACAGCCTTCTGGGATTAACTAAAGGACAGAGCAACTGTTTATCATAGTGGAGCCTGGACGGGGTTCGTTTTTCAGACACAGGTCACTTCAAGTACAAGTTAATGGCAAAACCAGACCATCACGGACGGTTTAAAAGAAGGGACATTTGACAACATGCAAGGTTTATTCATTTCTAGGACGAGCTTGTGTGTCCACAAAACCCTCTAACAGGAGTGGTTCAAACTACTTATGGGCCCAGGGCCGGGTCTAGACAGGCATGTATGAGGGGGCAGCCACAAATCTTAAGGGGGCATTGTGCTGTTACTTACTTACATGTAAGTTTGAGGGGGCACAACATTTATTTGAGGGGGCCAGGCCCCCTCTTGCCCCTGCCTAGACCCGGCCCTGTATGGGCCTATGAAGCTTCACGAATCACCTTTATAACTTTCAGAACTCTAAAAGTGGGATGGGAAAATAATACTTCCTGAAACTTAATCAAGGAGTTCACATGTTTTCATAAAACGTGACATGTTTTTATCAAATAACAAGATACAGGAGAATCTGATAGAAAAACTATCTTCTTTCATTTAACAAAAAGAAAAGCAGTAATACATTTCGGCCACATGGGGGAGCCAGAAACAACGTTTTCAATGAGTGTTTTTTTTGGTAACCTGTACACTTGTGTTACAGGTGGATGTGAGAGCTCAACGCCCAATGGGAATCCAATATACCACACAAAATTATAAAATATTACTAATAATAATAATAAATTGATTATAATCACAGTTTCTTTCTCATTTTTCTTCAAACCATTGTTTTCCTACAGGAGGTGATTTCAATCGAGAGTCAAAAAGTAAAGTACCTTCTTGAAGAGGACCACGCTGTCTACCGACACCTCGTACTTGGTGAAAACCGCATAGTCGGAAGTTATGGCAAATGGAATTTCATCGACAGACTCGGCCGCTTTTTCAAAAGCCTTGGCTCCGGCAGATGCTGCGTCCTGAAGATCACACAGAAACATTAGATGACCCGACATGTAATGTTCAGGCTACATGGACCTTAGTAAATAAAGATTTATCTTAACTTAAACGGCAACATCTCCAATACTAACTCTTTGAAGCATCAATTTAAATAATAATAAATTCATACATTTGTAAAGTAGAACAAAATCCTGAGGAAACAGAAACCACTGGGTGTTTTAAAACAGAAGACACTGATTAAAAAGGTTCATTCCACGAACAGGAATAATTACCTTAAAGAATCCAATGACGACCACCTCGCTGTCACTGATCAGGGACTCGGCGGCGGCGGCGTCAGTTAGCTGAGCCACGGCGGGTCCGGTTCTCTTCTTTAGCCAGGCCACGATGTCTTCAGCCTGCCTGCCAGCTTAAGGACACATAATCCATTTTTATTTCAAGTGATTTAAGGAAAGAAAAAACATGTTTTTATATTCCCTACACATGCTCAGTTAATCTTGTTTTTCAGCGGTGAAGTGATGCAAGAGCAGCAACTGGACTAACTGAGTATATTCTCCCTCTTTTAGGAAAGATCTGCCTGATCAGCCAAATGTACTCTTGATCTTAAAAATAAGTTTCTTTAATGTTGACATAAGCAACAAGTGTAATAACTACCACAATAAGAATTTAACGCAAGGAAACTGTCAGCTATATCCAGAATAACATAGGTATGTATTTTGTATAATTGTGGAGAAAACTCAATCCTAGTTTCTGTCCCAAACTGCACAGAAATATCCAGTTTGTCATTTTTTTAATAGTTAAAAACAAGTTGTTTGATGATGAAGTAGACAAGGAAAGTTTGTTTAAATAATATAATCAAAGAAAAGGGAACAACAAAAAAGTGTGTCGATCTAAAATGACAAAAATACTGTTTTTGAAACCGAGAGTTTAATTGTGAGCATCGTGTCCGGAGGAGATTTCCAGTGAATCCTCACAGTGTGCATCTGGTTTCAGGCATCAAAAGAGCAGCTCCTGAAATCCTACTCGCTCATTCATCATTATCCATAATTTGAACAAAGACTGTCCAACGATGAATAAAAAAATTTGCTGCAGTGTTCAAGTCGTTCATAAACGAATGAGGAAGTCCAAAGTCCAAAGTTGTTAGTACGCACCAGAGTACTCCTTCGGCGACTCCTTCTCTCCCCCTTTGTAGAACTTGATGGTTGGATATCCACGGACGCCGTACTCCTGCGCCAGTTCCGTCTCCTCGGTGGCGTCCACCTTCCCGAGGCGGATCGTGGAGCCCTCGGCTTTAAGCAAGCCAGCGGCCTTGGCATACTCGGGCGCCAGGGCCTTGCAGTGACCACACCAAGGAGCATCTGCAGAAGGAGTGATAGATAAGCTTTACAACTTCCTTAAAACATTATTGAAAAAAAAGACTAATCATTTCCATTCCACAAATAGTGAACAAAAAAGTTCAGTATACATCTCAGTATTATGCGTTTTACTGCATTTATCACGAGGTCGTTTAATAAAAAGTATATGAATTATTTTGGCTTGTGTTATATAATGTTGAGTCACTGAGATGAGGAACTAGGCGTGTAAGAAAAGATCGATACAGAGATAACATTATTTTTTTTCCACAATACTGTATAATATATATATTCCATTTTATTGTTAGTCCGTTTTTATTTTAACTTATTGTATCTTTAATTATTCTCTTTTTATTCCAATCGTATATTCTGTAATGCCGCCATAACAAGTTCCTGTGTTGCGTTTACAACTCTGGCAATAAAAGTTTTATTTACAATTAACGTGTAAATATTCAAGTCTTTGTTCATTTTTGTGTTGCAAATAACCATCCTGCCACTAGATCGCCGCAGTCACAAGTCCTACACAGCTAAAAGGACCATTGAAACCCCACGATGACTGAGGACAAGAGGATACAGTTCGACTCCAGCAACGTTTCAAGCCGACATTGGGGTATATTTTGGCTTCAAAACCAATTAAATAAGTTATGACTTCATCAAGAGTGGTTGAAGATTCTGCAACTCCATGGTAAAGTACTTCGAAAATACTACAAATAGATCTTTGTTCCAATAGTATCTTAATACATTTAGTTGCAAATACACACGCCTGTAAGGTACAGTTGTAATCCAACGCTGTAGCCAATTCTTCAACGTCTATGAACATTCTTGCTGTAATCTGACACTTGTGGGATAAATAAGCAGCAACTTCCATGTATAGTTAACGTGTGTTTTCACCAATATTACAATATTAAAGACTCACAATAACACTCGATTTAAAGCCTGTTGTTTTGTGACGTTAAAAACAACTTTGCATGTTAGATTTTATAGAAGATAAAATTTGTTGAGCTCGAGATGTGACTCGGCAACACAACATGAATCCTAACACATCACGTTATCGGGAACGCCACGTCACAAGGAAGAGAGTTTCATCACACTTGATACAACGAGTCACTCAGGAGTGTAGTACACGTCGACCTAGAGCCGCAGTCACAGGTCAGATCCCGCCCCGATGACAAACAAAAGACCAGTGACCCTCCCCTCGAACACTTCTGCAGGAGTGAGAACCACGACTAACTTTGAGCTCCAACTAGTAACAAAAAAAAACAACCATCGCTACCAATAAACAAAGCGCAAAACCAGATGAAAGTCGGTGACGTCACGCCCCTGGATCTAAACAGGGAGCAAAGATGTCAACAATATAAACGTAAATAATCTATAAAACATTGGATTTAAACGCTAAAAACAGAGGGGACGTTGGCCGTGGATCTAACGTCAGAGCCTCGTCTCAAAACTTCACCAGAACTCATAGCATCGATGCTACACTTGAAGGCTACACAAGTCGACAATAATCGAGAATCGATAATCGACGCGATCGACTCGAGTCTGACGCCGGGTTCGATCGCGCACGAGCTCGGATCACCGAGTCACACGCACGAGAAACAACTTGACAAGTGTCAAAACTTCGATGCTAACGGTTAGCATAGCAGGAGCACCGGTGCGAACACCCGGCTGGACGAAGGCTCGGGAGCCGCAGGAAACAGATCCAGTTCAAACACTCACAGAATTCCACGAGGATGTCCTTGTGTGTCGCCAGAGCCTCGTCGAAGTTGGACTTCTTCAGCACCAGAACATCTTCCTCCTCGGTGATGTCAGCCCGGCTGGCCGCTGCCAGGGCGCACAAGAGCAGCCACTTGAACATGGTCGCGCGGAGAAGAAGAATGGAGCGCGGAATGGAGGAGGAGAAGAAGAGAAGCTGGACGCGAGGGTTCGAGTCTAGAGAGTAGCTGGTGTTGGGTCTGGACCGCTACTAACGTGGCACACAGCAGAGGAACCGGAGGGGTTAGGCGGAGCGCGCATGCGCATTTATCCCTCCGTAAGCAGTTCGTGTTGAATTGTGACTGGACCGTTGAGCAAGTCACCTGGAAGTGAAACCTCTGTGTGCGCGTCAGTGCGGCTCGACACCGAGAGAACACGGACCCGCTTTGTTAGTCTCACGTGGAAATAAATAAAAACATGTTTGGTTCTTTTTAATGACGTCAGCTTGAAAAAAACAACAACTATATTCCAGATGTTCTGACACTGAAGTTAGTTTGATATTCGACGGACTTTCGCTCCGGCAACCGCCGAGTCATTGTCCCGCTACATGTCCGGAGAGAGTTCACTAGAAGCGGCCGATAGAACTGCCAAGAGTCGCTGACGCTCCAGCGTCTGTTAGGGACCGTCGATGAATTTTTTACTTTGGCGAAAATTAACATACAAATTATTGAATTATTATGAACATTGTTTTGAGGTGAAAACAAAAAAAAGGCATATCATAGAGCTGATTTAGTTCTATGATCTCACACTGATTTTCAGTGAATTCATCCAAACATTTGGAAACTATTGAGAAAAAACCCTAATATTTACATTTAAATATATATTTTGAGAGGTGCATAGTAAAAACAATAATAGCATATTATAGAGGCTGATTTATTTCTACGATCTCACACTGATTTTCAGTGAATTCATCCCAACATCTGGAAGCTATTGAGGAAAAATAAACTAATATTTACATATACATGTATATATTTAAAATATTTTGAGCGATGCATAGTAGAAGCAATGATAATATATTATGAATCTAATTTACTTCTATGATCTCACACTGATTTTGAGTGATTTCATTCCAACATCTGGAAGCTATTGAGAAAAAATAAAGTCATATTTACATATAAATATATATTTTGAGAGGTGCATAGTAAAAACTATAATAGCATATTATAGAGCTGATTTAGTTCTATGATCTCACACTGATTTTGAGTGATTTCATCCCAACATCTGGAAGTTATTTAGAAAAAAAACAAATATTTACATATAAATATATATTTTGAGGTGCATAGTAAAAACAATAATAGCATATCATAGAGCTGATTTAGTTATATGATCTCACACTGATTTTGAGTGATTTCATCACAACATTTGGAAGTAATTGAGAAAAAAAACAAATATTTACATATAAATATATATTTTGAGGTGCATAGTAAAAACAATAATAGCATATCATAGAGCTGATTTAGTTATATGATCTCACACTGATTTTGAGTGATTTCATCACAACATCTGGAAGCTATTGAGATAAAATAAACTAATATATACATATAAATGTATATATTTAAAATATTTTGAGCGATGCATAGTAGAAGCAATGATAATATATTATGAATCTAATTTACTTCTATGATCTCACACTGATTTTGAGTGATTTCATCCCAACATCTGGAATCTATTGAGAAAAAATAAAGTAATATTTACATATAAATATATATTTTGAGAGGTGCATAGTAAAAACTATAATAGCATATTATAGAGCTGATTTAGTTCTATGATCTCATATTGATTTTGAGTTATTTCATCCCAACATCTGGAAGCTATTGAGAAAAAAATAAAGTAATATTTACATATAAATATATATTTTGAGGTGCATTAGTAAAAACAATAATAGCATATTAGAGAGATGATTTAGTTATATGACCTCACACTGATTTTCAGTGAATTCATCCCAACATCTGGAAACTATTGAGAAAAAACCTTAATATTTACATATAAATATATACTTTGAGAGGTGCATAGTAAAAACAATAATAGCGTATTATAGAGATGATTTATTTCTATGATCTCACACTGATTTTGAGTGATTTCATCACAACATCTGGAAGCTATTGAGAAAAAATGAAGTAATATTTACATATAAATATATATTTTGAGAGGTGCATAGTAAAAACTATAATAGCATATTATAGAGCTGATTTTGTTCTATGATCTCACACTGATTTTGAATGATTTCATCCCAACATCTGGAAGCTATTGAGGAAAAAAAAACTTAATATTTACATATAAATATATATATATTATTTTGAGAGGTGCAGAGTAAAAGCAATGATAACATATTAAGAATATGATTTAGTTCTATGATCTCACACTGATTTTGAATGATTTCATCCCAACATCTGGAAGCTGACCGCGGCCACATGAACTTAAAATAATACTATAAAACTGGACATTTATAAATGTTTACAATGATTTTCCATCAATGCTATAACTGGCTCAACCCTACATATACTTTCCTTAAGATCTTTATTTGAATATTTATGTTTTTTCTCCTAGTTCTTTTGTATATTTTTAAAATAAAATGTATATAGAATCAAATTTTGCACAATTTATTTACCTCAGGTCTTGACGTAATTTCTTTATCATGCATTTTTCTTAACATATATTTTCCTAAAGATCTTTGTTTGAATATGTTATTATATAAAATATTATTATAAAATATCATTATATACAATAATAATAATAGATTCAATTAATACAATAAAATAAAATTATGGGATAATAACACTAGTTTTGCATTTGATGTATTTTATTTTAAATGATAAAACATATAAAATATGGAACGGTTTTTATAATAAAAAAAATAAATTGTATACAATAAAATAAAGAGCCAAGCTTATTTTCCAATGTTCCCCAGCCCCTAGTGTAAGGCTTGTGTTGTCTAATCTTAAATAAATCAATAAATAAAAGGATATATTTTTTTCAAATCAGATGACTTTTATGGTTTATAATTCAATTAAGTGTGTGCTACATAAAATAATTAGATTTTTAAATTTGCAATTGACATGAAAATATTCACAGCTTTTGTTCATTTTTGTGTTGCAAATAAACTACCTGCCTCTTTGATTTATGTTCCAATGATTTACACATTTAGCTGGGATACAATCTTTCCCATAGTTTAACAAAACTCATAAATTTGATTAGGTGTAAAAAACATTAATACACTTAAATATAGTGATCATTTTTCACGATACTGATTGATATTCAATAATTCTTTATAGTTTCCTTTTTCAATCGGCTTTATTTGGCATATTTTAATTTAATCAACATAGTAATTTAATTAAAAATAAAGTCTGTATAAAATAAAATAATTTGATTATTTTATTTATTAACTATTGAACATAGAAATATTCACAGCGTTTTTTTGTGGTCCCAATAAACTTCCACCCGCTAGATGGCAGCAGTCATTACATCCACCACAGCTAAACGAACATTGAGATGACTGAGGACGAGAGGATACAGTCGACTCGGGCAGCTTTTAAAAGCTGATGTTTGGACATGTTTGATTTTAAAACAAAAAAAAGTTACGACTCCATCAAGAGTCATTTGGTCTGTAAATTCTGCAATTCCAAAGTACTCGACAATACTACAAATATATCCTGGTTACTACAGTATCACAATATATGGTGATAGCATCATAATCATCGGATCATAAGTGAAATCAAGGGCCAAATGTGTACGGTTTCAAAATAAGTTTTATCTCAACCAGAACTGTAAAAATAAAAGCTTCCACAGACAAACAAGGAAAAAAAACTTTTTTCAATGATTTAAAGTGTTTTACGTTCTCTGGTTAAAAATATTTCTTTCATATATTTTAACAGGTTTTGGAAAAGTGGAGGAACTAAATATAAACTTTAAAAGACAAAGTATATATATATATACGCAGTGGATTGCACAAGTATTCATACCCCTTGAACTTTTCCACATTTTGTCACATTACACGCCACATCACAAATAAAGAACTAAAGTCTCTTGGGGTACGTCTCTTTGACATCTAGAGACTGAGATTTTTGCCCATTCTTCTTTGCACAACAGCTCAAGGTCAGTCAGATTAGATGGAGAGCGTTCGTTAACGGCAGTTTTCAGATCTTGCCACAGATTCTTGATTGGATTTAGGTCTGGACTTTGACTGGGCCATTCTAACACATGAATATGTTTTAAACCATTCCATTATAGCCCTGGCTTTATGTTTAGGGTCGTTGTCCTGCTGGAAGGCGAACCTCCGCCTCAGTCTCAAGTCAGGTTTTCTTCCAAGATTGTATTTGGCTCCATCCATCTTCCCATCAACTCCGACCAACTTCCCTGTCCCCACTGAAGAGAAGCCAGAGCCTAATGCGACCTCCACCATGCTTGACAGTGGTGTGTTCAGGGTGATGTGCAGTGTTTCCGCCACACATAACGTTTTGCATTCAGGCCAAAAAGTTCAATTTTGGTCTCATCTGACCAGAGCACCTTCTTCCACATGTTTGCTGTATGCACCACATGGTTTCTGGCAAACTGCAAACGGGGCTTCTTAAGGTTATCTTCTTTCTACTCATAAAGTCCAGATTTGAGGAGAGCACATCCAATACTTGTCCTGTGTATTAGTCCATTAATAATGGATTGAACAGTTGCTCTGTGACATGTTCAAAGCTCTGGAAATCTTTTAATAGCCCAAGACTGCTTTAATCTTAACAACTCTATCTCTGACCCGTCTGGTGTGTTCCTTGGACTTTATGGTCCTGTATGCTCCCCAAAAGTTCTCTTTTTACACACACACACACACACACACCCCCCCACACACACACACACACACACACACACACACACACACACACACACACACACACACACACACACACACACACACACACACAGGTGGATCTATTTAGTTATTAGGTCAATATTCAATCGTTCAATCATCAACGCCTGAAGGCATTTAGTTCTCTCAGAGAAAAGGGGCTTCATAATTTTGCAAAAATTAAAAATCATGGATAATTTTCTCTGTACTTCACAATTGTGTGATACTGTGTTGGTCTTTCACAATAAATTCTAATGAGATATATCTAGTTTGTGGCGTGTAATGTGACAAAATGTGGAAACGTTTAAGGGGTATGAATACTTTTACAAGCCACTGTATATATATATATATATATATTTATATATACACACTTATTTACTTGTGTTAACTTAAACAGCCCTTTCTATAGACACAATGTTTCATTAAGGCGCTATATAAATAGAGATTATTATTATTATTATTATTATTATTTCTATATTCTAATTATTCAGACAAAAGAACAACATATCACTCTTCTAGTGAAACCACAGGCGACTCTTGGAACTAAAAGACGGTAAAATGTAAAGGAACAGACTGGCATCCGTCCAAAACCAATAGATGTCTTTATGAAGACATTTTATTCTTCAACATCCAACCTTTTCATCTGAAGCCACAGTTCATTAAAATCAGGTTTAACTACATGGCTTCGGGTTGCAGGCCCGACCGGTTTATTATAAGAAGTCATGAGTTATTAAATATATTTAAGGAGGATTTTAAAGTTTTTAAACTGAGTTTACACACAATAGTTAGAGAAAATAAGAATACAAACTCTCCAGCTTTTCTCTTATTGATGAGTTATGTCAGTGGGATGAGAGTAAAGGTTTTCTAACGTGGTAAACCAACCAGCAGGAAGTCGACTAATCACCAGGATGAATGCGGACGAGAGGACAGGAAGGAACATCATCAGCATACAAAATGTTTTGACCACGTTGATGGACTCGGAGCATTAAAGACTAATAGGGTTTTTGAGTGATGAGGGCAGCGACATAAATGACCAGATGTTGTTTTGTTTTTTTGTGTTTAAGTGCATTTGCCATGCACTCACTTTCCACATCATTTACCAGAGTCCTTGAGTTCTCAAAACTAGGACACGAATGAATAATTGGTTTTAATTCAGAACAAATTATGGCTTTTGGCTGTTCATCGAGTCAATGATGACGTCCACTTCTATCCTCTGACGATGATGGCTGAATAGTCTGATTCTGGATCCACAGGTTCTATTACAGGTGGGGCATGTATGATGTAGATGTTGCTGGCAGTCATAGGTGTGTTTCTCCTGATCCTCCTTTGATCTCAGCTGGCAGATCTGTCTTCCTCCGCCAGGTGTAGTAGGAACTTCTAGGAAGGAGGGAGGTTGGCTAAGGTTGTCCATAGGGGGGGAATTAAGGCAGTTCTTCCAAGATGGTGTCGTCTGCATCAGAGTCCTGATTTCGGAGGGTGTTGAAATGTTCAACCGACCTTACTAGGATACTATCCTGGTCTTTCACTCAGATCCTCTTTTCACCCCAGAAGCCACACTAGGTGGCGCTCTGTACTAGGCCGTCAAATAAATCGAGCGCAACGCTGCTCTCTAGCGGAAGATATGGTCACTGCATGTCTAAAGAAATGTATTTTTGTTTTGCGTATAATGCTTGAAATAATAAAGACATAATATCAATAATGGTTAAGTTATAGTTTAATTTCAATATCAATTATAATAACATTATTATAAAAGACTGACAAAGGACAACAGATACGTTTGGACTTTGGGTAGTTTATGCTCTTATTTTTCAGAGTGACGTTTTTCCTCCTTTAACAAAGAAATGATATGTTTTTGTTGTTTAAAAACGATCCTTCTTCCAGGACCAGGACAAGAACAAATAACAAACATAATTTTATCACAAGTTTAGAAAAAAAATCATTTTAAAATATATTATTTAAATTTTAAATACATTTTAGTAAAACATTTCCTATGTCAATTGAGAACTTTATGAAGATTTTAAGGGGTAAAATATGGGCAAATTAATTATGAGCAAAACATTGAAATGCTTTATTAACACAAAATATTTTTATTTGTTTAGTTGTAGGGTGCCAAGAAACATCCAATATTTCCTCCTAATTGTTAAAAGTAAACAAATGTAAGTAGCTTCAAAAGCAAAGAACTAAAAGTGGCTTTAAAAACTGATGTGTTGTACTCATTTGTACACATAAATATAGTCAAAGTCTGTTTGAGAGCCTTTAAAACAGTATAAATAAAAAATGTACAGCAGTGATTTGATATTCAAAAAACATTAACACCACAACAGACACTGAATCAGAAAGCAGGTTTTCACAAGAGAGGGTGATCTGTTACTCTGCTGGCACAGGCAAGTCCTGGAGCGGGTACACGTCACGGTGGAAGTGTTCCGGTTCAGGATCGTCACGTTGAAGCTCAGCGTACGCCATTGACCCCTGCAGACACACAGACTGAACCTGAAAAAGTGTTTCGCAAGTGGCCGTATCAGTTGAAAACTCAAAACACACAATAATCTCAGGAGGCGTGAAGTCCTTCCAAGAGTTATCTCGTTATAAAGTTTAAAATGTAAAGTGTCAAAATCTTCATCTGTTTGTGTCTTCTCATCTGGACTATTGCAACAGTTTGTTTTCATGTCTAAACAAGAAGGATCTGTCTCGCCTGCAGTTAATAGAGAAGTCTGCAGCCAGAATTCTGACCAGCTCTAGTAGAAGAACTCACATTTAGCATATATTCTATTGAGTATTGTTTTGATTGTTTAAGTGCTTTGTGACCCTGGTCTGGAAAAGCGCTCTATAAATATAAATTACTTACTTACTTACTTACATGAAAAACCTGAAAATAAGCATCAACACTTAGCTTCACTTTGTTGTGTTTCTAATTGCTTAATTTTGTTGTAAGAAAAGCTTCTGTGACTTTAAAATTATTTATTTTTACAATTTAAAAAACGTGTGTTAATTTAGAGAAGAAGAAAAATGATAATAAGAAATAATAATAATGAACTTGAAGTAGAATAGTAGAAGTAGAAGTAGATGAAGTAGTAGAATAGTAGAGGTAGTAGTAAAAGGAGAAGAAGTATTAGTAGACGTAGTAGAATAGTAGAAGTAGTAGTAGAAGGAGCAGTGGTATTAGTAGACGTAGTAGAAAATCAGAAGTAGTAGTAGAAGGAGAAATAGTATGAGTTGAAGTAGTAGTGGAAGTAAAAGTACTAGTAGAATTAGATGTAGTGTAGACGAAATAGTAGAATAGTAGAAGTAGTAGTAGACGGAGAAGTAGTATTAGTAGACATAGTAGAATAGTAGAAGTAGTAGTAGAAGGATAAGTAGTATTAGTATAATTAGTAGAATAGTAGAAGTACTAGTAGAAGGAGAAGTAGTATTAGTAGACGTAGTAGAATAGTAGAAGTAGTAGTAGAAGGAGAAGTAGTATTAGTTGACGTAGTAGTAGAAGGAGAAGTAGTATTAGTAGACGTAGTAGAAAAGTAGAACTAGTAGTAGAAGGAGAAGTAGTATTAGTAGACATAGTAGAAAAGTAGAACTAGTAGTAAAAGGAGAAGTAGTATTAGTAGACGTAGTAGTAGAAGGAGAAGTAGTATTAGTAGACGTATTAGAAAAGTAGAAGTAGTAGTAGAAGGAGAAATAGTATTAGTGGAAGTAGTAGTGGAAGTAAAAGCACTAGTAGAATTAGATGTAGCTGTAGACGAAATAGTAGAATAGTAGAAGTAGTAGTAGACGGAGAAGTAGTATTAGTAAACGTAGTAGAATAGTAGAAGTAGTATTAGAAGGAGAAGTACTATCAGTAGACGCTATTAGAATAGTAGAAGTAGTATTAGAAGGAGAAGTATTACTAGTAGATGTAGTAGAATAGTAGAGGTAGTAGTAGAAGGAGAAGTAAGTCAGTAAGTCGTTTCTCTCTAGAGAACTTTCTCTTCGCTAACTCAACCTCACATGAAAGTGAAGAGCTTGAAAACTGAAGAATGATGAAGTCAAGAGAGTAACAAACCAAGTATTATCTCATTCACAACCTCCAGATCCAAACTTCCATACGTGCGACAGAGAGAACGTTAACCTCCATGTAAGGACAAATCTAAAGCATCACTGAGTCATGGACTGTGTTAGTCTGTTAGTCTGGATCTCACTGATCAGGAAGGAAATGAGGAGCGTTTCTGTGTCGGTGTGGAAACTCTGAGCACATTCTCCCTCTGTGGACATTATACTGTGGACGATTAGTTCGATCAAAGAAGTGAAGTAGAATTAAGATGGAAAAACCTTCACCAAAACAGCTCGTTTTCACCAATAATAAATAATCGTTATTATCATTAATAGTCAAATTCACAGCAGCTCAATGGGACAGCAGGGGGCAGTAGAGTTCTGGAAGTAGTCGAGCTGACGGATCATAGATATGGAACCAAAATCATATTTATCTTCAACATTATTAAATAATAAAAACAATACATATATATATAGATAGATATGGAGTGGATGCGTGACATGTTTTACTCACATTTCCACGAGGATCAACAGCACCTGAGGAGGAACAATAGTGAGTCACTGTGGCTTTCTGATGACTCAGCAGATCATAATGACTCAAGAGGAATACATTTGAACCATTCTTGGAATTGTTCAACAACATCCTGGGACAGGAAACATGAGCGCTGTTCAGAGCTACTGAAGAATCTCCAGCGCTCTGCAGCACTAAAGGATTATGGGAAAAATCAATGGATCAGGGAACATCGACTAAAGTGTATAGTTGTCAAGAGTCATGTGTCCTGAAGTTGAACCTTCTTCCTGTTTTTAAAGTTCAATGTGCACTTTCGTCACTGTGTCTTGAAGTTTTCCTTCAAAATGTTAAAATAAACAAATCCTTCTCATAACACCTGATGAAGAGGTAGTCTGTCACTGTGTGAGTCGGACTTAACAATCGCTGATTGCGTTTCATTGAAAACTCACGAGCGAGAGTCGACCATTTTACAACAAACGCTAAAATAAATAAGATTAACATTCCTGTTGCTATTGCGACTTATAAAGACGCCAGTGTTTAAGATAAAGAACAAAGATTATTGATGTCATCGATTATACAGAGACTGAGAACTTGCATAAAAAAACAAAGAAACACATGAATAATTAACATGAAGTTTTTAAAACTGTGAATATACGACTGTTTTTGTACTTCTTAATTTGAGCGCAATGGTAGATTAAATTTTAGCAAACTCCGCTTTCACTGTCAGTGCAGTCACTAATGGCTTCAGTTAAACATTGCAAATATGTCCAAATATAATGTTTAATGTGTGTATTACTATATTTTAATGTGTATATTACTCACTACCCCTGACCTCTGAAATTATTGGCTGTGTTTGTATACTTCTGCCTATTGGTGTATTTGCATTGTTTTTTTTTAGTTACATTCTGTAATAGTTATTATTATTATTATTATTATTATTATTGTAGTAGCAGAAGTTGAGAGCTCAGTTGTCTAAGGCTTCATCTTCGTCCAAAAAGACGCTTGAAAACAGCCAAATACCTCCAAACTGCTCGTCTGTAATGTCCGTCTCGTATTGAAGCTTCAACATGAGAGATTGTTAAGAAATAACTTTAATAATTCTATATTTTAAGCTTGTTTGTAGCAGAAGTGATCAGTCTCTCAGTTCCTGCCTTTCCTCGTATCTAATCTCACATCATCATCGATCGTACAGGTTGCACAGGTTTATCACGACTGGTTGGAATGAAGCTGGACTCACTGGTGACAGTTGCAGAGAGGAGATCACTGGACAAACTACTGTCCATCATGGACGATAAGATCATCCTATGAACACTAACATCAGTGAGCAGAGAAGCAGATGGAGCATGAATGCTCCTCCCATGATGCAACACTAATAGACTAAGGGACTCATTCATTCCTCAAGCTATTAGACTTTATCATTCTGAGTTTAGGGGCAGGAGTGAAAAGATGATTATATTTTATGTTAATCTTTGTATTATTTTTCTTTGATCGTTGTTGATGATGTTCTTTATCATCTGTCTTTTTGTTCTTTTATTGCACTTTGTTCTTGTATTATGAATCTATCGTCTGTATTGCTGGGATTTAATCTGATCTGGTTTCAAGTGCAAAAATGTAGGATGATGGCTTAGCAGCTTCCACTAGAAACAATCTTAAAATATAAATATGTTTAATTTTTTCCGGAACAATTCCTCACGTCGAGGCTTCAATGCAAGACGGACGTTACAGACGAGGAGTCTGGAGGGATTTGGATGTTTTTAAGCTTCTTTTTGGACGAAGACAACTGAGCTCCAGTCGCTACATTAAAATGAACAAACATGTTTGTCTATAACTCTAAAAAGGAACAGATTACTCTAGTCGAGATGGCTTTGAGTTTTGGGTGAACCGTCGCTATTTCTTTCGTTAGACTCACCGTGTGGAGAATTCTGGAGCTCGCTGTAAACCGTGTCTGTGCCTCTCCTCAGCGGAACTGTTGGAGTCAGAGCAACAAGGTAAACAAACTTCAAACAACAGATAATCAACCTACACCCATTAGTCCAACCCTTCCTGTTTATGGCTGCTTTTCAATTACAGAACCAGAGATCGTCTAACTTGGGGGCAATTAGGCCCCTCCCAGGAAGTGTTGCGTCTTATCTGCCGTGAAGGAATGGTAGGAAACATCGGAAGGAAAGAATGTTCGCGATCTGAGGATTACCTCTGGCAGGGTCCGCATGATGGGGGTGCACCACCTCCGTGTATTCCACATCCGGCTCGTTGGTCATGACGCTGCCCTCCTCGCCGCTAGCTGGACACAAGCGGATGAGCACACTTCAGGGAGAATACACAGCAGATGAAGGTACACGACGGTAGGTAGGGTTGAGTATCGATTGAGACCGAGACTAGCATTTTCCGTTCTTCCCAGAATTGTTCTAAAGTTACGATTGAGATTCTTAGTTTTTGAAGTCTGTAAATCGGGAGAAGGAAGCACTGAACGTCAACGACAGAGCGTCCGACGCAAGCGTGTTCGTAACCGTGCGCGTCCGACATGGACTCGCAATCGTCTATAGCCACTAAGATGTTGTGAAGCCCCTCCCCCGAGTTCACGAGTCTAGAATCCTTAAGGAACCAGGATCGAAACAAGGTAGCAGAATCATAATAGTTGAATATTTAAACGATACCCAACCCTAACTATGAGTCGGCAAATACAGTCAGCTAACTAGTGAAGCTACTAAGATATTAACACAACTATAACAGATATAAATCCACTTCATTTATACAACAACAACATGTTTGTAGTTTATAACATAATCAATGAATAACACAGACCTTCTCCTGACAGACGCTCACTCCAGACACTGACCACTGCCTTGTTCGCTGTGTAACACAGAGACACACAAGGGTGAGACCCCAGACCTTCTCTACACACCTGAAGACATGTTACTACCTGTCGACGACGTAGGAAGAGAAAATAATTGTACGTGTATTTTGAAGGAAAGATTTTACAAACTCTATATGCTCTTGTTGGAGAGAAACACGAGAGTAGAAAACAACTTTAATCTGATTTAATGTTACGCTGGATTGTATTTTCCATGCACTTAACGTTTGATTTCTACAGGTCGTGCTATTTGACTTGTGTTGTTTTCATCTCTAGGCTGGTTCATGAAAATAACACCGACATTAAATACTTCTGCTCTGCATTAAAGGTTGAGGTAGTATTTCAGGATTTAAAGGCATTTGCTTTCAGTGAAGGAAATCTTTTTTATAAATGTGTCTAAAATGATAGGGTTATATATATTTTTTTAACTAGAAAATATTTCTTTAAGATACAGTTCGTTCATGGTGCATTTACATTCATTTGACTTCAGGTTTAAAACTACCTATTCAGGTTAAAAGCCATATTTAAAGTTCATTGGAGTTCTCTCCTGTTATAATCAAACCACTTCCACGGGTCATTAATTCATGATTTAAAATACCTCCATGTATTTGTTAAGCCTGTGCAACTCAAGGTGGCTGAAATTTATGACAAATTAAGTTTTGGCTAAAAATCAACAACTGTTTTAACTTGTTATAAAACCGCAAATGTCAGTGTTTAGTAAGGTATACCTGAGGTTACAATTTTATTTCAGGTATCAAGATAAAAGTAGAAGAAGGAAAATAAACAGGTGATTATGTTGTTTTGGATCTGTGTCGATATTGCATTTAATTTCAATAAACAAAGATCATTTCTTTTCATTATTGTTGAGATTGTGTTGATGTTTACTGTGTATTTTGTGTCCAATTAGGTCGACCATGTATGTGGACAGTGTTGAAAGACGATATTAAATCTGCTTATGTACGTTTGGAAATATATTTTTTCTGACTAACTCCGTGTGTTGGAACAGAGCATTGGTGTTATTGCACATTTGTCAATCACCAAATTTGCATTTTCACCACACAACTTTGAGTGTCACGTGACCCCAAAGCTGCTTTAGTGTATCAAAGACATTTGAAGATCGAACAAGAAACTGACCGCAGTTACACTGTTATGACACAAGGGGAGCCGGAAACAATGTTTTCGATGGAACCTATAAGGGTTTTAACAAGTGCACTAGCAAGTAAGTAGGTAAGCTTTATTTGTAAAGCGCTGTTGATTTTTGTGAGCATCAAATGTGTTTCTCGAGTCGGTCCAGTTTCAATCTTGTCATAATTTGATGCAATAAATTAAAAATGTTCATTGTTCATCATTAAAATTGGCAACTGGTGAATGGAAACGAGTTGTAAATATCGCGGCGAAGCTATTGCTGTAAACAGAGGAAGTTTCCTTCCGACTATTGTTTGTGCAGAAGTCTGTTGTGAGTTCCATATGATGGAACGAATCAAGCTCTAATGAACAGGTCAAAACACAGATGGGATCGTGAAGATTCCTCATGTGGGATGTTCAAGAATGCTGATGGGACACTTCTACATGAAACGTCTTGGTTTATTCTACAAGTGCCTTTGAAGAAAATATACAGAATCCATCCAAAATATACATCATGTTTGCGACAGGGTCAAGTCTATATACACACAAAACAAGTACAGACCAAGAACATGCTGCGAGACAGTCGTGAGGAGGGGAGAGGGAGCGGTAGGTCGCAGAGAGGACAAAGGTCAATGGTTCGAATCCAACATGAACATGCTCTCTACAAGCGTTTTCTATGATGGTTCATTTCAGATGAATTCCTTTAAAAAGCGGTCGGAGCTACAATGTTGCCAAAATAGTGTAGCGGCTCCTGTTGCTGGCGTCAGCGTGAAGCGACGTCATGCTATCTCGCGTCCCCGCGGTCACTCTCCCCTCCTCCTCCTCGCCATCCCAGCCTGGAGCTGGAAGAAGAAGGCGAGAATCTGAGAAACTTGCAACACATGTCAAGAAAGTGAAGAGACGCTAGTACCCTGCAGAGTTGTCAGCACGTGAACCAAACACACACACACACACACAACCACTTACAATACATGCATGTCAGTGAACAGAGAACGAATCGCCATGGCGACCACAGCAACAGTTGAGTCGGTGTTAGAGACGTGGACGCCACACTTATAGAAAATCCAAGCTACCTGGAGCAGCGTTACGAGCGTCGCTGACCAGCGTTAAATTCACGGCTAAAGTGTCGTCTGAGTAAGGGCTCGGAGGCTTTCTGAAGGAACGAGGAGAAGAAAGTCAAGGAGACATCTTTCACCGCAGTCGTCACATGAGATCGTGTCAATATTACAGATTGTTTTTAGGCAGAAATATAATGTAGCGTCGAGAGATTTGATAAAACCTCTTGTTTTTATGAATCGGGCGTTTTTGGTTAATTTAATTTAATTTATACTTTTACTTAATTGATACATCAATATTAAAATGTTGTTTATTGTATTGTTTTCTTTACTATGATTTAATTTATTTTCATTTATCCAGCACTGAGGGATGGGGGTGAGGAGGGTTGTTTGTTTGTATTGTATAGAAGAAAAAATAGGCCGTAAATAAAGTTTTAACCCATATGTTATCTCAGGGTCAAGGTGACCCGGAGGCCCAAGAACAAATGTGTTTGTGGTAACCCTTGTGTTTTCTCTGGGCCCAAGTGAACGACCTCCACCACTGGACATGTATTTCTGGAAGCCTCTGGGTCACCTTGACCCTGAGATAACACAAGGGGAAAAATATAAAACTTTTTTGCTGTCACAAAGTGATTAGTTGTACCAAGATCTTCTTCTTCTTCTTAACCATGAAATCCCAGATTTCAAAAAAATAATAATAACAATTCAGTGACAGTTTTCTCAATAAGAACTGTCGCTATTGGCTGTTCAAAGAGTGATTGAATGATGTCACTGCCTAATTTAGTTGATTATATGAATTATTTAGTGGTAATATTGTCGTATTTAAAGAGAAATAGTTTTGAACTTGATTATTTTAGTAGATGGTTTTATTAACTGCATTTTGAATCATTTAGGTAAATCTAATTTTATCTATAACTGAGCCGAGTTTCTTTTCATCGGAGCTAAAGTTTGTAAACAGGTATTTTTTCCCCCCGAACTACAAACCTTTCTATCACACTAACTGTCTCACTACCCTGACTTCATGACCTGCCACACTCGGGGAAGAAGTCAAACCAACTCACACTGACAGTTCAGCTGCCGTCTCTTTTTGACCTACAATCAGAGAGGAGAGGTCAGAGCGGTGGAGGCGCGACGGAGGGCGGAGACCAGGCTTTCACACTCAGAGGATAGACATTGCGTGAGCGACTGAAGGACTCAAGGTTTCTACCTCTTTTGTACTTGAAGCACAGCGCACCGACCACTACTAGCACCGACAGCAGCAGCACGGCAAGGAATCCAAACAAGGCCTTCTTCCACAGAGCCATGCGGACTGAAACACAGACGGAGAAAAAAAAAGCATCTTTGGTTTACTGGTTAGAAACTTAGTATGTGGTGCAGGAGAATGTTGGAAAGTTACAACCCTGAGTCGTCCCTATAGAGGAAAACCTTGTTTAAGTTTGTGAGTTATCAGTCTCATCAGTCAAACATTTCAACTGTCAGAGATGTAGGCTAGTCTAGCAGCTGTAGCTACAAACAAGGTTAAAATATAGACTTGAGTTTTTCCGGAACAATTCCTAATGTGGAGGCTTCAGTACAGGCTAGTTACAGACGAGCAGTTTGTTGGTATTTGAATGTTTTTAAGTGTGTTTTTGGACGAAGATGAAGACAACTAAGCCCCAGTCGCTACATTAAAATGAACAAACATTTTATATCTTTAACTCTAAAAAGAACAGATTACTTTGAAAAAATCCCAACTCTTAGTCTAGTAGTGTATGAAATAATCCCAACTCTCAGTGTGAGTAGAAAATGAGTGACGTTTGGTTGAAATAATCCTTTTAGTTTAATGCTACTTAAACATAAAGAACTCTAAGAAAGTGTACACGACAGCACCCATTTGTGACAATTTAACACAAAACATTTGTGTTCCCCACAACCACACTAGTCCGTGCTGGTACTTTACTTACTTATTTAATTTTATTTGTTACATTTTAGTCGTATTGATAATTGTCTGAGATGGGTTTTATTTTGAAAAGACTGGGTTTTCTCTGAGGTAACATTAGCCTGTGACTCTTGACCATTCAGGATTCTGGTTTTGGTCAAAGAATTAACCTGTAAACTATAAAAAAAATTCACAAACAGTGCTTCCGTGACCATGTATTGTCAATAAAGTAACTTAAATTAACACAATAAAATACCAGAATAATTATATTTTACAATAATAATGCGAGTGAACCACTAACCATTTACAGTGATTCCCGCTGTTCGGACAATGTTATTGGCAAAGTTGCTAGCTTCGCAGATGTAGGTGCCGCTGTTGTCCGCCGTCGTGTCTCTGATCACGAAGGTTGACGTGTTTCGAGCGGACGTGTTGCAGTAAAGTGGCTGACCTTGTCCAACGAGGTACCACTTAAAGGTGACGGGGGGTGAACCTTTTACGCCACAGATCAAATAGACGTCGTCACCCTCGGAGATCTCCGACTGAACCGGGATGACGGTCAAGGTCGGATGTGACAGAGGCACTGGTGAGGATCAAAGTCAAGATGGTTAAAGTGACAAAAAGCTATAGAGAATATTTTGAGAAACCTACTGATGAGGGTGGCGTTGAGTTTCTTGCTGGGGGGGTTGAGCCTGTTACTGTTCTGTGCGTCACACAACAACTTACTCATCTCTTCAGAAGAGCTGATTTGCACTGTGAAGACAGCCTTCTGGGAGGGCAGTCTGACCGTGATGTTGTCCACCTCCCCGTAGTCCTTCAGCAGCATGTAGTTGATGGGCAAACTACCGAAGTCTGACTGGCAAAGGATCTTGACGGGTCGACCCAAGACTGCATGTCCTTCCACTGAGATCCTTGGAGTCGATGCGTGAACTAAACAAGTAGATAATCAGAAGCATATTTTACTATTTAAGGTACAAATGTCCCTGAAGGTTCTCATTCATCTAAGACTGTGTAGTTCCCAGGAAGACGTTTTCGCTGAAGAAGATTCTCGGATAAGAGGCGAAACATCTTCCTAGAACGCTGCTTGACTCTCTTTTGAACTTCTTGGTTAAGGTACAAATGTGTTTTATACCAAAAACAGTTATTTGTACTTGCTACACAAACAACAACAATAAAAACACAACATTGCAAAAATCGTCGTCAGTCAGTTCTCATCACCTACAGCTCAATTTCCCTTAAGGTACTATTTTATTTGACTATCTTTTCTATTTTACCATCAGTGCCACCACATAGCTTCTTGTGGTTCTTCTATGCAGACGCCAGACAGATATACCTCCTGATTAAATAAATCTCAAAGACTGGCCTGTTTTGATGACGTCACCAGGTAGAATTTCCTTCAGTTGAACCCATCAAAACCATTACTAGTAAAATAAAGCCTGAAATCCTCACATTTAAAAAACAGTACTCTACCAAACTGACAAACACAAACACTCATGCATATTCTGTCTCTTCACAGGCATCAACAAGAAACAACGGTATAACCAAAGCTTTGGTTCACTGCACCGGCTCCCGGTCCACTTTAGAATTCAGTTACCAGTCCAGTAGCCTAATCACCTTTCGGATGGATCGGTAACGGTGGACTTTTCTTCCTTATGCCGTTTGCTGCAGCAACACAGGTGTAGTTGAAGTCGTGCACGGGAGCTTTGCCCTGAAAAACGCCAGTGTCCTGATTGCTCGTGGGCACTTCAGGGTCCAGAGAGTAAGTCAAGTCCCCTTTTCGGATTCTCTCTGAAGCAAAAGTCGCACTTTTGCACGTCAGCGTCATTAAATCCTTTTGAAAGACTTCAGTCGGATACACGACAAGGGTCGGAACAGAAAACAGTTCTGCGGGAAAAACAAACACAGTTTGTGTAATGGACGGTTGGAGTCCATTAAGATGAATTACCTCGAACTGGAACCGCCTTGATGGCATATTTTACCCCCTTCTTCTTTATCAACAAGCACTGGAACTCCCCAGAGTCCTCGGCCGTTGTGATCATGCTGTGGCTGATTTTGTTGAGTCCCTGAGCCAGCTCCCTCGTGCCTTGGCGAAGGACGAGGTCGAAGTCCTCTCGTGTTTGCTGAAAGTGAAGGATGGTGCATAAAAAGTGAAGTCGGTCTCCTTCGTAGACTTCGTGTTCAGGGTGAATCTTCAACTCTGGTCTGGCAGTCTCTGGGTAAGAAAATAAAGAAGATTAAATAAACGTGATGGAAGATAACCTGAGGTTCACATGAGACTTTTCCTCGACTCAACTGTTTCTAAGCAACGCTTCCAGGAACATAGAAACATCCTTTAGATGCTGCCTACACAAGGAACGCACAAAATCAGACCAGAAGAAGAGAAGAGTCGATTATCGACACACAATTGACAAACTTGATCTTTGTCGGGGCCCCTGGCTGTTGATTGGGAACTTAGGGAAAATGTCCATATGTATGAGTGTGCGTGTGAATGGTTGTGTATCTTTGTGTGTCCTGCGACAGAGTGGCGTCCTGTCCAGGGTGTCCCCCGCTTCTTGCCCAATGAAACTGGAATAGACTCCAGCCCCCCCACGACCACCATAAGGGAATAAGCAGCAGTAAAAGCGGGGACATCTGGTTATTTATGTTATTTAAACTTTGCCCAACAGCATTTCATTCCAACAGCAGATTAATAAAGCATTTTTTAATGTCATCACTGCGGCCCATGTAACTGCAGCTAGTGAACGTTGGAAGTAAATGATGGAGTTTCAAAAGCGCCAACAAACCTGACACTAAAACGGAGACTGCGTTGCTTTTGCCAGACCGGATGCCAGAAATGCTGTACCAGCAGTGGATCGTGTGGTTGCCAGCGGTGTGAAAGGTCAGCTTCACCTCTGCCTGGTTGGTGTTGAGGTCCACTCCCATGAGTTCCTCAGAGTCATCATAAAAGTAGAAGGCGAAGGATCCCGTTTCCCTAGGGGCCGTGCACCGAGCCGTGAGCTCGCCGCCTTCTGTGAATACATGCTTGTCGAGTCGGAGTTCTGGTCTGGCACCTGGGGAATCAAGCGTGTTTATAGGTCACAACCTTTTCGTAGAAACGTCTCCAACATTTGAGTGACGAGAACTCACGTCTCACTAGTAAGCTGGCGCCTCTGCTGGTCTTCTGTTTGTTCTGGACCTTGACTTTGCAGGTGTACTCTCCCGCCCCGGAGAACTGCACGTCATTGAGGGTGTAGACAAGGTCTTGAGAGGTGGTCTTTGTATAGATGGTAGAACCTCCTTTGTAGATGGTGTACTCTCGACTCAGATCCTCCTGATCTTCAATGACCGCCCGACACCTCAGCGTCACGTTCGTCCCACGCGTGACATCAGCGCTCGGCTCCATAGACAGGTTGATGCTGGCGATTTTCAAATCTGGTGATGACGACAGAGCTTTCTAAAAGCAACATCTGACCCAGGTAACTGAACGCCCCCAGCATTCCATGATGTGTAGATGATCTCAAGGTCTGTTGAAATGAAACCTCTCACCTCTCACTAGGACATTGACTGTGTTGCTCTCGTTGGATTGGCTTCCAGATATGCTGTACGAGCAGTGAATCCTGCGGTCGCCGAGGCTGTCAAAGCTCAGCTTAACCTCTGCCTGGTTGGTGTCCAACCATTCCGACCTGATCCTTTCATCGTCGTCATAGAAATAGAACGCAAAGGATCCTGTTTCACCGGGAGCCGTGCACCGGGCTGTTAGCTCCTCCCCTTCAGTGACCGCAACCTTGTCCAGATGGAGTTCTGGTGTGACACCTGAGGAAGGTGGTTCACAGGTCAAAGTTGATCAACTTCTCAGTGGAGATCACTCACCTCTCACTACCATCCTGGTAGCCTTACTGGTGTCCTCCAAGTCCTGGACCTTCACCTTACACGTGTACCGCCCCATGTTAGAGAACTGTACATCATGGAGGGTGTGAAGGAGGTCCTCAGAGGTGCTGATGGTCTTCCTGTAGACGGTGGAACCGCTCTTGTAGATGGTGTACTCGCGGCTCAGAGGCCGTGGATATTTGATGACGGCTCGACATCTCAGCGTCACATTCGTCCCATGTGTGACGTCGAAACTCGGCTCCATGAACAGATTGATGCTGTTTATGTACAAAACTGGAGGGTGTGTGTGTGTGTGTGTGTGTGTGTGTGTGGGGGGGGTATAATTAATCAGTTAATAATTCACAAACATCTCAGTTCAACTGGATTATTAACAGTTTGTTCAAACAAAGGAGATGAATGGAAACATGGTGAACTATGAAGGTGCCGGTGGTTGAGACAGTGACAAAGAGTGCTAAAAGATTTTGGGCCCTTGTGTGATTGAGTTTGACCTCAAATCTAGGGCGGTAGCTCCAAAACACTTGACCTGGTCTCTGTGGTCTATAGTTGTTGGACCTGCTTGGTCTCGAGTTCTCTTAGTCTTGCCTGGTCCTTAAGTGGTCTCTAAGCATATTGGACTGTGACTCCTTATTGAGGGTTAAAAAAGCTTAATTATTCTTCTTTATTGGAGTCTCTTAACTAAAGGCCGTGGCTCGGTCCAGACACCATCTGGTCTTGGTTGAGTCTGTGGTCTCTGTGCCAGTTTTCTGAACGGTGTTGCAGAGACTGTTCTAGCAGTAGATGGAAGATCTACAGCAACAACTTCGACGGATGAAGGGATTTGGTTCAGACCATGAAAAAGTCATGAAATATGTCTATCAGGAAGGAGAACGTCACACAGTTTAAGCTGATCTGGAAACAGGCGTGAGAAGTAAAGTCAGAGATCCTTCTTCAGGGTGAGTCTTCCCACCATCCAGCTCCAAATACTCAGATAACCTGAACATTTTCCACCAGACCCTGACATCAACAGCCCAAACAATCATCTGAACCGCCCACAGGGACCTCAGGAGGAGTATGACGTCAACTTAGTCCCACGAAACCTGATCGATCCGGGCCAACGAGTAGAAGAGGAACTCAAACCAACAGCAATTAAGTTGTAATAATCATAGTAATAACTATTGAGGTGGTTTTCCAGACCTCCATCTGGATCCAGTGGAATTTTGAAGGGGAAAAAAAAGATGATTTCATGATGTGTGAGCACAATGTAGCTCTTAATCCAGAATTCTCAAAGCAAGGAAACCTAATCCTTGAAAATAAATAACATAAAATCCTACATCTTGATGTTAATATTTAACACAAACAAAAGTAAAGTTTAATGAACAGCAACATATGTTGGAACAACACATTATAAAGTTTGATTGTATTTAACTATTGCCCGAAACTACGCAGCCATAGAACGGTGATTCATTCTTCAAATTAATTACTGGTTCCACGTGGTACTTCAGAACAACACTGCAATGTAATCGATTACGTGCGGTGAGGTTCATGGATGGTGAGGCATTGACTCCTTTAGTGTCACATTTACAAGTATATCAACTTATTCAATTGACTACTGGTTACTTCATGTCTCAACAGCATTCTTCACACACAAATTAAGTTTTAAAAATATATGATTTAAATAATAATTTCTCAACAAGTCAACATTGAGTTGTTGTGATATTTTGTGGGATGTCAGTCTATATCCTCTAGATCTATGGCAGTCATCGATTGTGGATAAATATTGATTTATAGCTTCATAAACCTGTCATCTTTGACATTGACATAAGACTGAGAGCTGACATATTACGTTTTAATTATTATTATTATTATTATTATCATTTTATTTAAAATTCTATATTAAAAATCTTTAACCATATTTAATGATCTGAGAATTCCAATTGGCTGAAAATCTAAATACGTTTTAAACAATTTAATTTTAAATTCGAGCGACAGTGTTAGACAAGTGGCGCTGTAATGACAGATAGACCCGCCTTTTGTTGCTTCTGATTGGTTAATATTGCGTTAGGCCTTCCGTGATTGGCTAGATTTACGCACACAGGAACAATGTTTATTATCATGAAAAGATAAATATTGAGTATTAAATGGGTCAATATAAGCGGGAGAATATTATTATTTAAGGCCAAAATGTAGTTTTTAAATACTCTATTGTATTTGTCATTATTGATTTATTTTTATCTCTTTTGTATATGATTGAGATTAAAACCGTTTCTGGTCTAAATTGTATTTGTAGATAAAGTCCACATTATTTCCTTTAGTTTTAAAAGTCGCTCTGCCTCAATGGAGATGTGACAGTTTGAGGCTCATTAGCATGTGCCTCAAACTGTACCTTTTCACCGTAGTTGGTTGTATTTCCGATCAGAAAAATTAAATAAGAACAAACATTAAACTTCAATGGTTAAACGCATCAGCCAGACTTTGGAAAATCAAGGTAAATAAACGTATCTGTGAACATTATATTGACATTCAGAGATACAGCAACAGGCGCGCAGTTTGTGATGGATCGAATGGCAGTTGTAGGTCTGTTGTCATGGCAACATGTAAAAATTAAAAAATGGAACACATTTAAAGATAATTAAATACTTGATCGTATATATATTAAAAGTTAATTTGTTAAAAAAAACAAACAAATAAATAAACGAAAATTAAAAAATAATTTGAATAAAAAGAAAAGTCACTTGATAACAATCTCAAAATATTAACAATTGCAAATATTTAATGACAGTATTGATGACAAAATAAACTTTTCAAAGTATTTGGCTGGTGGACAAATATAGCTCCTTGGCAGAGGTATTAGAGAATATAAAATGATCTGATCACCATGGAAACCAAAGCTTTTGAAATTATGAAAAATTATATGAAATTTGTACAATAATATAAAAAGTTAATAACCAAATAAATGATCAAAATAATAAAAAGTTAATGACAAAAAACATAAATCGCATGTATGAGATTGATTATTTAAGAGATAAGATGTATATGATGAAGTATTATATACATTATATACACATAATGTAAGATGTAAGATTGAAATATAATAATAATAACATTTCAAATATGAAAATTTCTTTCACTATTGCCAGCACAAGCGTAGTTATTGACAATTAATACATCAATAAAAGATCCATAAAGATTGAAACTTAACAATTGAATTCAAGTTGTATTTCTGTAATATTAATGATGATATTAACGAGATACGACGTCCACATTGGTAATATTTAAAAGTCATCATTTAAGTGCAGAACGAACATTGATTCGTCAACTTTAAGAAAAGGTCGTACCTGGGTTGATATCGGACGCCGTCCCGGGAGAAAGATCTTAAAGCAAAAGCAGGAAACATCAAGATTAGGAAACAACTTGACCATCTTCGGCGTCTCACCGGGTAGCAGCAGCGCCGCCGCCAGCAGGAGCAGAGCGACCATCCTACGAGCCAGCGCCGTCCAACGTCCAGGTCGTGAGTCCGAGGGGTTTTTGGGGGCGACGGACTGTGTCCCAGCCAGCCGGGCGCACTGGTCGGTTTTGCCTGCACTGGTCAGGAAGCGAGCGCCGTTTCCTCAGGATGTTCACGCCGCCCAACCCTCCTGCACTTGCGGAATGTTGATCCAAGAGAAAGATGTCCGAGGGCCACACACGCCAGGTGACCTTTGACCCCAGCGGACAGGACCGTTCTTTTTCTCGATGAAGTTCATTCATCTTTATATCATGTTTTAAATAAGTTTTTTATTATTTATATCCGAGTGTAAAAATGATGAATTGAATGAAATCACAGTAAGTAGAGAAGAAATATTACGAAATATCAGTTCTATGACTTCAATAAAAGTCGAAACGTGATTACATAAAAGTGAATGTGGTAATATAAATGGAAATAGAAAAAAGATCACACTTTTAGAGAAGCTGGTAAAATAAATTATTGTCTTTTTTTCAAATATATAACATCTTTAGGGCAGTTTTAATCAATAGAACGGATCATTAATTTGTTTTCGTTCTGTGCGGCCCAGTAACAAATGGAACCGATGCTAACACAACAAGTAACAAACTCTTCAGGTTACGTTCATTTGTCAAGAGCATCTTTTAAATAATAGCTAACATTAGTAACACTAAATAGCTGTGTGTTGACAACAATCTGCTGATACGATACGCATCACGATATATTGTGATAGTGTAGTAACAATGATATATGTGTAGTATTGTCGAGTAATTGACTCTGGTGTTGTGATAGTGTAGTAACAAGGATATATGTGTAGTATTGTCGAGTACTTGACTCTGGTGTTTAAAATTTACAGACCACATGACTCTTGACGAAGTTGTAACTGCTTTCATTTGTTTACAAACCAAAATATGTCCAAACATCAGCTTTAAAAGCTGCTGGACTCACTGTATCCTCTCGTCCCCAGTCATCGCTGGGGTTTCAGTGGTCCTTGAGCTGTGTAGGACGTAACGACTGCTGCCATCTAGTGGCAAAATAATGTTTACCCATGTATCGAAACAAAAACTATGATTAAAATAAAATGATTTGAAATAAGAATACATTTTGAAAAACTAATAAATATCTGTAACGTGAAAAACAAAACAAACAAAAAAATACCTATATATTTAAGTGTAGCGACTTTTTATGCCCCTGGATCAGACTTGATCATTGATTAGATCGTTTAGATGGGAGAGATTCCTGAAAACAATATCCTCTTGTCCTCAGTCATCACAGTAAATACTGTAGGAGCAACAATATATTTGTAGTATTGTCGAGTAATTGACTCTGGTGTTGTGATAGTGTAGTAACAAGGATATATGTGTAGTATTGTCGAGTACTTGACTCTGGTGTTGTGATACTGTAGTAACAAGGATATATTTGTAGTATTGTCGAGTACTTGACTCTGGTGTTGTGATAGTGTTGTATCAAGTATATACCTGTATATGTGTAGTATTGTCGAGTACTTGACTCTGGTGTTGTGATACTGTAGTAACAAGGATATATTTGTAGTATTGTCGAGTACTTGACTCTGGTGTTGTGATAGTGTTGTATCAAGTATATACCTGTATATGTGTAGTATTGTCGAGTACTTGACTCTGGTGTTGTGATAGTGTTGTATCAAGTATATACCTGTATATGTGTAGTATTGTCGAGTACTTGACTCTGGTGTTGTGATAGTGTTGTATCAAGTATATACCTGTATATGTGTAGTATTGTCGGGTACTTGACTCTGGTGTTGTGATAGTGTAGTAACAAGTGTAGTTTTGTCAAGTACTTGACTCTGGTGTTGTGAAAGTGTAGTAACAAGTATATATATATATATATATATATATTTATATATGTGTAGTATTGTCGAGTATTGATAAAAAAACAACAAATAAATCAAATTATTGTCATTTAACCATAAGAGATCAAATCCATCCGTAAACTGTAATGTTAAATATAGATATATTTTCTTCTTCCATGAAACACGTCAGAATCACTCGTAGTGACGACACGCGCGACCAGAGCCGGTGTTGTATTTGGTTTATTCAGTCAGCGCTCCATCAGGTGTCGTCTCCGCTGAACTACTCCTTGATTCTAAAAGTCTTAAAACTAGAGCCGCCCCGGGAGGAAGGTGATGCAAGAGCGTACGATGATGTCACACCGTCATGTGACCCGCTTCACCTGGTGACGTGCACGACTTCTAAAACCCTAAAAATTGCCAGTAACAACGGAGGAGGGAAATGAAACAAGAGTGCGTGGAAGAGGCACGTCTCTGCCGCGGTCATGTGACCGAGCGCGTTGAATTAAAGCGGGGGGAGGCGAGCGTGAGGCAAAGGGGTACGAGGCGGGACGGGGGGACGGGGTACCTGAGCGAGATCAAAGAAAAAATAAACGCACATGCAGCACGTCCGGCAATAAAATCTTCTTAAAACTTAAAATAAAGTTCACTCGTGCGACCTCATCATGCAGCGACACCAGATGTGCTGCGGTCCAAGTGGTGTTGGGGGGTCAAGGGGGGCGTGACGGTTATTGCTGGCCAGGTGAGCAGGAAGCAGGAAGTCCCCCCCCCCTGCCCCCCGACTGTCGGGCGAGCCTCTCAGCAGCAGCATGAAATCATTATGGCACAAACATGGTCAAAGCGAAGTGGACAAAGTCTCGATCTCTGGCTCCAAACGAAGGTCACCGTAGAGGTCATCCGTGCACGAGTGTGAGGAGACGACTTTCACTGTCTGGACTTGAGCCCGGAGTCCTCGGTGCCGACTACAATCATCTGAGAATACGAACACACGTGCACGCGTGGACCTTCTTGGTTGAAGTGGTGTTTGTCAGCAGCCTTCACAAGAACATTCAGGGGGGTGGGATTGCATATGTACAACTTCATTTACACGCCGGCGCCGAGGGTCCCGGGGCCGGAGGTCAGAGGTCAGAGGCGTCGGCCGAGGAGGCGCTGGTGTCGTTATCTGAGCCGCTTCTCCGCTGAGTAGATGGACATGTAGGAGTCGTTGCTGCCTACGGCCAAGTGAGGCTGGGGAGAGACACACGTCAGACACAGGTCAAGGTCACAGACTTCAGGGTCAGATACTTTAAGGTCAGACACAGGTCAAGCACTTCAGGGTGACACACTTCACAGTTGAGACACTTCACGGTTGAGACACTTCAGGGTCGGACACAGGTCAAGTACTTTAGGGTGAGACACTTCAAGGTCAGAAACAAGTCAAGTATTCCAGGGTGACACACTTCAAGGTCAGACACTTTGGGGTCAGACACTTCGGGGTCAGACACCTCAGGGTCAGACACAGGTCAAGCACTTCATGGTGAGACCCTTCACAGTTGAGACACTTCAGGGTCGGACACTTCAGGGTTGGACACAGGTCAAGTACTTTAGGGTGAGACACTTAAGGTCAGACACAAGTCAAGTACTCAGACACAAGTCAAATACTCCAGGGTGAGACACTTCAAGGTCAGACCCCTCAGGGTCAGACACTTTAAGGTCAGAGTCTTCACGATCAGGTACTTGAACCTCACACACTACAAGGTCACACACTTCAGGGTCAGACACAACAAGATCAAACACTTTGGGATCAGACACTTCGGGGTCAGACACTTCAAGGAGTATAAAGTTGAAGGTTCAAAAGTGTGAAGAAGAAGAACGTAGAGTTACCCAGTAAGGATGGAAGGCTAAACAGCTGATGGCTCCGATCCTTTGACCCATGAATCCATCGTAGTACTTGATGTTGCTGATGATGTCACCGTTGGTGTTGTAAACCGCTATGAACTGGTTCATGGATCCGCTGGAGGAGGAGAAACCTCCGTCAGCCTAGAACAACATGGACGCTCTCTCCACGCTCACTCACCAGGCTAACAAGCTGGCCTGCGGGTGGATGTCCAGCGCCGTCAGACCCTTGACCGTCTGCAGCACGTTGGTGGAGTCGGGCGAGCGCGGCTCGAAGAACCTCACGTCTCCGTTCACGCTGCCAACAAGATGGACGGCGGTCAAATAATGTCATTACTTTTGGAAAGAAGGGAGGACATGGACCGACCTGACGCTGATGATGTTTCCGTCCGTCTCCTTCTGGAGGTGAGCCTTGACCACCCAGGCGCCGTGCTCGCGGTACGTCATCACGCGGCTGAGGCCAGAAGATTAGAGAATTAAATCAATGTAGTATATTTAAATAATATTCGTATTTAATGGAATTACATTTTGAATTTTATTGGTTCACAGAAATATTTTAACCTTCTATCACCACATTAATAACCTGATTATTTCTCAAGATAACGAGTCGATACTTCACTCTATGCTGCCACCAAGTGGTCATTTGATGTAAAACAGGCTTGAAGAGCTTTGATTTAGATTGAATGCGATCATCGATAGCAATAAATAAAGTTAATTTATATAGTTATATTACCTTTAAAATAAAATATAAAACTATCTATATTTTAAAAATAATCTTGAAATATATAATCCGAATGCTAACTGCTCTTAATGGTTTGTTTATTTATTTAGTGCTTAATGCAAAATATAATATATAACATATATATGCAAGTTTGACTTTCTTTGTCATATATTATATTATTATAATTATATTTGTCGTTTTGTGACCCTGGTCTGAGAAAGGCGCTTTACAAATAACTATTACTAACTAAACTTACTTTTGTGTATTCCTCTAATTTTATTTTTATTTCAATTCAAGTTTTATGTAAAATATTGTCTAATTAGTACCTTCACTTTATATTTTACGTTTTTAATTTTATTTACATTTTTATTAATTAATAATTTTGTTTACCTTGTATTTCCTCAACATAACATTTGATTTGATTTTACAGGCAATTAACATTTTCTTATGATAAAAAAAATACATATCACAAAATCGAATACAATAAAGTATAAACTGTATGTGTGTATTTTTTGTGTGAAAAGTACTATTGATGATCTGTTGGAAAACAAGAATTAAAGGGTTCATTCATTTTTACATTCTTTCAATCTGGTTTCCAATAGTTTGAAAATAATAACTATAAGTAGGAATTTCCCCTTGCGGGACTAATAAGGGATTCTAAAAAAAAAATATATATATATATACATTTTTCAACTTAAGTGAAGGATGTAATTCCAGTAAACCAACGCTAGGCGGGAGAATACGACCATGAACAAGTTTTTTTAACATGACTGGAGAAACATCTCCTGAATATTACACGTTACGCCTCAGTTCCAACAGATCTACCCTGATATTAACGTTCATTCCGTGAGAAGTTAAACACATTCAAGGTAAGAATACTAAACACGTGAGCCAGTAGATCGACAAGAATCCTGAGAGGGAAACAGAATGAACCTGACTTCAATATTTATGGAAGCACTTCCTGGTTTAACTGCTTCACTTCCTTCCAGAGAGACTAGAATTAAAATAATGTGTAACCAGGGAGGAGCCTGTTACGATGGTGCTGCACTGATCAGAATAATGTGTTCGAGAGCTAGTTCCAAAATTAATTTAATTCATCTTCAACTCCACGTCCGTGACTGAACTGTGACCACGAGGTCAGGGGGTTGATGGATGGAGGAGGAGGAAGAGGAAGGGACATAGGAAGAGGAGGAGGAGGAGGAGGAGGAAGAGAAATAGGAGGAAGAGGAAGAGAAATAGGAGGAGGAAGAAGGGGAAGAAGAGGAAGAGAAGGAAGAGGAGGAGGAGAAGCAGCAGGAGGAGGAAAAGGAGGAAGAGAAATAGTAGGAGGAGATAGAAGAGGAAGAAGTGGAAGAGGAGGAAAAGGGGGAGCAGGGGAAGCAGGAGCATGAGGAGAAAGAGAAACAAGAGGAAGAGAAATAGGAGGAAGAGGAGGAGCAGGAAAGGAGGAGCAGGAGGAGAAAGGGAAATAGGAGGAAGAGGAATAGGAGGAAGAAGAGGAAGAGAAATAGGAGGATCAAGAAGGGGAAGGACGAAGAGAAATAGGAGGAAAAGCAAGAGGAGGAGGATAAAATATAAATAGAAGGGAGAGGTGGAGGAGGAGGAGAAGGAGAAGGAGGAAGAGAAATGGGAGGAGGAAGAAGATGAGAAGGGGAGGCCACCTTTCGTTGGGGCCCATTCTCCTGTCAAAGACTCGGACCGATCCGTCTCCCAGACCAGCGACGATGAGAGAACGTCGAGAGTCGCAGGAGAGGCTCGTCACACAGCTGTCGGCTCCTGTCGGGATGTCCTGGAGTGAAGGTTGAAAAGACTTGACCAAAGATTTTTATGACACAATTCAAACCAGTTTAATAAGCAGAATAATTAATGGCAAAAGTACCTTTTTTTTTTTTTTTTTTACATAAAAAGTAAATATTCTTTAAAAGCAAAAGTCCACAAACTAAAGAACATTTTATATAATTTATTTTCTATTGATCATTACTATTTGAAGGTGTTAAGTTTACTCGAAAAATAATCATTGTTACTAGTGAAAATGAGTGAAACACAAACTATGATTTTGCAAACGGTTTTACTTCAAAGGTAAACACAATAATAAAGGTGAAATGGAAAAACAAAATAACAAAGACATGAAGAAACGCTATATACAAGGATGCAGTTTGAATCAACACAGAGCAGTTCCATGAGCCTCTGACTTTCATCAAGTTCACTCACCTGGACCTTCATCTCTCGGTCCGTGTCCCAGATTCTGATGACTCGGACGTCACCGGACGTCATCAGGAGACCGGTGTCCTGCTCCCAGTCCACCACCATCCCTGCACCTGTTGACCACGAGGCCAGTGTCAATAAAGTTTCTGGCAAGTTGAACCAATACGATCCCTTTGACCCAGAGATCACTTCTTGGTTTTATTACCGACATTCAAGCATCAGGAGCTCATTTAATAACTGACGATAATGTGTTTTTTTCGTTGGCAGTGACATTCACTGATAAGAAAATAAAAAACCCTATAAATGACTTAAACCACACACTGTAGCTCTGTGGATTGAAGTTTGTAGAAAAACGTACTTTTAATCACCATTAAACTCTTTCAAAATTCGAGATTAATTACCAATGTTTGAATATATTAAGAGCCTTGATTACCATATATTGTGATATTGTAGTATCAAGTATATATGTGTAGTATTGTCGAGTACTTGACTCTGGTGTAGTGATACTGTAGTATCAAGTATATACGTGTAGTATTGTCAAGTACTTGGCTCTGGTGTTGCAGAATTTACAGAGGGATCGATAAAGTTCTATCAATCCATCTATTTTTACGAAGTCGTAACTGCTTTCATTAGAAAACAAAATATGTCCAAACATCAGATTGAAAAAGCTACAAGAGTTGACTATATCCTCTCGTCCTCAGTCATCACCATGGATCCCATTGTTTCTTTAAGCTGTGGTGAACGTAATGACTGCTGCCATCTAGCTACTTGAAGTTGAATTGCAACATACAAATGAACAAATGGCGAGAATATTTGCAAAGTTAATTTGTTAAGAAAAAATAAATCTGATTATTTTATTTTATGACTTTATTAAAATAAAAAGCGTAAAAGAAATATGTTCAAATTTAAAATATGCAAAATAAAGCCGGAAAACTAAAGAGTTGTTGTACATCAATCAATATTGTGGAAAATGATCACAATGTTGTGTGAATATATTAAGAGCCTTAAATAACGATATATATTGTGATACTGTAGTAAGAAGGATATATTTGTAGTATTGTCGAGTACTTGACTCTGGTGTTGCAGAATTTACAGACCACATGTCTCTTGACGAAGTCGTAACTGCTTTCAATTGTTTTGAAACCAAAATATGTCCAAACATCAGCTTTAAAAGCTGCTGGAGTCACTGTATCCTCTCGTCCTCAGTCATCCCCGTGCCAAATAAAGTCGAAATAAAAAACATGAAAAAGAATATTCACCAGTAACGTGAAAAATGATCTCCATATTTAAGTGTATGGCTATTTTCGAACACTTCATCAAATTCACATCAAGTTCTTTTGAAATGTTTTTTCTATTGTCCTGCACATGACACCCGTAAACATGTGATCCTCTCAGCCGGGCCTCTCCCCGTCCTCCTCACAACCATCGCTTCAAAGACTCCACTGCGATCAAAAACCCAAGTCCCTGGCGGCGCCTGCAGATCTTCGCCCTGTGATGTCACCACGTGGCACGCGGGGAAGAGCCTCGACTGACGGCGCGCTCGCATGTGGCCACGTTTGATGCCTTGTTTCGATTCCGAGGCGATGGGAGGGGTTTCCCTTTGAAGCCGTCAACTCTGAGGGAAGGTGGCATGAGAGGCTGTCGAGTCCAGAGTGTCGACGGGCGAACTTCAATCTTACATTTCTGGAAGGAGTTTCTTTGCTTAATTGTTTTACGAGTGTCAATGGAATTTTCACTTTATTAAAAAGAAATCAATCAGCCTTTGGCAAAGTATGGCCCTGGAGGCAATTTTGAACTGTTTTCTCTCAATTTGTAAGCGTTTACAAAATAAGTTGCAAGAAAACAGAGTGTGTTTGGATCACACGAAGGTTCAAAACTGGTTTGAATCTCTTCGTTGATGAAAATAAAGGGTTTCAACTTGATACGGCCCACAGAATGTAAAATACACATTTGTAGTCGTCAAGATGAAACTCCTAAAAACAAACACATTTTGATGAAGTCTCCGCATTAATCTTTGACAATGATCTACTGAGACGACCACGTAAAATGACTCGACTTCCAGGAGTCGGGGCAACACGCTAAATCCATACAGGAACCAGCAGCAAAGGATTGTGGGTGCTCGTCTCCCCGCTGAGTCGTCGATATAGATAGAACTTCTCTGATCTCTCGCTCTAACAATGACATCAAAGCAGTAATGACGTGATCACGTGACTAAATCCCATGACAACCCTCCAATGAGAAGAGAGCACAGAGAACACTCCAATTTACCCTTTATTTATCTTTCGTTTTTTTTTTTCATTTACATTCTTATTCCGCACCATTATCTCCGGCGATAACTCACTCATTAAACCAGCGCAGCAGCTTCATGTTTGCTCCTCCAGGACTACAGCGATAGAAGTGTATTACCAGGGATTACCTGGGAGTAACTCGCAGCACCTGGCTTTGAAAGAAAGTGAGCCGAACGCTTGATTTTAAAAAAATAATCAAAAAAGGCTTTTTTTCAGGCATATTTGGGAGATGTTTTTACATATCATTTAAATGTGAACATAATTTGTCTTAAGAAAGCCGACAGCGTGTCAATAACGTTTAGATACACTGGATGGCAGTATACGCTTCTATGTGGGGTTTTTTAAACAAAACTTTTTTTGGCAACCAGGATAAGTCAATACTCCAGTATAAAAGGTCCAGGGGCCTCATGTACTACGAGGTTATACGCACAAAAAACGTGCTGAGCCACCTTTTACATTAAAGTCCATATGTAAAGTTTGAAATTCCCGCAAGGTCTGTAGGTCGTGTACGCCCAGATCAGCTGCTCAGATGCACGTCAGCCTCACTAGTCACGTTGAGATGTTACATTAACAATCAATATTGATCATAAATTAACACACAGTAGTTGTAGTTTCACGAGTTAATTTGTTCTCATTCACCAAATTGATGATCTGTATTTATTAAGACAACATTGATCATTTTATAATGAACATTTTAATCTGCTATTTTACACTTTCAGAAAAAAAATTAAGGGATTATGAGCTTGTTTTTATAATATAACAAAGAAAATGAACGCGTCTGAGGCTTCAAGTCAACAACAGTAAAGATTTTTGTAAAGGTGAAGCTGCAGAATGAAAGCTGAAGCTGTGTGATCGTGTGATCGATCTCTTTGAAAAAACACACCCATATAAATACAGTCACATGATTTGTTCATTTGTCATTTGTACACAAAACGTTTTTATTGCATAAATGTAATAAGAGCTTGCGTGTTGCGGTTAAATCACATTTTTATATGAAACTCAGACGATCTAATATTCTTCATCATCTTCATCATCAATACTCAGCACTTTAAGTCACTGATTTACACTTTTATACTTGTTAAACTCATTTTAAGATGTTTTAAATAAGCCCCTGATCTTCTGTAAATAAAGTATTCACGTTAATAACTGTGTTTATAAAATATAAATATTTACACCGGAGCTGCACTATTTAAATGTAAGTATGTGGTCCATGCCAGGAATGTTTAAATGAACGAATATAAACGGTTAAATTAGTTTACATTCAGGTTTTCATTTGTTCTGATTGCGGGGAGAAAAATCACGGAATCTGGTTCATTTAAATATTATGTATATATGTAAATGAGGGCGTGGAGAGGGACGAACAAGTCTGCGATTAATTCTACGTTGATTGGGAAGTACGAAGGAATAGTGCCTTAATTCATGTCAGGTACAGATTAATATCATATATTTTCTTCTGGATTTTATTTTCCGGACATATTCAGTAGAAGATCTACGAACTTCTTAGTACATGAGGCCCCATCTCACTGGTTACAGGTGTAAGTACAAATACACTTTAGCCCCGACTACGTACTTTATATAAAAACTATTAGGGCTGAAAGATATTTCTTCATTAAATTTATCTAATACCACATTTGTATTTGTTATTCAATTTTTATGAATGTATTTTATTATTCATTCTTCTTTCCATGTTCCACCAGTAGAATAAAGTTTTTACAACAAGTAGTAAAAAATACTGTATCTCTCCGCTCGTAGAAACGTTATCTTGCAACTGATACTCTTTAGTTCGTCCCCTCACCTGAAATGAACCAATTTATGGTTTTGTGATTCATTTCTTTATCATCCACCTTTTTTTTCCCTCCCCTTCTCTTCTCTTCTCCCCCGCTGATCCACAACGGCGGTCGTCATTAATCTCCAGGCCCGTCCAACCATTTGTCTAACTCCTTTAACCCTCTTTGTGACCTTACCGCATAGGAAGTTGCACATTTTTACCTCGAAAACCATTTCCCTCCTGTTTTCCTTTGGCCCAGAGCGCTCCCTCTCCTGCCGCCGCCACATCCCCGGAATACTAATGCAGCTGCCGCGGGACCGTGTGCCAGCCTCGGCTTCCTAATATTTTCCTGGTTCCTCTGGAGTCCGACGGACTGATCCCTGTGGCGGCGCCAACCCCTGGTTTTTAAAGCCACATGGCATTGACACATTCCCAATTAAACGCAGACGCCTTCGGGAGAGGATCCAGTGGATTAAAGAGAGAAATCCCAGCGAAGGCAGGTGGAGTCATTTAAAGGGAAGATGAGTTACTGCCATGGCCTTTCGTGAAGCAACATTAATGAATTCCTCTTAAAACAAGTGACGAGTGGGACGCAGGTGTGGATCGCGAGCCTCCCTACGTTCTGTCCAATTAACGGTGTAATGTTAGCTTGTTAGAGCCGAGAGTTCACCAGATTAGGCTTGTAAAAGCAGTCGAGGATCACAGAGAAAAGAATATTTGCAGGTTCAACTCTTTTCAAAAGCTTGTAGAGAAACCAAGACTCGATAACAATGGAAAGTTTTTTTTTAAAGGCTGTAACTTGAAATTACTCAAGAATAAAAGGAATGACTCGTCTGTTAACTTTATCTTTAACACACAAATGATGCGTTCCAGGACAGGCGGGTTGCTATGGTGCGTTCAAGAGCGTAGGACATCTTGAAACTAAAGCAACTCTCTCTCTCCTGGGACATCCCGACACCAACCCGGTTCAAAAACTCTTTCCACATGTTGCTTTCTGTATCAATAATATCATTCAATTAAATGAAAAATAATGGCATTATTTCAGTGATCAATTGATTACTTTGTGGGTTTGATTAGTTCACCGCTTTGTTTTTGTTTATTTTTTTTTACTTTTTGTATTATTTGTTAATTATTATTTTTTAAGTTGTTGTGTTTTTAAAAAACCTAAATTAAAAAATGGCTTTATAAAAAGTTGAATTTGTATTAGTTTTAAAAAATATTTTTTTTACAAAAGGTTTCTTTTTTTTTTTTTTTACACTTAGTTTGATATTATTAAATATTATTATTTATATTATTAAACAAAATATATAATGTATTAATATTATTATTCGTTTTATTCCTAGCGTTTTAAATTCAGACATTCTCATGGCACTATTATACAAATATTTTATATGGAATTTAAAATAAATAATTTAGAAAATGTATTATTTTGATCATTGGAATTAGAATTTCCAAAAATTTGATTCATTTATTAAAAATCCTCATCAGCGACAGGACAAGAGAGTTTGCAGGCGGCGGAACAGAACGAGACAGTGATGAGAGGCTGGACACAGAAGAGCTGCACTCACCTCCTTGCTTACTCCTGTCCAGGTAAATGGAGACTCTTCTGGCGAGACCTGGGCGCCCGGGGTGGAGGGATCGGTGGGAGAGGGGGGGTGCAAGCAAAGCAACGCATTAGCAAGGAGTCTTCCAGCGACACACACAACACACAACTGAAGCACCATTTACAACAGCTCGCTTTGGATCATAAAACAGGTAATTGTTCTGTTTCGACAAATGAAAGATGATATTGTATGGAGGAACTCGTAGAGTAATACTATGGTGAGTCATAGAGTAATAGCACGGTGACTCATGGAGTAATACTATGGTGAGTCATAGAGTTATAGTACGGTGACTCATGGAGTAATACTATGGTGAGTCATAGAGTAATAGTACGGTGACTCATGGAGTAATACTATGGTGAGTCATAAAGTAATAGTATGGTGACTCATGGAGTAATACTATGGTGAGTCATAGAGTAATAGTACGGTGACTCATGGAGTAATACTATGGTGAGTCATAGAGTAATAGTACGGTGACTCATGGAGTAATACTATGGTGAGTCATAGAGTAATAGTACGGTGACTCATGGAGTAATACTATGGTGAGTCATAGAGTAATAGTACTGTGACTCATGGAGTAATACTATGGTGAGTCATAGAGTAATAGTACGGTGACTCATGGAGTAATAATATGGTGAGTCATAGAGTAATAGTACGGTGACTCATGGAGTAATACTATGGTGAGTCATAGAGTAATAGTACGGTGACTCATGGAGTAACACTACGGTGACTCATGGAGTAATACTACGGTGACTCATGGAGTAATACTACGGTGACTCATGGAGTAATAATATGGTGACTCATGGAGTAATACTACGGTGACTCATGGAGTAATACTACGGTGACTCATGGAGTAATACTACGGTGACTCATGGAGTAATACTACGGTGACTCATGGAGTAATACTACGGTGACTCATGTAGTTATACTATGGTGACTCATGGAGTAATAGTACGGTGACTCATGGAGTAATACTACGGTGACTCATGGAGTAATACTACGGTGACTCATGTAGTTATACTATGGTGACTCATGTAGTTATACTATGGTGACTCATGTAGTAATACTATGGTGACTCATGGAGTAATACTATGGTGACTCATCGAGTAATAGTACGGTGACTTATGGAGTAATACTACGGTGACTCATGGAGTAATACTACTGTGACTCATGGAGTAATACTACGGTGACTCATGGAGTAATTATACGGTGACTCATGGAGTAATACTATGGTGACTCATGGAGTAATAGTACGGTGACTCATGGAGTAGTTCTACGGTGACTCATGGAGTAATACTACGCAGACTCATGGAGTAATTCTACGGTGACTCATGGAGTAATACTATGGAGACTCATGGAGTAATACTACGGTGACTCATGGAGTAATTCTATGGTGACTCATGGAGTAATACTACGGTGACTCATGGAGTAATCCTACGGGAGCTTGTGGAGTAATACTACAGTGACTCATGGAGTAATACAACAGTGACTCATGGAGTAATACTACGGTGACTCGTGTAGAAATACTACGGTAACTTGTGGAGTAAAACTACAGTGACTCATGGAGTAATACTAAGGGAGCTTGTGGAGTAATACTATGGGAAAATTATGGTAAATTAAGTTCTGTGATTTATCTGTTATTTTCAATTCAATGTAAACTCGGTCTAGAAGAATACATATGTTTTCTACTGGAAGTGTCTTGTTGTCGGGGATTAGCTTGGAGTTGTTTTAATAAAGTCACAAGAAAAACAAAACATTTTGCTCAAATGAGCAAAGGCAGCAACCAAGCATGTGCCTGTGACACTGAGGGGGGTCACAGAGTGAGGGGGTCACAGAGATGCAAGCGTGTTTGTACCCCCCCTCGTGCAACATGTTCCCCACACTTGGCAGCACACAGACAGACTGCAAGATTTCATCAGCTGTTCCATTATTAATGGTGCTGAGGCAACATTGAAACACCTAAAATGTTGAAGAAATAAAAGTCTATAATTACTCCGCTTTAGTGAGAAACTTGAGAAAATTCGAAGAAGCCGTTCAGGGGGACATCCGAGCGTCACAAATACTTTGTCAGGAGAGATGTGATCGGATGTGGACAGAGCTGGACGGTGTGGTCGAGCACACATCCTGGATGAGAATGTTTATGCTCGGCTGAACAAGAGACAAAAGTGCTGTGAGCGCAGACAGACAGTGAGGGGCATCACCTCCAGGACTGGATGATGTGAGAGAACATGTGCATCACAACCAGGTGGACGACAAAGTATTTACCCAACATGCACCTGCACTCAAATGAAGTTTTGAGGTTTTTAAAAAAGGGAGGACGATCAAGAAAGGGTAAGACTGAGACCTTTAGCGGGAACTGGCAAAGAGACACGGACAACACCTGACCTTTTGTACGAATAAGTTATCTCTAGAAGAGTTTGTTCCTTCTCTCGCTAAATGTTAAAGATGAGTTCAGTTTGTTCTTCATGACTTGATGGCGCCTCAGAGAGTTAGAGCCACACAAGAGGGCTCTGAGAACATTCATAACCACAAGTATTCTGGCTCCTATTAAAATCATCATGAATCAATATAACAATATGGAAAAAAATATACTTTTTATTTAGTTATTTAGTTTTATATGAAATTACCATTTGGTTTAACCATCATATGTAAAGAATATTGTTATATTTATTATAAAATGCATCATTATAATTTTTTTCAAGATTTAATTCATCTGGTGTTGAATGTTCATCACTTTCTTATTATGATAATCATTCCTTTTATTTTTATCTTAATTCATTTCATCATTCTATTAATATATCTACGTTAATTTGACTATAAATGAATACATGTAAACAAAAGTTTTATTATTATGTTTATTGTTCAAGAGAGTGAAGAGTTGGATTTTTATGATTATCAAAAAGTTGATTTTCTTTGTATTTTCATTTATTTTTAACGTTTGTGTTTGTGCTTGAAAATCAATAAAAAGTAGATTAAATAAAAATGAATCCTTTTATTTGTCCAACGCTTTTGAACGCACCAAATCCATTCCCACATTCTAGAACGCACAACATTGTCGGTGTCTCTAAGCGATGAAGTAAACTCATGCCAAGGAGACATGTATATATACTGTATATATGTATATTTATATATGTACGTATCCTACGTGCTCCTATAAACTGTTTGTGTGCAGGGGTTATTGTGGGAAGTCAATCTAAATTACAATTTTTAGATCTCAATCAAGTTGATGATGAGAAGTATTTAAGATCGACTTCTAATGACAACAGCTGTGGATAAGGAAGGTAATATAAGCGACTTTGTGAAAGTATGCACAACTTTGCTCGCAAAACTAGGACAGTTTTTATTTTTAAAACAATGTGATAAACAAATGGTGAATCTGCTGTCAAGTTTCCAAGGAACACCTGAGGCAGGCAGGATATGGAAATATGGAACCGAGAGTGAGCATGTGTGTGACAGGTGGAGATATCTGACATGTGTGCCCGTCAACTCTCTGTCAATGACTGTCACTGTGGACTCACTGTGGCCGAATGGAGCTGCATGACTGGCATACACTTGTCTAATATTCACCTGCCAGAACTCGTGTGTGTGTGTGTGTGTGTGTGTGTGGGGGGGGTTTTTGACACAAACTCACAAATGGCAGCTGAGGTTCCACATCACTGCACATACACTGTTCTGACACCAGGTGGAGCCAGAAACTATGTTTTCAAGCTCACATTTTGCTGCTTTAAGGGTTCTAGGGCTGCACGATTTTGGTGATATCGATATTAATGTGATATTTTTTCATTCACTTAAAAATGTGGCCGCGTGGGGGTTTAAGGAAAACTATGTGATATTTCCCTTTCGTTTATTTCCGCGCATCAGTGCCGAAATGATCGTAGGAAAATATCACTTATAACGCTCAGTTTCGCGGGACTTGCATCGGTTTCCCACGAAACTGAGCGACATCAAAGAGGAGCCGCGGGCCCCCGCGATATCACCAAATCAATAATAAACCCACCTCCTTGTACACGCACACATAACAGTTTATAAATGACCTGACGCTAAAAACTTAGCTCATTAGCATACGCCAAAGACGGACATGTTTACACTTGTTTGGAAGTTCACGATCTTATAAGAAAACAACTGAGACGAGATGAAAAGTTCTTACAATATGTTGCTTTATCAAAGGAGGTTGAAAGAGATGAGTGACTGGATCACTAGTGTTTGAGTAAATCATAAGTTAGTCTTACTTTTGTGTATATACAGGTCAGCGTGCCGGCAAGACAAGTCGCCATATCAACCGAGCCCAGCAAGCTGTTAACGCAAATGTTTTCGATATGCATATCGCACGTGCCAATGTTGCGATATCGATATTTTTCCGTTATATCGTGCAGCCTTAGTTTCTGGTGTCAATGACATGATATAAAGATAATTTATGTCACAGAGATAAAATATACAGTGTGTATGCTATGGAAGGCAATTCAATAAAAAAATATAACAACAATAAATAAGAACAAAATAAACCAATACTCGTATAAAATTGTTAACTTCTCTAGGACTGTGATTTGTCTGTCATTTGTATCTTATTCATTGTAATGTAAACCTCTTAAGGAGTTATTATCTCCTAATAATTAAATCGGTTGTTAAAAAACAAAAAAAACGAGTGGTAAGTTGACAAAATCCTTCCAGGTGCCTCAATTCTGGAAGAATTCTTACTCTAGGAAATGCTATGGCAAAGACAGTGATGGATGATGGAGAATGACAGATGGGAATAAAACGTAAGAAAAGGTTTGTTCTTTACTGTGCGCACTGGAAGAAGGCTGACCTCTGGTGGTGGGCAACATGTCAGAAAGGCCCTGCCACGCCGTCACCATCTCCGGGTTCTTCTGGTCCGCAAAGTTCTTCCAGATACGTAGTGCGCCGTCATCTGTAACAGATTCAACGACATCTTTGTTGCAGTAAAACGACAGGATAGGAATGACAACCGTAAAATAATAATTTGAAAAAAATCTGTAATTGAAAACCGGAATAAAAGAAGAAAATGACGCCCTTTCAACTCCACATCAACATTATAAAGCATGAAACGGATCTAGGACTTAATGTTCTGGACTTAATGAGAAAGTTTTACCGTTATCTGCTCAATCGATGCCTTTTGTTATTGATCAAACATGGCCGACGCGCTAAATCTTGAGTGAGCTCCTCTAAAGCTCCCTCAGAGGGAACGGCGTTCTCGATCCGATAAAAAACCCAACAAACATTAATCCACGTGTGTCACTCTGTGCCGTCCGCCGCACTTTAAGATACGAGGATATAAGACCCTAAGACACAGGCAGAGTAATTGGTGCGTCTGTCGATAAAGGATGATGAGCGAGGCCACAGGATGCACCAGGGAACATGTGTCTGTTGCTAATAGGAGTCAAGTGTTTAAAGCTTTTGCTCCTACAAATGGGTTTCGTGGCAAATATATCTGGTGGGCGATGAGGTTTTTAATTGGACCCGACCTTTGTATGTGCGTCCGTGTTGTGTAGTTACCGACCTGTGGCGGTGAGCAGGAGAGAACAGTCGTGTCCGTTCAGATACTCCATGGCTGTGATGCGAGTGTAACGAGGATTTCCATTGTAGAAGTAGTCCAGTCGTTCCCCCTTGTCCCAGTCCCAAAAACTAGAAAGAGGTTTTTCAAATGGACAACAACAACAATTGTTTTATTCACAATTATTTAAATTATTTACTGAAGACACGATTATCTTATTTTAATAAATCCACAATTGTTATTCCATTATAACTTTTTTACTACTGTAATATTTACACAGAAAACCTTTTTTAAAAGGCTCCAATTGTATTTTTAAAATAGTGTTTCTGTCTCCCCCTTCAGTTAGAATAGTTCAACAGAATGGCGTGAATTACTTGGTTGCCAATTTACAGCACGTGTATTTGTCCACAAAGACATTGAGTCAGTTTCTGGTTTTATCTTCCCACACTGCCCTATTTAGTTACAGCTGATGCTCACTGAAATACAGTTTTTAAATTATACACCGCATTGTCAAATGTGATTGACAGTTGTGATTTGTTGTCTGGGCGGCAAAGCATTATGGGAGCTATTCAGGTCAACATTATTTTGAAGGCTGTAGAGAGGGATGAACCTCATATGCAATGTTGAGTTCGCAAATTGTCAGTACTACAGATTTTAATGGGGGGGAACGTGACCCCACCCAAATATTCAGGCACTGTTCACTCAAGTCTAGATCACGGCTCCCAAAATATTGTGTTGAGACTCACCAGATGCTGTCTTTGTCTGCCACGGCGATGCAGGTATTGAAGGGGTGGAACTTGACAACAGAAGGGACTCCAGGGTTGCGGTTAATGAATATTTGATCGTCCAACCGTGAAATACCTGGAAGGCAAAAACAAACCAACAACAGATGTGAGAAAATCTAAAGAAATGTCAAATAATAAACTTTGGCAATGAGTAAAAGTCACTCTCTCTCTCCGTTACCGAAGCGACCTGCCGCAACCTCCTGCTCCAAATGAGTTAAAAATCATAAAACAAAGTCGAATTGAAGGGAAACATTTGTGGCCACAACTGTGTGTCTCAGCTGTAGTCACTGAATAATAAAAGAATGGCTGGGAAATGGAAATAATATGCCATTGTGATTGAAAATGCATGAAAAAGAAACAGGTATAAATTGGATTTACAAACGTACATTAATGGACGTTCTGCTGAGCTGCTTGTATCCTCTGAAACTGAAAGTGCAATTTCAGTTTCATTCACCTATACTTTGTCTTTTATTGCTCAGCGGTACACAAACACTTTGCTGGTTTCTAATTCAATATTATTACCAAGAAGAAAGCTCCCGTGGACCTGTGTGTCTGATTGAGTGCCTGTGCAGCAAAGACTGTGTAAGAAGAAAACAATTAAGTTTCGTCTTCCATGAGATATATGTGGAAGAATGAGCCAATTAACTGCAGTTCATGTATCGAACAAAGTTCTCCTCTTGGCTCGTCTGTTCTGCATCTTGTCGGGTTCGTCTTTCCACCACTTCTTCCTGTCCACTGCGTGTCTTCAAATAAAAATTAAATGTTTTTAATGAGTTACCGTCTCTTTTTCTGTACTTCTGTTGGTGTGTATGTTTTATTTGTTATTATTAATTAGAATATTTACAATATTTATTATTATCGGTATTATTTTGTAATATTTTGATCTTGGTGTGTCTTAAACGGATCTTGGACTCATCAGTATGTGTCCGTTTGTACAAAACTTTCTTTTCATTGAAATATTTACATTAGAAAATGATCTTAAGGACCTGCTGAGATTGGTCAAACATCGAGGTTTGTCACCAGGCATTATCAATCCAGGAAGTCTCCCCCTCCAATGGACTCATTGTATAAACAAAGCGGGCGTGATAACAGACTGGAGGAGGAGTGAAGACCATTATTACGTCACAATGGACTCTGCTCTCGTAACCTCTTCTTCGCTGAGATTTCAACTAGTTGCCCTTTAATGAAGGGACTTTTGACAGATTTGCAGATAATAGAATGTTTCTGATTAATAACATATTTACTTTGTTAGCAGTCAAACAGATATGCAGCATGTGCTTGGATGGGGCCACGTTAAAGGTCACTACCTCTGCATATTAGTAGGGTAGTAGGGAGGAGTGGAAGAAGCTTCATGAATCTTTGTCTTCAATTTCGATGCCCACTACATGGCACTCTTTACTGTATAATCTTCGAGCAATTTCTTCGCAAAACCTCCATAAGTTTTGAAAGTCAAAAGCACCATTTACCGAGCTGAGAAAATGAGGCTTCATTGAGCTACACCAGTCCATCACCAGCATCTCGGGACCCACAGTGGATGACTCTGGACGTCTGCCACGTAACCATAGCGACGAGCGTATTCTTTTTTGTTATTCCAGCTAACGAGTGCCAACTCTGGAGTCATAATTAAAAAGTCAAGTGAAGGGTTTTGTTTTGCCAACAAACCTAATGGATCGGGGGGAGAACGCAAGAACAATGGCGCAAACACCTTGACGTTACCATGGCGATGAGAGGATCTGAAACTTTAACGGAGTGATCCTTGAATGCCTGACAGCGCCGTGAGATCAGACCGAGTAACCGCGTCGTGATGAAGCCTGAGAAGACAAGGTCGTCGGAGTGTGTTTGAGTTGAGACCCCCCCACCCCAACTTCACCCCTGAAGGGAACAGACTGAATCAGGGCAGCCCAACCACAGCTGGCAACGCAAGAGCTGCGAGGATGGAAGAGAATCGGATGATGAAGGGAGCAAAAAAGAGAGAAAAGTGGGGAGATGTGCGTGAGCCGTGACGTCAATCGCTGTAACTCCACACGAGTGAAGGGGGTGCGAGGTTGCCGCTGACGTCTTCAGGTATTAGCGATTCCGTTTGAACTCGGCTCGAGCACCACAGGCAGCCTGACACGTGCGAGGCAGAGCGTCACAGCAGCCACACTCACACGGGTTTCAATCAATCAAGCTATGGTACGATCCCATTTTCGCAGAGTGACTGTTTTATCCACAGCATGAATGAAACATTACTCCGCTCAGTACTCCAGTCATAAGATCGATGTTAATTTTTTTGCTGACAACCCCCGCCTGCCGCGTGAAGTCTATCAGACACCCTCCAGGATGAGTGTCCGAGACAGCCAGGAGATCGAGAGGAAGACGGTACAAGGAATAGACGTCATTACCTAAAAAGAGAAATCACTAGCCAAGGTAATCATGTAAAAGAAAAAAAACATGTTCTTTTATTCATATCTACTTTAAAAGGTTCAAGAATAAAGGCTGACACAATGTCGTTTAGTGGTGAAAACCTGGACCTAAACTTTCACAAACTATTCAAGAAGTAGTTAAGAAAAAGACAACCCATGAATATTGACAAAAAAGACATAATTCAGTGAGAAAATTGCTTCATTTCCTACTTGCCTATAACTGTAAAAAGGCACAGATTACTCTGAAAATAATTCCAACCATTATTTGACATGGGGGTGAGTAGAAAATGAGTCAAGTTTAGATTTCGGCCTCCGTTTGGTTGGTACGGCTCCCTCTGAAGCTCACAACACAATTGCAAAAGCCACAATGAAACCATTTTGAGTCTAAGGTCTCGGTCCAGTTTCGCAGACGGACCAGACGATGGGAAAGTAACAGAAGATTTTGAACAAAATAAGCCGATTTAAAATGTAATCGTTTTAATAAACTTTTCCAACATTGTTCGTTTTAAATCTTTTGCTAATTTTTGCATTTTTTTTTTCTCATGGCGACATCTCACGTTTGAGGCAGGGTCACTCTCACGAAAGCAAAACATAAAAAGAAGACATCGGAACAAAGCCCAGTTTTCGGATAACTCTGTACGAAGTTAAGGTGTTTCTGAAGCAGATTGTTGCTGACCCATCAGGACAAAGAAGGCACAACATGAGATCTTTCTGTGACCCAGCATTGAGGTAGGAGAATAATCTTTAGGGTTTTTTAAAAGAAAACATGGATTAGTGAGAACATGCTCTACAGACCTCTTTGTGTGATGATTCGGCTCTGTCTTCTTACTCGAGAGTTTCTCAGGAACCTCCACTGTCGCTCCATTCTCACCTGGCTCTCCAGGTCATGCTCTTCTGGCATCTGAAGCATAGAAAGCATTGTCAGCCAAAACTGAAATATATATATATATATATATATTATGAATAACAGTAATACAGTATGTGCATCTGGGGAGTGAATACAAAAGTTTTAGGGTGTGTATTGGCAAGAATTAGGCAGTACGAATTATATGATCTATCAAGATATATAAGATATATATCAAGACACCGTAGTAACAAGGAAATATTTGTAGTTTTGTCGAGTACTTGACTCTGGTGTTGCAGAATTTAAAGACCACATGACTCGTGAACAAGTCATAACTGCTTTTATTTGTTTTTGAAACTAAAATATGTAAAAACATCAGCTTTAAAAGTAGCTCTTCAATGTATCCTCTCGTCCTCAGTCATTGCCGTGATTTTACCGGATTTCCTTTATTTGTGGAAGTGATTCCATCTAATGGCTGTTTATGTGCGACACAAAAATGAACAAACAGTCTTTGTTTAAAATTAAACCATAAAAGAACTATGGCAAAAAATATGATTTCAGAGCCTAAAACATTTTGCAAATTATTATTATTTTTTTTTCATTGCTACGTTATTGAGAACAGTAACATTCTTCCTATTCAGATTAATTTATGAAATCTATTTACCTTGCAATGCAAATATCTGATATACCTTCCGTTTGCAACTGGTGTTTTCTTCAAGGTTTGTCGATGAACTCGCTAATTATCAATAATAAACTCTTTAGAAACATGTTATGAAGTGAATCCAGCATAAAATATGTAAGCAATTGTGGGGGGGGCAGGCGACATCAGCAGGCGTTCGTGATATTACGAGTATTGACTCTCAATTAATTTCCAAGTGCTTAAAAATCTCCTATTCTAAATCTCAACTGTTCCGGTTAGGCGTTTTAATCAAAAGCAGAGCTACTCTTGCAGCCATTTCTCTCCTTCTTGACATTTACAATCCATAAACTGCTTTAAAAAACTTGTACTTTTCCTCCCGTGATAAATATTTCATGGAGAACAGAGTGCGAGGAGACAGCGACTGTATAAATCTACTGTAGCGGCGTGAGTGTTTGTGTCATCTGGAAGTCGGTTTTTGCTCATCAAGCACTTTCCAACAGTGATGTCGGCTGAATACTGAATTGTAAACACACCGGAAACTCCTTCAGTGTGAGCAAAGTAATATACGCAACATGCATACAAACACCAGCTATGAACATTCTACTAACAGAAAATACATTTTTCCAACACGGGGGTCTCAACTCTACATGACAAGTTAAACAAAACAACTTTTTTTTTTAAAATTAATACAAAATAGCCCAACTCTCAACTTTTTTTCAGACATTATATATATTCTCACATTATTGTTACCAGAGAGTTTATGCTGGAGAATGTACTACCCTAATATTACCACCATTTGTAGAATAGAAATGAGGAATTACATTGTATTTTGTTAAAAATCTGCATAGTTATACAGAACCAACTTTGAAACAGAGAAGACTTTTGGTTGTGGTTTCGAGTGAAGGTGCCTTGGTTTTAGCTGGGTTAGCAAATGTTAGCCTATTTTTCAATGTTTAGTTATTTAAAAAAAACAATGTCTCTTATTGAGACTAATACCTAAATGTTTCATTCTCTACATCACAAATAGATTTTAAAAACAATCTCATAAAAATGACAATAGCTAGACGTTGCTCAAGCCCATGATCTTGAGGTGAATTCCTGTATGATTTAGTCTTGAGCTAGACTGGCTGATGACGTGAACACGATCTGTAGCTTGTATTTCATGCATTTGTGTCTTTCTTTTAAGACTATTGTAACAGAATTTTCTTGTCTAAACAAGTTACAAATACAAATTAGGGAGAGTTGTCACAATTAAACAATATTGGATATGACCATCAAAATGAAGAGTCACTAAGAGACAACAAAGTCATCGTTGCTTGTACACCTCACACTTGTTTAATACGCACAACCTGCCACTCAAACGCACATATTTACGCCGCCTCTGTTGCTGACACGGCAATATGATAATCTGTTGACAAACTCACACAGATGCAGCACACGCTGTCACGAGGAGTTTTACGGCAGCACTCAAAAAAAGTTGCCATTGAGGCAGTATGCATCTTCATTTTATCATCAGCCTTTCCCTTTTTTTCCCCCTTCTTTTTGACTTTCTCTCTTCGCTTCAATGTTAAAAGGACTGTTTGTTATGAAACAATAATCTGATTAATCTCAACTGCAGTCGAAGCTTTAATAAGAATGCAAGTGTCGAGAGGATGTGGAGTCGCGGAACTCAATTATTCAGCAACACCATCTTGTTAAAGCAGCAGGAAGTCAATTGTCGCAGCTCCCCGCTGCTCGCAAGAGGACTTCCTGCTTTTCCTTTTAATCTTTTCTCAACTGTACTTCTGCGTGTCTGTGCACGACTACATCCTCCTCCCCGCGCTGTAACTGATACACCTTCAAACACGCTCCACTCCGGGGATGTTTTAGAAGCGTCTACCTTCATGACGGGCTGAGCGAAGTACTTTGCGCTCCATTCACAAAGTCCGGTTTGCAGCGCGGCGCTAATGTAGTTCCTGTGACCCGCCGGGTCGTCGCCGTCTTCTGCCGCCTGCGCACCAACACATGCCGGTTATCTCATGACGCCCTGAGGTCTGGTGAGAGATCCTACCTGCTCGGGGCCCTTGTCGAACATCTTGCGCGTCCGGGGAAACTGGTGCGAGTGGGGGGCCTGTCCTCCCAATGTGGGAGTGTAGGGGGGACGCGTGGCCGGCTGCTCTCTGGCAGGGGGTTTGGGAACCTCGTTCGTCAGACTGGAGCTGCTGGCGCTTGGCATAGGAGGAGACCCTCTGGACAAGAAGCAAGAGGGGAACAGATCAATATTCCTGAATCTTAATTTATTTATCCAGTTCATACTTTCACAAAATACAATCTAATACCTCTGACAAATCGTAGAAATACTAAGGTAGTACGTTCTTTAAAATAAACTGGTGTCAATTATGTGAGGATATAAATAATGTCCAAACCAAATGCAAAAAGAAATACAGTTTAGATATTATGCAAAATAATTAATTTTATTGTGGCTTATGCCACAATATTTAAATCCCCGCATCACAATAAGAATCCAAAATTAATCTTGGAAAAAACGACAATGCCGATGTCGGGTTTGGAACCCAGGGGGATTTGGGACAGGAGGCGAGATGACGTAAACTGCTATTGATAAATGAAAGGATATTAAATGATCTTGGGCAATGAATACATTTCTTTCTTGCCACGTCATGTCTGCGGCTCCGTACAAACTCAATCACACCAGGTGGCAAAATCTTAAATAGTCCCATTCATGTTTATTTAGACGAATTTTGACGTAGTATTTTCGTTCTTTCAGGCTTAGCTCATATCTATGTTGAGTTTTAAACGTGTGGGTGATAAGCGCTCCATCCTCTGCCCCCGACAGGTTTAAGGTTTTGGCAACGGCAAATAAAATACATCTGGCTGACCTGAGGATGTCATTTTCAAGTCCGTTCATAACTTTTTTTTTACACAGCCCAACTGTTAGAGCGACTGACTGTCTGGTGTGGATCACACTTCCTCTACAGAAGGGTCCATTCCAGGCTGTTGCTCCTAAGCTTTGGAACGATCTTCCTCTCCCTCTGTGTTTGATGGATCTACTGTCTCCTTCAAGAAACAATCTTAAGACATTTTTATACAGTACGTGCAGGCTTTTCCTTGATTCTCTGAGACTCCTGTGTTTGTCTTGATGGTGTCTTGAACTTTCAAGTATCTATTTTATTGAGTATTGTTTTGTTTGTTTAAGCGCTTTGTGACACTGGTCTAGAAAAGCACTCTACAAATATTACTTACTAACCTATCGTCTAAACAAATCTTTTATTTCTTTGGTTTCTGCTCATATCTACTATCGACCCATGATCAATTCCAGAAGATACGTTTATGACCCTTTTGGGTTGAGAGAGCTTTCCTTGGAAGATATCAACTGTGATTCCCACTTCCACCCTTCCCTTTTTTAACAGCTTATCCTACCTTTATTTGTGTTTTCTATACTTTAATTCAACATTTTGTTGATCTCTGGTGCTTTTTCAAACCTTCAGTCACTTTGTGTGCATGTCACTGCAGAAATTCATCTCATTTAAGAACTTTTTGATCACATAACAATCAGTTTGACTCATTTCAAAACATCATGTTATGATTCATCAGCTGCAGACTTAAGGATTCCTGCTTTGTTTAATCTGCGTTCAGACGGTTTCTCTTTTCATATATCCTATAATCGTGAAGGGAAAATAAAATAGAAGAATCAGGTTCAGAGGAATCAACAGGCAAGTTCCTACCCGGCCTGATGGATGTGTGCACCCTTGCTGGTGGGGCTGGCAGGGGCCGACTGCGTGAGGGACCCCGAGTCCAGGATCCTCTGAGGCCGAGCGTTCATCGTAGCCTGGAAAAAACATTAAGACAATTAGGAATGAAGTGAAAAGTTAATAAAATAGTCACAGCAGGAGTGTATCTTGCTTGGCAAGCTAGTGTACACACAATAATACTGCAATGCCTAAGAAGAAATAACAAAATTGCATTTACACTTTTTTGACAGCAGGGGGAACCAGAGCAATATTTTGAAACACTTCTTATAGGGTCTTTAAAAAGCTGAATATTCATGTGTAGATATCATGGGGTTGACATACTACTGATAAGTTTTACCATGTCTCCAGTCAGAAGAAAAACTCTGGCAAAGTAACTTTTAACAGACGGTACCACTTCATAAAGTTTCCCTCACTAGGAAAAACTTTATTTCATTAACCAGGGAAGGTAATAAAAGCTCTTCATTGTGAGTAGACTAATAGCTACACACAGGAGAGCCTGGAACTTAATAAAAACAACTGAGCATCGCTGATGAATAGCAGAGACGATGTATAGCAAAGCAACTCGGGCCGAAAACGGCGCATCTGAAACTCAGTTAGGGCCGACAAACTCATTCTAGCTGCTGGAATCGTCTCTCATTTGATTGCGATGCTAATTCTACAACTGCGGCTGAAAAGTGCGAGAGAGAGAAGAGTCTTGGTCACATTTGAGTCGCGGGCGAGAGGGTGTCAGAACCTCTCAGATTAACGTGTTTTTCATGATGATCTGAAAGACAAAGGTGCATAAGCAGCAGCAGTTTTAATTGCGCGAGGAGGCGAGTGAACATGGTGGGCAGCGTGGAGTGGGAGTGAGCAGCTGGGCACTGCAGATGTAGAGCTCAACAATGCAGCAGAGCTACTTCAAGAAGTGGTGGCAAAATCCAGAGTCTCATTGTACTAATAAATACAAACAGCGTTGTGCTGCGGCAAGACGAGGAGTAGCACACCGTGTTTCCACGGTGACCACATTTGACCAGGTCAATGCGTTTTAAGATCTACTTATGCATTCATAATATAAAAAAAACAAAAACAGCTAGTACTGTATTTATAAAAACAGAATTATATTTAAAAATGTAAATAAGTTAGTAAAGTACTTTTAATATAACATCAACACAAACAATCTGTCCTAAAAACTTTTAGATGAATAAGATTTAAACTGCGTTGAAGTATTTTTTTTCAACCTTTATTTTGCATTTTTCATGGATAATTATCAAGTTAAGGTAATTTCTAGAAATTAACAGACTTCATGTGTCGTTGCAATATTTTGTTAATTCTTGCTTTAGCATAATAATCTCAGGTATTTTGTTAGCGAAAGTAAGTCTAGGGTCTCAACCTCTTGGTCTGGGGGCCAAAATCAAGCTAGTTTGTTGTTGATGTTGATTAAAACGTTACTTGACTCAAAGTTCAAACTTCAGGAAAACAGAGAAAAATGTATTTTCATTTGAATGTAGCGACAGAATCTTCGGTTCATCTTCATACAAAATAAAAAACTTAAAAAAAAATCCAAATAGCTTCATACTGCTCGTCTGTAAGGCCTGTCTTGTATTGAAGCCTCGATGTGAGAAATCGTTCGGATAATAAGTTAAAGTTTTTTAAGTTAGTTTGGTTAGTTTAATTTCTAGTTGTTGAGAATTTAAGTTAGAATGTATGAAGAGCTTAAAGGCTAACATGAGCGCTCATGAGTCGGTCTACTGTGTACTTCCAGTCTCCAGTCTGTGTACAATTCCTCTCCTCAAAGCTTCAATACAAGATGGACGTTACAGACGAGCAATATGGAGGTATTTGGATATTTTTAAGTTTTTCCTTTTTATGGATATAGATGAAGACAAATGGTTAGCATCAGGCGCTTAATAAGCATGAACTTACATTGTTGCCTATAACTATAAAATGAGAAACAAGAAAATGAGTGAACTTTGAATCTTGGTTTCAAATGAGACAAGGAACAGAGTTCATGGACGTCTACAAGAGTAGAACAAACACAGAGATAATTGAGATTCTCCAAGAATGAATGTCTCAATCAGACTGAAACTGGTGCAGACAGTTTAGTCAATATAGGCGTTGTTCGGGATCAGACCTCTATTGAACACTAGCATCACCACAGTCTAAAATAATAGGCATTGACTTGAATTTTTCCATCTCACGGGCCACATAAAATGACTGGGATTCTGGCCCCGGCATTGGAATTTGTATTTTCCAGTATAAAACTTTTAGAGGGAGATTTGTTCTCCTTCAGGCAGATGATTGAAAGTACAAACACGCAGGATCATCATCGCCAAGATTACAAAACATTCACGGATCATTCCTCCTAGGATCAGTAAACAAACATCATACTCGTGCATCATTTGCGGTTGCAGACCGGGCTCTCAGAGAAGTGTCATTCAAAACTCGCACATTAGCAGCAAGCGAAGGGTAATCGCTCCAATCAGTTGCCTTGCTTTGTGCTCAAATTCCTTAATCCGTTCATGTACTATGGTTTATTGAGCGAATGAAGTCACAGCAGAACATCTCGCATGTTCTCTGACAGAGCCTGAGAACTGCCAGGTATTGTTATTCACTGAGAGGAAGATAAAGTGTACGGCAGGTGAACATTTTCAGTTTCAAACATCAACTTTCTGTAAAATACATTGCAAGAAAAACAACATTTGCTCAAGGGAGGGATTAAACCTGTCATATTGATATCCTTTTCTCGATTGATCGCATCACCCGAGATGATGCGGAAATATCAGTTGATTGGAAACATTTACCTCCATAATTCAAATTAAAGTAATTAGCCGCCGACCTTGCCGGAATAGTCGCAGATCAATAATGTTTGACATTTATACCACTAATTAAGAAGGAGCCGCAGAATCGGTTGAAGTCGGTGTGAACTCTGGAAGGATGAGATTATAAATCATCAGTTGATATCATCATCTTTGTTATTGCGGCACATCTTTGCTCAACATTTATGACTTTCCATTTCCAGAACTGTGAAGTGGTAAATACAAACATTTAGTAATATCTATAATCCCAAATACTACATTTGTGTCAATTATAATCATACTTCATGTTCGGAATACGGTATTTTGTCAGATTTTAAAGCGCACCAGGTTACAAGGTGCATTAATCACTGTGAGGCTCTGTAGTATTAGTCTGTGAGGCTTCGTACTACTACAAGTATCTAGCAATACTACAGAGCCTTGCGTTTGCATAGCTTACAAAAGTCGTACTCAAATATTTTAAATGATTTTTTAGGATATGTATCACATACAATTGGATCTAACTAGTTAGCAGAACCAGAATGAATACATACGACACACTGACGAATTGAGATAACGTCGCTGTTCAGATGTCCTTCACACAAGAATACGATAGTCCCTCGCCATATCAATGTTCGTCGCTGTTTTGTACATTTGTTTTTCTTGCTTTTATTATTTATTATTTATCACACGATACTTAAATGAGACACATGACGTGTATTTATCTCCACTTTCATCTCCGCTCTGTTAATCATCCTGACGTTCAGTGAAACCTCGTCTTTGAGTTAAAGTGCAAAGTGATTTTTTTTTCAACCTCTTTTTGTTATTATTGTTAAAATAGATACTTTAAAAGATCAAGACACATAAGGAAAAGCCTGCATGAATAAAAATGTCTTAAGATTGTTTCTTGAAGGAGACAGTAGATCCATCAAACACAGAGGGAGAGGAAGATCGTTCCAAAGCTTAGGAGCAACAGTCTGGAAAGATTTCTCTGCTCTGGTCCTGAAGCATGTTCAGGAACCATCAGTAGATTCTGATCCACAGACCTCAGAGCCGGAGCTGGGGTGTAAGGCTGGATCAGATCACTGATAGAAGGTCTGACCATGAATAGATTTTAAAGTAAGAACCATAATTTTAAAGTTGATCCTGAAAGAAAATGGCAGCCAGTGAAGAGTTTTAAGGATCGGGGAAATGTGAGTTCTTCTACTAGAGCTGGTCAGAATTCTCGCTGCAGAGTTCTGAATTATGTATATTCAGCTGGTATTTTTCGTTGAATCTGAAATGCGATGGTTTCTATAAATCAACTCCACCAAGTTAATTTACTGAGTGTGGAGTAGCTCTGGGTGGCGACTGTGGCCGGAGGGTGAAAACGTGGGATGCACAGCTGCTGTTTAAATGGTTGCTGATCCTCACACTTCTCTCTTTTAGAGCAATCTTTTCTAATGAATGTGGTGAAGATGTGGAGAATACAAATTTAGAAAACGACAAGTCAGTCAGAGGGATTCAATAACCAGTTAGCACGGTAGCTATTAGTTGGTTAATTAGTACGTCAAAAATAATTCATTTGGAAAGATAAAGATGAATGTTTCTAAAACACAACAGTGGAAACTCAATAATTAATTATACTTTCTTTTTAATATATATATATATATATATATATATATACTGTATATATATATATATATATATATATGAGTGTAAAAAACTTTATTTTAATTGAATTAAAATATATAATCCAAAGAGGGAGATTTAATATATATACATACATATACATGAATCATTAACAAGGTATGATTAAAATGTTAATAAATATATTTTGTCTAAAATACTTCCGACGTCACACGCGGGCGACACATACCTTGTAAGCGATGCTGTTCAGAACCTTCATGGCAAGATCCGACACTTCCGGGAAGGGATCGGCAGCAAGATGCAGCAGAACTCTCCAGATCTGAGTGTACACGCTGTTGAAGGAAACACCTGGAAAACAGCACAAACATGTCAGCCTGTTTCAATTTAAGTTATAGTTGTGTGTGTAATTCAATGCAAATGCAAATGCAATATATATATATATATATTTATACAGACACAACACTAGCACTAACACATTAGCTACATTATCAGAAAGCAACATTCATGGCGTTCCTGTACCAGATAAAGGAATTTTTAACCCAAAATTTCACTTATTTTCTACTCACACCCTCACACATTTACCCTGAGAGACTGTGTGCCGCCGTGTCTTTTAGAAAGAATAAAAGTAAGCCTGGGCGCCATGTTAAAATACACATGGATTTTTGTTTACGAGTCTAAAAAATAACATATTACTCTAATAATCTCAACCCTTAGTCAACACGGGGGCGAGTAGAAAATGAGTGAAGTTTATATTTTGGGTCAGGTTTATCTGTGTTGTTTTTAAACAAAATTAAATTAAACTTTCCAAATTTCAGGGTAAATGAATATATGTCAAGTTTTGTTTTTATTACTCATTGTATTTGCATTGATAATGAGCCTTTATCAGGCAACGAAACAACATTGGGTTATAGTTGGTGAAAACAACAATATACACAACACAAGGTCTCTTGTGCGTCTCCTGCCCAAAGTAGCTGGCTCCATAAACTCCGCAAAATTGCTTTACACACATTGAAACCACGGAAATTAGCGCTTTAATCCCACCAAACTAATTGACAGCATTAAATATTAAACAGCGGAAAAAACATGCCAGGCTCAGAGAAGCAGACGAATCGAGATCCTCCAAATTAGAAGCTGAGGAGGAACATCACTGCCAGCACCTGGACTGACGGTCCATCAGAGATAGATAATCATTTCTGGGTCTGAGCACCTGTCAGGTTTGCTGCAGGAAAGTCTCCTCGCCCTCTTTCTCCGACTCCCCTGTCAGTCCCTCAACATCTGTTCCCAATAACTGAGGCCCAGAAATTGATTTTCAGAAAACAAAAATGAACCTGGTCAAACAGCTGTTGGTGTCAATAAAGTCCTAAGAAATCAGAGGCACAATTTCAGTGAACAATTCAAACTCAAAGCCTGAGCCAAGTCCTTCTAAGTTCCCTGACTTGATGGAAATCAACACTTTGACGGCTAATGATGAATAATACATTATTTTTATGCTCCTGGTTTAGATACAAATGAAAACACATTTTAATTATAATGAATTATTAAAAAACTTAAGGATAACTAATAACTTGTCCTCTGCACCAGGAAATCAGAAAAATTGTCGGCACATTCATCACAAACAGACACAAAGACACTGTTAAAAACAAATAATAATAATAAAAAACTTGTTAAATGACGGCACAATGATTATTTTCAAACTAAAAAAGTAAAAATAATAATAAACATTTTAAATTAAATATAAGCAATAAATAAATTAAAAAAAAAAAGCCAAATCTATATGTAATCTCAGGGCCAGTCGCCACTTCCTCCAGGTTATATATGATTAGTTTGGCCCGTTACCAAGAGCGTTGAAAGATTTTGGACCAAGACACCCCTGAGCTAAAGTAGTATTTTAACCTTATTTATGCAAATGTTACCATTGTACTTTAAGTCCATTGCTAGAAAAACGTATTCAAGGGAATATATGTATTTTATTTGATTTACATAATTATTATTTATATGCCACTTTATCATAATCTCTCTTTTATTGTATTACCATTTATTTGATATTATTTTATTCTGTAATGTCACCACAAATACCGGCCATGAAAGTTTCTGATTCTGCTGCTATGGATGTTCCTGCTGTCCTGACCGAGTCTTAGCGCGGGACAGGAGTGAATTCCAACGGACATCAACAAACGCTGGGGGCTAGAAAAACAGGGTGAGAAGTTGGTGGCGAAGGGGAGAACAAAGCGGAAATCGGGGGAGCGAGCTAAAGAGGCGATTAGGTTGTAGCCTCCGGGACAGAATGTAATTAACAACGGTTAGCTGCCGGGCTAGCTGCTGCTGCTGCTGCTGCGGCAAAAGAGGCGGTTGATTAATGTGGAAAACACTTTCGGTCTCATTGAAACGCCACGGCACATTGCCGCGGCACACAAATTACCCCTGCAGCGCCGCGACACTCGGCACGCGGGAGAGCGGCGGCGACGGGCATTCGTCACATGCTGCACCAGTGTCTTGTCCTCAGATGCCTGCACGCGTCAATTGACGGAGGAGAACGGAGGTACAGTAGTGAAGACATTAACTGTTGGCTGAATGAAGCCATCCCTCACCACTTTATGGCCCGCTCACGTCGGCCACATCGCATAAAGCAATTTTAACACCACACAGAGAGTTCGGCTGCTCGAAAACAGGCCCGGGCATCCATCACACGTTCAATAAGTCCTTCGCTGGGAAATGTCTAAACACTTTGATGCGTCTGATGATCTAACTGGGTTTATTAATAATCAATCAAAATCCATCAACTGGCATTATGTACACATGTCTAGATGCATTCATTTGTTTTTTTTGGTTATTTCATTCTGTAACGTCACTACGAAATAATTACGTTTTTGTTTTCAACCTTGGAAATTAACTCATTCATTTTCTACCGCTTTATCCCATGTGGGGGTCGCGGGGAGACTATCCCAGTATCATATAGCGAGAGGCAGGGGACACCCTGGACAGGACGCCGCAGGGCACACAAAAGACAGACAACCATTCACACTCATACCCTAAGGACAAGTTCTCAATCAACCTCTGTATGTTTTTAGACTGTGGGAGGAAACTGGAGTAAACCCACGCAACACGGTGGGAACATACAAACTCTACACAGAAAGGTCACAAGTAGGTTTGGACCTGGAGGCGACCACGCTAACCACTGCGCGCCATCAGCATATGCCAGTTTCACTGATGTGTTTTCTGTGCAATGACAATGAAAGAAAGTCTAAAGTCTAAAGTCTATTAGGAATAAAATATCATGTAAAATAATGAAATAACAGTTATATCCGCCAAGGAGGAAGTAGTGAACTTTTTTAAACCAAGATCGCCATCTATTGAGATCTGGAACTGATGCTTCATGAAGCTTCAACTTAGAAAAATCTATTTTAGGAAAATGTTTTCACAGCATGATCTGGAGCTTGTAATCCATGCGTTTGTTTCTTCTCGTCTGGACTATTGTAACAGTTTGTTTTCGTGTCTAAACAAGAAGGAGATGTCTCGCCTGCAGTTGATACAAAACTCTGCAGCTAGAATTCTGACCCGCTCTAGTAGAAGAACTCGCATTTCTCCGATCCTTAAAACTCTTCACTGGCTTCTAGTTTCTTTCAGGATCAATTTTAAAATTCTGGTTCTTACTTTACTGAACTAGACTAGGCTTCCTTATTAGAAACAACACTACCTTCACGAATATAAAACAGTAGGTAAAAGTAGTCGAAAATAAATACCTCAGCAACAATGTTGGCCGACCAGAAAAGGTTCAAATAACAGCTCTCACTGGTGTTTTCCTTTTAAATACGGCTGAAACTAAACCCACAGAGGTGAGATGGAACACGTGGATCGATAGAAAAGAGGGAAATGAAAGAGAACAAGGTCGGAAAGGAAAGTCTTTGAGCCATGAAAATGCAAAATGAAACCCATTTACCTTTCGAGCTCCATTTACTTTTACACTTCTGCTTCTCAATTATTCGTGTGTAACAAAAAGTAGTTTGTGATGACAAGACATCTGGGAAAAGACCAGGATATCAGCAGGAAAACAAACAAGGGAAACCCCCGTTCTTACTTTTTCAAAGTGGAGGACGAGAGGGAGGGAAGTTAATGGCTTCACAAACTGGCTGTCAGGGACCATGGAGCGACCTGCCATTCACCGGTGGACTTGAAAAAGCCGAGCACAGTTGCTCCCCGGAAAAACCCTTTAATCACCAGGAGTTGCTGCTCGGAGAATTGCCCCGGCACCCAGACCTGCTGTCTACTACACATCAGAAAACACTTTTTACACTCCGGGTCCCTCTGCTCGCCCTACTCCCCTTCATCTGCTCCACTGTACCTCGCTCTTACCGAGCCAAACGTTTTTTAATACGACCCACTTCATAACATTTTCAGCCCCTCCATCAATTATTCACAGCACATTTAAATAAGTGTCGCTGTTACTACAATCTGCTGGAGCGAAGAGAAGTAGTACTTTGTCATTTGTGATGAACACACTGGTCACATCGCTGGAGCTTCATCGACTCTTCCTTGTCTACAGAACCCATAAAAAGAACAAGGAAACTTTCACGATCTCAGACATAACTCTGTGGTTCTATGAATTTAGATGTATTAAGTACTAGGGTGTAGTGTATTGGTACCGTCAATATGATACATATCTTGTTACAGGGGCAACGCTACGATATAGTGTGGTAGTGGTAGTGTAGGAATTATATTTGTAGTATTGTCGAGTACTTGACTCTGGTGTTTTGATAGTGTAGTAACAAGGATATGTTTGTAGTATTGTCGAGTACTTGACTCTGGTGTTGCAGAATTTACAGACCACATGACTCTTGACGAATTCTTACCTGCTTTCATTTGTTTTGAAATCTCTGTATCTTCTCGTCCCCAGTCATATTCATTTATCCTTTAACGTAATGCCATTTAGTGGCTGGAAGTTTAATAGCAACACAAAAATGATAAAATAGAAAACCAGAAAACCCTCGATCGGAAAGAAATATTGCGATATATCGCCATATATCAATACTTGACACCTCTATTGAGCACCGTGTGTGGATCATTTAACTACAGTACATACCAGCCTGGAAATGAAGCCTTCTTCACGTAAATATGTTTCTAGTACAAAACGGAAATCAAAAGAAAAGAAATAACGTATACACTGGATATCTATTTAAAAATAATATCAAATGACATGCAAATCATGAAAAATAATGATTCAAAAATATATAATATTCTAATTAATCTGCCAACCATAGGAAAATAAAGGTTTCTTAGAGAATAAAAACAAACCAACACCATCATATAATGGTATATGAAACACTTAAATGATCAGAGGATGTAAAAATAGCAGCATTCTGTAACATTTATGATGAATGGATATAAGTGTTAAGTAAATCTGTCTGCTCTGGTTAGTGAAATTAAAAAGTATAAATAAGTTGCAGAAATACAAACTTAACTTTTCTTTTCTCCTTTTCAATCTCTGAATGATATATCATCTGATCAGCCATAAATTGTTGTTTTCTAGCTAAAACATTTTGAAAGTGTTTGATGAAAAATTAGCATGGTTTGATAATCTATGAATATTGCTTTGGATTCTCAGAATGTGAATGTAAACAATAGATTTAGTAAAACAAGTCTTTTAGCCTTAATATGAACTGGGTAATTTTCCTAACCCTATTGTTAAACCAATGAGATTTCCGTGATCACCATCCGTCCACCATTGTTACATTTCCATTATTTTAAACAAAAAACATCTACATAACAAGTCAATAAGTCCCTGATGTTGCATCGAGGTCAGTGGAAAATCACTTGTTTGTCCCTCAGTTCTGCGTCACACCGAGCAGGTGAGAGTTGTTTACCTATGAGGGAGTTGAGCGAGGAGTAGGAGGACACCCGTCTCATCTTGTCGATGGTTTCAAAGGACAGGATGTACTCGTCGTTGTCGGGGCTTCCTAAAGTGCTGCTGGCGCTGCTGCTGTTGCTCAGGTTTCCTGGAGAGAAGGCCACCGGTCCACCTGGTGAGTCAGGAAAGACTGCAGTGAGGAAAACAGGACGACTCTAACGAAGACATTAACATTTAGCGACAGTACAAACAGCACACAGTTGACTTCATCTCTTAACAAATGTGTGTTGGAGGAGTTTGGACATGTTGTCTCCGCGACTCTAGACGGGTAAACACATGGATACCTGGCGGTGAGTGTCGTGCATATGAATGCGAGGCAGCATCTGAAGCGAGGCTCGTGATTTACTACGTGTGACAGGAACAAATGGAGCGCGAGACGCTTTTAACCTCCAGAAACAACAGAGAAGACAATCCTATAAGGCAGGGGAGTCCAACTCCCACGAGGAGCCGACATCTTTCAACACTTCTGCTCACGGCGCTGAATACATTTTATATTTACCAAACTGCCTCTAACCAGGAGCATCAAATTATAAAAAACAATTCAATTTTATCTGAATTAATTTACTATACTTGACCTAATATAATCAATTATTAGCAAAAATAACATCATTAAATCCGACTTTTTCTTCTTTTTTTTTTAAATCAAAAATATCAATATTTAGATATTTAAGTTAAACTAATGTGTTGATTTAAGTGTGTCTTAAATAGATGTTGGACTCTATTGTATCATCAGTGTTTGTTTGTACAAAACTCTCTTTTCATTTAAATAATTACAGTAGAAAGTGCTCCAACCACTGAAAACACATTGTTTTTTCTGTATATTAACTCCTGTTTACCATAACCACACCCACTCTGCTGTGATTGGTCAAACACAAAGGTCCGTCACCATGCGTCATCAATCCCAGAAGTCTCCACCTCCAAGGGACTCGTTGTATAAACAAAGCTGGCGTGATTACAGCTGGCTGGAGGAGGAGTGAAGCCATTATTACGTCATAATGTACTCCGCTCTTGTAACCTCTCGTTTGCCAAGATTTCACACTGGTGAGAACTTTATAAAGTAATAAGTTGAAAACACATTGTTTTGACACACAGGTTTGATTTGTTCACTGTTGTCTGCACTTGTTTATTTGTATTAGTCGTCATTTGATTTAACTAGGCAGCTTTATTCTGAAATTATGCTAACAGTAGGCCGATATAGTCTGAAATGATTCCGTTAGGCAGCTAGCTTCTGAAATTAAGCAGTAAATGTTAGCAGTTGGCTTCTCAACTGATATAACAATAAGTAGCTTAGTTTGAAAATGTTTTGTATTATTATTTTCCTTTAAAGTCAGTTATGTTTTCAAGAGAGTCTTGTTCAACTATATTGTGTTTTATTGAATGTGTTTGTGTGACCATTAGGAAAATTAGGAAAGTGACTTTAATGTGTTTCTAGAGGAAATTAAATGGGAAAATGAAAAATATCAGCCTGTTGAGACTACGATGATCGGTGCACAGTTCCTTTTTTGGTTTGATTCGTTCTTGTTCATTTCATTTTCTGTTCTTACATTTGTCTGAATTGATTAATCACAGCACTGATCCGCAAATATTCCTACAAAAAAATGTATTTTCAAAATACTTACTTTGAAATTAATGAGTAACTTAAAGTAACCGATCTTCTTAAGCAACCCTTTGAACTCGGCCCGGGGGCCACGAAAGATTGACCTTACGAACACAAGAACCTCCTCTAAAGTAAATGAAGGATGATTATGTAGATACGTTCAGTTTTTGAAACCTTATTAGTCATACAAATGAAAAATTATTCAAGCGTTTTACGACTCATGATTCCTCTTGCCAGGGGATGGGCCCATAAAACTTGACCTCCGCAGAAGAACCTGCCAGCGGCCAGAACCATTTCCTCCGTTTAAAAAAAATAATCTTCCGCTTCGCTTTAATTCAATTCCCAGCTTGACCTCCGCCTCACTGTCATCTCCGTACCTTCTTCGCTGAGGTTGAGGTTCTGCAGGCTCTTGTTCAGGTTGCGGGCCGTGGTCACCGCTCGGATGTTGGTGTAGGAGTTGACGGATCTCAGGCGAGGGATGGCGGGACTCACTGGGGTCAGGTTGCCAGACTCTGGGCGACAGAATGGGGTTTTAGGTTAGGTTAGGTAGAACTTTATTGATCCCTCAGGAGGTCTCCTTAGGGAAATTGTTTTTTTTCCAAATTATCCACAGCAAATACTGCAATTTTTCATAAAATAATCAAAATTAAATAAGAACAAGAACAAAGATAAATAAAGAGAAAGAACAAGATGATGCAATCTAAGTCTAAAGATAAAGATTTAGCAGACATTTGTGCTGTTGCTCCCTTATTTAAAAAGCATACATTCTGTCGTTTTTTTTATGGTTGATCTTTCAGTAAAGTGTGTATATTTTTTTTAAAATAAACTCCCTAATATTTATGACTTTGCAAATTTTTGTGTTGCGATCACACATCCGTCCTCTAGATGGCAGCAGTCATTAAGTCCTCCGCAGCTAGGGGCACAATAAAATCCTGCCGATGACTGAGGATGAGAGGATACAGTCGCTCCAGCAGCTTTTAAAGCTGATCTTTTTACATATTTTGGTTTCAAAACAAATAAAAGCAGCTCTGACATCTTAGAGAGTCATGTCAAAATTCTGCGACGTATTTGAATTTATCTAGAATTCTTCTTTTTTTCTTGTTCTAAGAGTTCCCTTTCGCCCTAAAACCTTCACCAGTCGTCTTCATGCTAAATGTCAGGACTCTTTGAGAGTCTATAAGACAGATCAACCTCTTCAATATACAAGGAAGTACCTGAACACACCAGATGAAATTTTGACAGCAAAAGTTTTTTTACTAAGGGCGTCACTGTCGTGTAACCGGTTACACACAGTTCACTCTACAACCACTAGAGGCTTAGGTCCCCATTCAAACCTAATGTAACTACAGCAAAACCCCATCCGGTATTTATCAGAATAAATGATTAGTATATCGATTATTTTAGTTAGTTTTGTCACAGCCCTAGTTTAAACTAAGAAACAAACATCATATAGTGCGTCGGCCTCATCGTTGAGAATGTAAAGAGTGTAGAGTCGTCAGGTACCTGAGATGCTGGCTGGAGATGGCACCGAGTAGTTCTTCTCCTCCTCGATGAACTGAAGCGCGACGGTGCAGAAGTTGCTCTCGTACTGGACCACCAGGTGGCTCAGAGCGACCACCAGCTCCTGTTCAACAGAGACGGTCAGACAACTGATCGGAAACAATCTTTACGTGAGCGTGTTTGTGAATCGCTGCCGACTCTTGTGGGGAAACGGCTCTGAAGGTTTTATCCGCACCTTGCGAACCACAGGACTGCCGTCGTTGATGAGCTGGGCCAGCATCATGGCCACGTTGTGGTCGATGGTGGTGGAGTGGTCCGTCCTCTCGGCAGAGTTCCCCACGAACGTCCCGAGGGCGAAGACGGCGGCGCACCTGACCTGCAGCAGAACAGGGACGCGTCACAGTTCAATTCCTAAAATCCCGCAGATCCATCCGAGCCGAGAACTCATTAGTGTTTCCTCTCGCTTGGTTGCAGCTTTCATCCAAACGTGCCCTCGTGTGTCGCACACCAGAGAGCGGGAGATCAGCGAGAAAGCGGCTCTACTGTGTGTGAGTTTGTGCGCAACTGTGTGTGCATGCTTGCTTGTGTGTTTGCTGTCATTTCTGGTGGTGTGAGGAATCAACAGGGTGCATCAGTGCAGCTGGCAGCGGAGGTTTGATGCCCTGCAACAATCCAACCATCAGATTTTAAATTAAATCAAAAGTTGAAACATGAAATTAAACAAGATATTGACAAGTTTTAACTGTAAATATACCCATTACTAAATGGTAACATTTATCAAAATGATATTTTCATGATAAATGTCTCATATGTAATAAATATTTTGCAGTTTCGACCATTACTGCAAAAATGTCACACGACAAACACACATATTCTCTTATCGACACGTGAAGCTCCATTATTCAAGTTCACCTCCAACAAAACTCTGACATTTCGTTGCAGCCCTGATGACATTTGAGAGATTCTTTCCAGTAAATGAATGTCAGCTCACTGATCCGTACGAGTGGCTGACAACACTGGAACAGCAACTGAGGCAGGGGTGTCAAACTCAATCACACAAGGGGCACAAATATTTTTGCATTTTTAATTTCGGGTCGAACAAATCTTATATTTTTCAAACTCAAAAGTCTTTTGTAAAATTGTTCACATACATCATGTCTTTGCCTTATCTCTGAGATCCAAAACCACTGTCCGCGGCACATGATTGTGTGGCGTGGAATCATCAGGTGTGCCGTAGAAAATTGTCGTATTTCCCCATATTGCTACTCTAAGATACTCTTTATTGTGTGAATACTGAAGGAATCTTAAACTCATGTTTCAACTCCTTCCTCTTTGACCTTCAGGCAAATGAATCTACTCACACCTAGAAACTTCATTCAACTTTAATAACACTTTTGTCTACTACTTCTACTTCAACTACTATAATTATACTTCTACTACCAACTCTACTACTTCTTCTACTTCTGATTCTACTACTTATACTTATACCTTTACTAGTAATAATACCACTTCTATTACAACAAATTCTACTACGTACACATACTTTTACTACTAATTCGACTACTAATTCTACTTGCACTTCTACTGCCGATTCTACTTTTAATTCTACTTGTAGTTTTACTGCTAATTCTACTACTGCTTTTACTACTTATACTTATACATTTACTACTAATTCTACTACTTCTATTACTTTCACCTGCTGGCAGCATCAATTCCACTACTACTTATACGTATATTTTTACTACTAATTCTACTTATACTTTTACAACTAATTGTAGTTCTACTTCCCTCCTCCCACTACTACAACAAATGTTACTTCTACTACTTATTCTACTTCTACCACAAATTCTACTACTTTTTTCTTCTCCTCTTTCTTCTTTTCCTTCCTCCTCCTTTGTATTTTCTTTTTCTTCTCAGCCTTTTTCAGTTTATTTTAACGTCTTCACATCAGTCTTTTTCCCGTTTTTCTTTTTCCACACATTTTTACTTTGAATACCAATTCATTTCTTTATGTATTTCAGTTTACAGATTCAACAGGTACAGCATTCACAATGCCTTTTCTTCTGGAAATGGTAATTTTTTAGTATTTTATTGAAACATGCTCATGTGGTCAACAAATCTATCCTGTTACACATTTTTGCAAAGGGCAGGAGATCGTGAACGGACGTACAGATGACTGAGAACTATGGCTCTGTATCAGTCTGACATTTTCAGTACCGGTCTCACCTATATACCGGTATATAACGATACTTACAAGATCAATACTTACAGAAAGAAAATTTGATTTGCACAAATCTTGAGTAGAATTTTCCAGCCTTATTGCTGCGTCAAGCCGTTTCATTACAGGAAAAATCAATTTAAAAAGTGTAATAAGTGACAAATAAATCGGTTGCTTTTGACCCACACAATAGGTTTTGATCAGATGTTTGTACTGAAACCTGGCACATAAATACGAAGCACGTTTTGAAACTTGGTACTACTGAAGCATTTCAGTCGGTGCAACAAAACAACCGAAGTAGATGAGTGGACAGTTTACCGTTAAAAATAAAGAAAGATTATCTTTTGAATTAATCATTTCTGTAATTGCAGTGCAGTATGTGTATTTAACGCAACTTGTTTTAATGAACAATATGCAGAAAGACTGATTAAAAATAATTATTTTATATTTATTATTTATGTTTTTTGTGACATTTTTGTGTTTTTTTTTACAACGAGAAATATTTGCTTTGACACAAAAAAGTTATCTGGGCAGAAAAATGCTCTTCTTTATAGGTCGGGCTATCAAAATGAACATTGTTCTAATTTGAAACTTGTTCTTTTAGTAATTTAATTCCTTATTTCTCTTTCATTTAAACATCCTTTCCTTGGCTGGAGTCCAGAAGTCAACATGAGGGAACGACGTGTTGCCAGATGAAACTTTGAAGAGCATCACAGAAACATCTGTCGGATCACAGGAAGCAGCAGGTTCCAGTACGCAACAGATGCCCCCCCCGTCATGTGTGTGTGTTCATGTGTGTGTAAGGAGGTAAAAGCCGGGAAGAATCAGCCAGAATATGCAGGTGAACTCGGGCTGCCGGTCCCTCTGGCGTTCACCTTGTCAGGCGAGCTCCATTAAAGTTTAAAAGCCTTTTGAACAGTGGAAGAAGTTTCTCTCATTCTGGACAACGAATCACATTACTTCTGTAATCTTTTGAATCGTTGTAAAAAAAAGCACGTTTTCTTTTTAGCAGTTTTGTCGGGCGGAGGCAAAAAAAAAAAAGAAGGCTTGAATCAAGGTCAAACACATTGAAGAAGTTCTCACCTCAGGGATGGGGTCGGACAACAACGTGTAGAGCTTCTCGTGAGCGCTGTCGCGGACGCCGCACCAGCGCGCCGGGTCAAAGTTCTGCCAGATCCGACCCAGGCAGATGGCCACCCACTGTCGGAGCAGAGGGTGAGGGTCCGACAGCTGCTCCAGGCAGTTGGCGATGAGGTTGCCCTGCAGACAGGCCTCCTGGAGGGAGCAGAGCGACGAGGAAGTGAGGCGTGCACTTATTCAATCAATCGACACTTTACTGACTTACTGTGAGACGTTTGTACATGAGTCTGTGTGTGTGTGAGAGGCTTGTTTGTGTGTGTCTGCGTGTCTACATGTGTAAGCATAGTTGTGCATTTGTGAAATGTTTATTAATTTGCATTTGTGTGAGTCTCTGTGTGTGTGTATCTATATGTGCGAGTAAGAGGTTTGTTTGTGTGTATGTGTCTGCGTGCATTTGTGAATGTGTATGCATGTGTGTTATTGTGTTTGTCTGTGTGCATCAGTGTTTGATTGTGTGTGTATGCAGTTGTGAGTGTTTTATGAGAGGTTTAGGATGCGTGTGGATATGTTCATGAATTTGTCTGTGCGTGTGTTAGCATTTCATAAGCATATTTGTGGTAAAAGGTTTGTTTATGCATGCGTTTGTGTGTGTAATAGATTTGTATCTATGTGTGTGTCTGTGTACGTTTGTCTGTATGTCTGCATATGTGTGTTTGTCTGTGTGCGCAAGTGTACATGTGTGCGTGTATTTGTGAGTTTTTAAGAAGTGTGTCTGTATGAGGTTTGTATACGAGTGTGTGTTTTTTTACGTCTGCATGTGTGCGTGTGTGAACTTGTGTGTTTGTAAGGTTTGTATATGTGCGTGTCTGTGGTCTTTTGTGACTGTGTTTGTGTTTGTCTCTGTGTGTGTGTGAAAGTGTTCATCTGTTTGTTTATTTGTGTGTGTTTTTAAGAAGTGTGTCTGTATGAGGTTTGTATACGAGTGTGTGTTTGTTTACGTCTGCATGTGTGCGTGTGTGTTTGTAATGTTTGTATACGTGTGTGTCTGTGTTCTTTTGTGTGTGTGTTGTGTTTGTCTCTGTGTGTGTGCAAGTGTACATCTTTTTGTTTATTTGTGTGTGTTTTTAAGAAGAGTGTCTGTATGAGATTTGTATATGAGTGTGTGTTTGTGTGCGTGTGAACTTGTGTGTTTGTAAGGTTTGTATGCGTGTGTGTGAGGTTTGTGTATTTGTGTTTTAGTGAGGTAAGTTTCTGTGACTGTGTGTGAAAATGTTTGTGTGCCAGTGTAAAGTTTGTATATACTGTATAAGCATATGTGTGTGTGTGTGTGTGTGAGGTGTGTATTTGTGAGTAACTCGTCATACCTGTCCAGTAGTGTAGCTGTTGACGATAACAGCCAAGATGAAGACGGCCATGGTTCGATGTTCAGCCTGAAAGATGGAGTCAAAATACTTTAAAATGTTTCGGCAAACCTGAAATTCTTAACAATGATATTAACAGAGTTTTGCTTATAAATCATAATCAACTTTAAATGAATCTGAGCCAACAGCGGTTGAATGGAACTCGTCAGGAACACATTTATTTTCAGTCAATGTCTTTTTAATGAAGCGTCTACGGTCATTACTCACTGGCATGTAGTTATCCGCCAACACCGACAGGAAGTATTTGTGTCCGTTGTCCTTCACCAGGTCGGCCTGACACGACTGCGAGGACGAGAAGAGTTGGAACAGTAGCCAGAGAGTGACACACTTCATTTAATGATGCTGTCCTCGTCTCTTTCAGATAAACTTGCACAATGCATGACTTACACTGTCCACGGCCAGGATTTTAGCCCAGATGAAGACCAGCATCGGTCGGAGTTCTCGGGCGGAACTTTGGAGCAACTTCAAGACATAAGGGAAGATCCCCACTGAGAGGGCCTACACACACATAAACACACACACACACAGAGAGATAAATATTGTTTGTTAAGTACAATAGTATAGTCAAAAAAGTGAAAATAAAAACATTTTAAAAAAAGTCACATGATCTGAATTGATAGCTGTGCTGATAAACGAAAGGCGCTCTAGAAATAACTAAATAAAACACATTACTGACTTACTTAGATAAGGGACATATGCAATATCATTAGACTCTGACTTTGATCCTCTTCTGGAAGTTCAAAGACAATTTCGTATCGGAGATAATTTCACCCAGAATTCAGGATTCAGGATTCACTCGTTCTCCACTCACTCTCGGAGAAATCCATCTCTTTTTGAAGTTACGGGCAACGAATGTAGCGACCAAGCTCAGTTATCTTCGTCTTCATCTTCATCCAAAAAGACTCATCCAAATACTTCCATACTGCTCGTCTGTAACGTCCATCTTGTATTGAAAATGTATTGTTCCGGAAAATAATTAAATAAGTATGTATTTTAAGATTGTTTGTAACAGTAGCTCCTAGTCTCTCATCTCCCAGAGTCTCCTCATTCAAACACATTGCAAGTTATAGTGTGAACGCACAAGATTTTCGCAGATATTCTGGAATCTTCTGCAATCAAGTTAAAAATATAGACGTTTGACATTTTTTTCCTCTTGTCGAGGCTTCAACACAAGAGGGATTTTACAGACGAGCAGTATGGAGGTATATGGATGTTTTTTTATTTTGTGTCTTTTCGGACGAAGACAACTGAGCTCCAGTCGCTACATTAAAATGAACAAACATTTTTGTTGACAACTCTATAAAGGAACAGATTACTCTGAAAATACACTTCGTCGACATGAGGGCGATTACAAAATGAGTCTATTTTGAATCTTGGGTGAACTTTAATATCTGGTGAGATACTCCATACGCACAAGTGTCCCATATCAAATTTAAAAGCGGGAAAACCTTTTTTTCTGTTAATAGTAACAAGTACATTTGTTTCACATTTGTTGCTCTACCCACCAGACTCACAGCCCATGGTCCGAGGTCCAGGAATCCTCCAAGCAGGTCCAGGGCTCGTAGTCGATGCACTTGGCTGAGCAGAACCTGAAGACGCACAAGACAGACTGAGGAGGATGTAACAAAGTTGTTCAACATGTATTCCATCTATATCAATCCATCAACGTGGATAAGACTGCTGCTAACTCCACAGAGGGCGACAAATCCTTCAAGGGATTTGTTGATCCAGATGGCAGTCTGGAACCATAAACAAATTATCAATCAACGGACGGACACAACCTAGCACTCAATCTGATGAAGCTTCATAAAGCATCGGTTTCCCAGCTCAGTAGATGGCGACCTTTTCTTTAATATGATGGAAGGATTCATCGAAATGGTTATTCAAACTAGCTTCAAGATCTAGATCAAGATTGCGAATTGCTTGTTAAAAAATAAAAGCTGACTTTACACAATCAGTTGGTGTAGCTTTATTTAGATATGTGTGATATTCACACGTATCTATGATATGGTCAAATGTGCACTGCTGTAAAAGTTAAATAAAAATATGTCATTCTAGTGAATTTATAAGTAAGTAAGTAATATTTGTATAGCGCTCTTCTCGACCAGGGTCACAAAGCCGTAACACGCTATCTATCTATCCATCCATCTACCTACACCAAAAATTAATTACATGCTGAATCGCAATCACATAATGGGTAAAAAACAAAAAAAACAATTGCAAATTTTGATTTTCTCAAATTGTTCAGCCCGGTGCTGTGTCTAAAATCGCATACTTCTCTTAGTGCACTGGCGGTTAGTATGCATCAGGATAGTGTACGTACAGGTAGTATGTCTCAAATCAAACACTGCTGCTACTCACTAACAGGAAATGACGCGACAGCTTCTTCTTCTACTACTATATAAGAATGATTTCAACCAGCTGTAGGAACACTATCGACACCTGCTGGCAGTACGTTTTGTTTGGATCAAGAAATATGAGAAGCGAAATATTGGCGAGATATTTACGCCGGTATCAGCACCGAAGACGTGTCATCCTCCTACTGCTGGATGAAAATACACCTGTAAGTATATGATATATAAAATATATACAGTATATATTACAACATCAACGTCACTAAGATGGCGGCCGTTTAGGGTAGAAAGTGTCCATCCATTAAGATACAATTTTGAGGGCGTTTAGTGACAATTTAGTGTGCATGGAGCACTACATTTCGCATACTAAGAAATGAGACGCACTTATGCACTAAAAATACTAAGTCTAAGTACGCAAATATGCGATTTAAGACACAGCTCCGGTCAGACACAGAGATTACCCAGCCAAGAGTGCCATCTAGTGGACTCTGAAAGTAATGACAATGCTTCATGAGGCTTCATCAGCCCCAAGCTATAGTGTGTTACTGGGAGATAAAGTGGGATCTGGACACGACCGTGTTAATCTGCCCCCGGCGTGCGTGGGAACAAGCATATGGACACACGCTTTATAATTAGCACAAGACTGAGCGTGACCACGAGGAGGCTGCATGTGTGGTTTCATCCTCCACAAGTAGAGCCGCAACACGAAGACCTACACAGCCGTGGAGAGACTGAGCATCAATGGATGAGGACATGAGAGAGGGGGGGGGGAAAGACGTCCACCATAAGAGTTCAAATCTAAAGTTTTTTCCTAAACTTTTCTTGAAAATAATCTGTTAATCTCTCCCGGCTGTTGTCATGGAGACCCCTTCTGTTCGTCCCCTTGAGCCACGTCCTCCTCTCAATTCTATTATTCATGTATTTATTTAGCGTCAACAATTGAGGCCAGATCATGAATCGACACTTAGCTGTTAATCCTTTTCATATCGTGGCAGAAGCTCAACTTTATTTCGATGCAAAGTGCATGTTTAGAAAAAATAAACCCTGTCCGTCTGACGCTTCAGCCTCTTTCCCTTTCCTCCTCTGAGCCAAAGCACATCAATGCAGCACTTCTGTCGGACCATCTAAGAGCCAAACATGAACTGCAGACTCAGCAGAACATAACATTTAAACACCGCACCCACTCTGTGATTTAATATAGAAGTTATGGCCATGATACACTTAAATAATGAGCAATTATAGTATTCTCTACTTGTTAAGTTTGTGTTTTTTTTATATACAGACTTTGTTGCAACTAAAAAGAACAACATGTGACTAACAGGTGGTCTACGAAGTTAAAGACAAGACCAACTTAATTGATCCAAGATCAATTTACTAGGATTTCTGAGTTCAACAAACTTTATTTAAATCATTTCTCTTAAAAAGACAAGTAAAAATTGTTGATAATGAGTGAGGTGTGCAAAATAAATTAATAAATCAATTTAAAAAAAACAATTATAAGCCTTAAACTCTTAAATTACCTTTTTCCATTTAAGGAGTTGCTATAGATCTCTTTTGTTGATATTCCTTGTTGTCCTTTTCTCTGTAATGTCATGTTGCTATTACACGGGTGCGTTGACCATATGTGTGACCAGGTGTTGAGGTGGAAATTTATTTCGGACATCATGCGTTCGATGACGATAAGAGATGGTATTTAACGATACGATCACTTCGCCTAAACTAAGATCCACATGTTTGATGTGGTTCTAAGTGATTTTTCTCTCTGCGTCTTCCGACTGTGAGCTCCTCGGCTAAGACGGTGAGGTACAGAGCATTTCTAGATGACAATTTTAAATAAATCTGAATCCTTTTTTGAGATCCGAAAAGAAGTAGACGCATTCATCAAGTGCGTCTCGCCGTTTATGAAGACCAACGACATATCATCGAACACGAATCCTCTCCATTAAAAAACTGCAGCTCAAGCATTTATTCGTCAAGATGGGAAGCAAAGGTAAGTGGCCTTCAGGCGACCCTAATCACATCTCAGGAGATGAGCTTCATTTTCTCGTCACGTCCCTTAGAAGCATTAAATGTCAAATTTGATCATCTTTTAAACTTAATGATGACGTAGAATTTCTATGACAAGGAGAACAATATATAGAGATATTCTATTTTAAAATGCACCTTTTTCATCCACTTAATTACCACACGTCGTTCAAATGTATAGAATTTCATTATAATCAGAGTGGAGGAACATTAAAACAAAAAGGAAAAACTTCAGTTTGTGTTTTTTAAAAGACGTCCATGTATTTCAATCCGTTTACCTGCAGCACAATCGGGAGCTGCTCCGGTGGGTTCCTGTTCTCCACACCCATCGTCAGCCACACCTGGAACGCTGTGAGCTGCTCGGCAAAGAATGGACTGTGCTGTGGACACAAAAGACACACCGTCAAATGAACACGCACAGAAAAAGTACACGCAAAGTCAGAGTTCCTTAAAAAAAACACCCCAAACATTGTACAAAATACGGAATTTAGGGTTAGGGTGTCTTTGGGGGCACCGTCATTTTATAATGGCCTCCTAGAAATTAAATACCTTAAGTGTTGACAGACAGATTTTTAGCAGATTACTGGGTATTTACTACAATTTGGACAGAACGCATTTGTATGTGCTTTAACCCTTGTGTTATCTCTGGACCTAAAACTGGCGCCAAACCCTTAACGTTGTACTACGGTGTGGCTGCTACCGTTTATGTAAAGGTACAAGGGTACTGGTTCCATCCCTACTGATGCCCAACAAGTCTTACTTGGGGTGAGACAAACATTGGTGCGGTTTCCTTTTCCTAATTATTAAATTACGTTTTTTAATAAAACCTTTTAATAGAGAATTGTTTACATTTCTTTTGAGGATACCTTCTGGTCGCCCTCCAGAAGTTTCCTAAGCATGTCCAACTGGTAAAAGATCTGCCCGGATAACTTTGGAGGACACTTATGAGAGACTATCTCCGTTCACTCAACTCTTACCATCGAAATAATGTATAGTTGTAATGTAATGTAGTAATATGTCAATAATATGTCAATTCAAATTTTGAAACGTTACTGTTCATCTACATTCAGTACCAGCTTCAAACAGCACCATTGTGAAGCGCCACATGTCTAAACCTGACTTGAGAATGCCTCAAGATTGTGAATCATGTGTGTTTTCTGTGTGTAGGTATCAAGTTACTAGATCTATAAGTTTATTTAAGTACATATGGTGTTGCATTAAACATAAGGATGTTTGTTCAAAATGTTTCAGGTGACCTTTTGTTCCGTCTGATCGAGCTCATAAAGAAACGCCCCATGTTGGTCGCCAAAGTCTTGACACCTCATCAAATACATGGACTGTGGTCCCGGCGCGCTCAGCAACTTCATCACAGTTGCAGCCACGTCAGGAAACAAAGGGACAAACGCAGCACAAGTGGCCACTGGTTCCTCACGGACACTCAAACCAGACGTGACATTTCACAGCTTCTGCAACTTTCAACAGGACTTGATGAACTGAGTTTAATAGAGATAGTGCTGGTGAAAATCTGTCATGTCGAATGTGAAGTGTGTGTCAGCGACGACAAGATAAGAGCCATCAATCATCTTCTAAGCGACACCATCGGAATATACAAACAAAGGACAACATGGGAACTTCAAATAGTCAAGTTTATGACGCTCACTGTTCACGGTGATACGATGTCAAGCCTGTTGGTGTTTAACTCAAGTGTCCCCAAACTTTTTTGCAATAGATTAATAGATATTTTGAGAATCATTTTGACTGACAGGCCTTCAGAAAAAACAGGAAGAATGCAATTAAATTGCTCTTTTTTCAAAATGAATCACCTATCACACAGTATAGGGCCTGATAACAAATACCTCACAATTGTATACTGTATTTTGTCATTATTTCTGGCGACACAAAGTACTTTTACAAGAACCAGCATAAGCTATAAACTCTCCATATGCAGAAAACTGTATAGTAGAATAAAAGGGAGGGAGAACGAGCTGTGAACACGATGCTTCTCCTGCGAATTAAAACACAAATAAATACCTTTTTGGAACGAACACAACGATCAACGTGATTTATGTAGCACTGGAACATGTCTCTGTTAAAAACACAACAGCATCTCATCCGAGTGTGTTGCATCGTTTAAAGTTTTGAGAAAAAAAAACAACCTCTTATCAAGATGGCGGGGGATGTATTTTTTATTTATGGTCATCCGTGAGTAATATTTTGTTAGAAATAGGGGCCGTGGACAGGATTTTGTTTTCACTCTTCTCATTTTAAATCTGTCTTTTTTCAGCAGCTCTATCACATAAATCTTACTCTATGGTTTAGATTCACTTGTTTAAAAAAAACAACAAAAAGGGCCCCATTACCTTAACAGGCCGGCTGTTGTCTTTCACACACACTTACTCTGAAAGCAGTCCCCTCCTCGATGATGGTCGGCAGCTGAGAGAGGCAGATGTCCACAGCAAAGTCCCATGCTTGCCTGCAGACACGGAAACAATCCCATCAAGATAAAGTGCCGGAAGAAGCAACAATGGGCTGAAAACAAAAGGTTGTACGGTGGTGCCTCGTTTGATTCTAGTTAGCTTCCCCTTGAGAAGTTGTCGTCTTTGGTCGAAATCAACTCTAACAACACAATATGGGCGACATAGCTCAGATGGTAGAGTGGTTGCCTGCAGTCCAAAAGGTTGCAGGTTCAATCCCAGCTCCAGACAAGCTTGTGTCGTTGTGTCCCTGAGCAAGACACTTCACCCTGATTGCTCCTGATGGTGAACTTGGCGCAAGTGTGCATGCCTACTCCCATCAGTATGTGTGAATGGTTGAATTTCCCCTCGCTAATAAGGGATTCTAAAATATCATCCCGAGCATATTATAATTATTACCGTTATACTTCCATCCCTCAACACCCTTCTCAGTAACTGGGACCTGAACAGCTCCCGTAATGCTTGGCCGCCCAGCCAACCAATTAAAGCTGTCGATGACTTTTGACACAGCAACGTAGACATATCATTTAAATGTAGTAATTTAGAAACCAATCTGCAGTCACTAAGTAGATCAGTGTGTAGAAAGTCATAATGGGAGTTCAACGTTTTATCGTCACCTTAAGTAAGGTAGTTAAAGCAATTAGTAAGTAAGTAAGTAAGTAATTTTTATTTGTATAGCGCTTTTCCAGACCAGGGTCACAAAGTCCGTCCTTATGAGTCAAGTGCCATCGAAATAATGTATAGCTGATGTAATATGTCAGTAATATGTCAATATTTATTTGTTTTAAATGTTGAAACTTTGCCGTTTGACATTTTTATTTTTTTAATAATTGAATTCAACAATTTCTATACTGAAATGATGAAAGAAAAATTCAACCTTTCAATATAGAAGTTAGTAATAAACATTAAATTCCATGCGTGAGAAAACAAACAAGAAATCCATTTGAAGTTTAAATATTGGAATGTTACTATTATGATGGTACTGATATACTCCCACACTATTTGATATTCCTTAGTTTTACTTTCACGTTTTTACACAAATATTTCTGGACCACTGTTCTGGGAAGAGATTCTGTGGTGAGACTAAGAAATGCATTGAGAAAATTCAGATCGATGTGCGTCTCAGTAACACAAAGACATCTATCAAGATAAAAGATGGAATCTTTTCCTCACATGGAGGAAGGTTTAGAAAACACATGCTTTCCGAAAGGGAGGTTTCAAGCAGGTCATTTATGAGGCTTTCAGAACTTCAACGGTTGGGACGTGAAAGTGTTTACTGGCCGTTTTTATGTAATCAGGCGGCGAGAGAACCCGCAGACAGAAAGAGCAGTCAAATTAACGCAGAAGCGATCGCGAGAGGCTGCCGCAGCGACGGAGATTACAGCGCTCACTCGAGAACAAACGCCTGCCAATATGGGTGAGTGACTCATCATCAAAACCTTCCTGGTTTGGTGTGTGTGTGTGAGAGAGAGAGAGAGAGAGAGAGAGAGAGAGAGAGAGAGAGAGAGAGAGAGAGAGAGATAAGGGGGAACTGAGGAGTGTCAGGACCAGTTGGAGGCTGACTAAGCTTTTCTCTCGCAGTAGCCTGTGGAGAGCGGCACGACACTTGCTTCCACACCCACACTGAATCTGGCCCAAGGGAGAAACTGGTCTCTGCGTTATGTGATCAAAGTGATCCTTTTTTTTCATAACGATTTAAGCCTGCATGTTGGTCAACAAAGCCAACACGTTCATGGCAGTAACTCAAACTCGGCCACATGACCTCTATAAACAAAGTAAAGATAGAAGCACATTTCTTAAAAATCCATTTTTTGCTAAATTCCATGGAAGGATCGCCCCTTAGCTACTCTTCTCTCTTTCACAACTTTGCCTGGACCACCAAGCTGCTTTACATCAGTGACTTGGAGGTGGCAATTTCATTTATTTCCTTCACATCCTAGGAGTTTATTATTATTATTATTATTATTATAAATCAGTGTTTGGGCGCACGGTGGCGCAATGGTTAGCGCGGTCACCTTACAGCAAGAAGGTTGCTGGTTCACTTCCAGGCCGAACTTGGGCACTCCGTTTTCCCACAGTCCAAAAACATACGGAGGTTGATTGAGAACTTTGGGGAATTGTCAATAAGTATGAGTGTGTGTGTGTGAATGGTTGTCTGTCTTTGTGTGCACTGCGACAGACTGGCATCCTGTCCAGGGTGTCCCCTGCCTCTCGCCCAATGAAACTGGGATAGTGTCCCCGAGACCCCCTGAAGGGATAAAGCGGTAGAAAATATATGAATAAATCTTTTTTTTTTTAAACTCATCTCCTACATGTGGACCCTTCACTCTCCGGGTGCCTGTGTTCAAGATTTCCTCCGCTGGTTAAACAGAGCCGCTCTGAGCAGTTATTGGCTGAAGGAGGGAAAGATGCAACGTTCTTTATAATAAATGATGTGTTACACAACAGAACTCCAGGAGGCAGAGAAGAATGCGAATGCTGTTTATTAATTTATTTACTTTTTAATTAACAGGAGCCAGATAATGCGTGGGAGAGAGGTGGGAGGCATTTTTAGAAGGCGAGGTAGGAGAGAAAGTGGGAGAAGTGTTTGTTTAACTAAAGGGAGATGGATGGCAGGTCCAGATTTGTAACCCAGTGAAGAAAAAAACAAGTCAGTTTGCAAAGAAGACGCCGAGTTAAGACGATGCGTGCGGAACTCTCATCTCAGCAATGTTCCACTTTACCGTCTCTTCAAACAGTGCAAATGAAAATGAATCATGACAGATAGTTCTGTCTTAATACAAGGCTCCATTCAAACCAAACAAAAGCTATTGTTTGTTTTTTTATTATAGAACACACAAGTCCTGCTATTGCTCTGCCAGGTCGTTATTGTTGTAAACATTTACAGCTGTCTTGTTAAAGTAATTTAGGACCAACTAAACCATGAGCCTTTAACATGCACGGTCCATTTGCAGCCTGAGATTAAATTCTTCCTTTATTCAATGCCTACATTGTGGCTCTATATTTGTGAATTGTTAGATGAATGAGAAATAAAGATCCTTACAATACAGGTTATTATCAATCGAGCTATGATTATATCGTTGAGATGGAACAGATTTATGGAAAAGACTTAAAATGAGACAAAAATGCCCCTAAATCCACAATTCCTTTTTTATAATGTATCTTAAAACATGTCAGATGTAACCTGTAGCTGAAATTTAATGTGGTTTTAAAGGTAGAGATTCAAGAGAGTTTAATTCATATAGCGTAAACTCCAATGTTAATGATCTATTTTATGTATTTTTTAATTCTATTTATTAACTATTTAGTGTTCTGTATTTTTGTGCTACATACAGTAAATTATTACAACAAATGTACTGTGTACTTTTGTGAAATCTTCAAGCCCACTCATGTAACTGCAGGCACAGAGAGGGAGACCACTGGCAAGAGTAGACGTAAATAAATAGCCGGGAAAATACAGACTTTCCACACATATGCTCAAGTGTTGCCGACACCTACGGTCTTTAGCTTGTATGTTCTCACCTCTTTACTTTAAGAACTTGTGAAACGTATTAGTGAAACAATGAACAATAAATGAACAGTGAATTGGTTGATGTGGTTCTTTACAAAAATATTACCTGCTTTACAAACTACAATAACTCACAAACAAAACTGCTTGAAGGTTTTAGTTGTAGTGAGGTGCATACATGACCAGTTGGTTTCCTTTCCAAGTAAAGGAATTTAACTAATATCCTATCGAGTCACGTTTAAGAGAAAATAATGGAAGTTTTCATTGATTAATGGAAATAATAAGCAGGTCCAGTTTGATCTTACCACATGGCGTGCATGTACGTCGGTGGCAGCCGTGGGCTGCTGACTGGTGTACAGTTGTATGATCTCATTATCCTTTCAGCTAAGAGGAAGTTGCGAAACAAGCTGGCCACTAGGAGGTCCTGGCGAAACAACTTCTGGAACAGATCTGTAGACATCAAGAGCAGAAAAGAAGGATCCATCAGGTCAGAGGCAGAAAAGGGGCGCGCATGCGTAACTCGGACAGAAAGGGGGACCAGCCTGTACGTAAATGGGCCAGTGAAGGAGTTCAAGCTGAACTTTTATTAGAGCAAAGACATGGAGCTGGATTTCAAGTGCCAATCACTTGATGGCGATTTGTCGCTTATGGAGACGCGGGACGAGTATTTTGACAGCTACTGCCGTGTTTGTCAGTTTGTTGCGTGCACCATTTGGATTAGGTGTGTCGTGCCTTCATTACACAGACTCTCTCCGCAATGTGGGCTGCTTTATTAACAGCGATGCCTCCGGGGTTTAAAGGCTTTGGCAGCCATCAGTGTTGTCACATTGTTATTCTAGCAGGGAACCACTCTCAGGAGTGTGTTGCAGAGAACACACAGCCAGAGGAGTCGCGCTCAAGTGTGTGCGCCTTAACTGCAGGGCTGCCAAATAACTACTAAAATAATATCCCCAATTAAAGCGCTCCAAACTCTAAACACAATTAATCTCCATTTGAGCAGCCGGCCTGGGCTCACTGAAACCCTGACTTTTATATCAGCTAACTCTCACACCAGGGACAGGATATTTAGGACTGCTGATGCTTCAGTGTGCCACTTTCACTCGCCACGCTCATTTAGAGTCCTGGTTGGGCTTGCAGTCGTCATTTCATCGTTTGTCATCATTGGAAAAAACTGAAGCGACTGACATGACTCCTGACTCGGTGAAAAACACCAGAAAAGTGGGTGAAGTTCTCAAATCCACCATCAGCGTTGTTGAAGGAAACCGGAGTGCCCGGAATAAACCCACGCAAACACAGGAATAAAATGCAAACTTAGGCCATAGTAACTGTTGTGTCATGCTTTAAGATCACATTAACAACAGGCTAACAGCATTTCCAACCCAACATCTGGAGTGCAAACAAGATTCCAAGTGGCAAGTTCTTACCTCTGGGCAACACGTTCCAAGCGATGGTATCTGTAATTGCTGTGAAAATCCAATTGAGCTCTCCGAGGGGTGTTCGGCGGTCGTTAAGCCGGCCCGGGATTCTGAAACAAAAACAGTTTCTGCATCAATTCACTCAAAATCAGGAGAAAGTGGAGCCAATCTGAGGACAACATTGTTCCTCAGGGAAATAAAGATTATTTGCTTTCTTATTTTGTTTTTGATCAAAAGAGCAAAAAAACAAAAAAACAATGTGGCAATTACTTTATAAGACACGGTTGTGGCTAGGGCTGTAGCAATACGCTAATCTGAAGATACAATTCAATTCGATAAACTAATCTGAAGATACAATTCAATACAATAAACTGACGATAAAAATCAATAAAAAAACTAAACTGACGATACAATACGATAAACTAATCTGATGATACAAATTAATACGATAAACTAATCTGATCATAGAATTCAATACGATAAACTAATTTGACGATACGAATCAACACAAAAACTAATCTGACGATACAATTCAATACGATAAACTAATCTGATGATACAAATTAATACGATAAACTAATCTGATGATACAATTCAATACCATAAACTAATCTTATGATACAATTCAATACGATAAACTAAACTGACGAAACAATTCAATACGCTAAATTAATCTGACGATACGATTCAATACAATAAACTAATCTGACGATACGAATACATACAATAAACTAATCTGACAATATGAATCCATACAAAAACCAATCTGACGATACGAATCGATACAAAACTAATCTGAAGATACAATTCAATACAATAAACTAATCTTACGACACAATTCAATACCATAAACTAAACTGACGAAACAATTCAATACGCTAAACTAATCTTACGATACGAATCAATACAAAAACTAATCTGACGATACAATTCAATACCATAAACTAATCTTATGATACAATTCAATACCATAAACAAAACTGACGAAACAATTCAATACGCTAAATTAATCTGACGATACAATTTAATACAATCAACTAATCTGACGATACGAATCAATACAAAAACCAATCTGACGATACGAATACATACAATAAACAATCTGATGATACGAATCGATACAAAAACTAATCTGACGATACAATTCAATACAATAAACTAATTTTACGACACAATTCAATACCATAAACTAAACTGACGAAACAATTCAATACGCTTAACTAATCTTACGATACGAATTAATACAAAAACTAATCTGACGATACATTCAATACCATAAACTAATTTTATGATACGATTCAATACCATAAACTAAACTGACGAAACAATTCAATACGCTAAATTAATCTGAGGATACGATTTAATACAATAAACTAATCTGACGATACGAATACATACAATCAACTAATCTGACAATATTAATCAATACAAAAACTAATCTGACGATACGAATCAATACAAAAACTAATCTGACGATACGAATCGATACAAAAACTAATCTTATGATACAATTCAATACCATAAACTAATTTTATGATACAATTCAATACCATAAACTAAACTGACGAAACAATTCAATACGCTAAATTAATCTGACGATACGATTTAATACAATAAACTAATCTGACGATACGAATACATACAATAAACTAATCTGACGATACGAATCAATACAAAAACCAATCTGACGATACGAATCGATACAAAAACTAATCTGACGATACAATTCAATACCATAAACTAAATTGACGAAACAATTCAATACGCTTAACTAATCTTACGATACGAATCAATACAAAAACTAATCTGACGATACAATTCAATACCATAAACTAATTTTATGATACAATTCAATACCATAAACTAAACTGACGAAACAATTCAATACGCTAAATTAATCTGACGATACGATTTAATACAATAAACTAATCTGACGATACGAATACATACAATCAACTAATCTGACGATACAATTCAATACCATAAACTAATCTTATGATACAATTCAATACCATAAACTAACGAAACAATTCAATACGCTAAATTAATCTGACGATACGATTAAATACAATAAACTAATCTGACGATACGAATACATACAATAAACTAATCTGACGATACGAATCAATACAAAAACCAATCTGACGATACGAATCGATACAAAAACTAATCTGACGATACAATTCAATACCATAAACTAAACTGACGAAACAATTCAATACGCTTAACTAATCTTATGATACGAATCAATACAAAAACTAATCTGACGATACAATTCAATACCATAAACTAATCTTATGATACAATTCAATACCATAAACTAAACTGACGAAACAATTCAATACGCTAAATTAATCTGACGATACGATTTAATACAATAAACTAATCTGACGATACGAATACATACAACAAACTAATCTGACGATATTAATCAATACAAAAACTAATCTGACGATACGAATCAATACAAAAACTAATCTGACGATACAATTCAATACCATAAACTAATCTTATGATACAATTCAATACCATAAACTAAACTGACGAAACAATTCAATACGCTAAATTAATCTGACGATACGATTTAATACAATAAACTAATCTGACGATACGAATACATTAAATAAACTAATCTGACGATACGAATCAATACAAAAACCAATCTGACGATACGAATCGATACAAAAACTAATCTGACGATACAATTCAATACAATAAACTAATTTTACGACACAATTCAATACCATATACTAAACTGACGAAACAATTCAATACAAAAACTAATCTGACGATACGAATCGATACAAAAACTTATCTGATGATACAATTCAATACCATAAACTAATTTTATGATACAATTCAATACCATAAACTAAACTGACGAAACAATTCAATACGCTAAATTAATCTGACGATACGATTTAATACAATAAACTAATCTGATGATACGAATACATACAATAAACTAATCTGACGATATTAATCAATACAAAAACTAATCTGACGATACGAATCAATACAAAAACTAATCTGACGATACAATTCAATACCATAAACTAATCTTATGATACAATTCAATACCATAAACTAACGAAACAATTCAATACGCTAAATTAATCTGACGATACGATTTAATACAATAAACTAATCTGACGATACGAATCGATACAAAAACCAATCTGACGATACGAATCGATACAAAAACTAATCTGACGATACAATTCAATACAATAAACTAATCTTACGACACAATTCAATACCATAAACTGAACTGACGAAACAATTCAATACGCTAAACTAATCTTACGATACGAATCAATACAAAAACTAATCTGACGTTACGAATCAATACAAAAACTAATCTGACGATACAATTCAATACCATAAACTAATCTTATGATACAATTCAATACCATAAACTAAACTGACGAAACAATTCAATACGCTAAATTAATCTGACGATACGATTTAATACAATAAACTAATCTGACGATACGAATACATAAAATAAACTAATCTGACGATACGAATCAATACAAAAACCAATCTGACGATACGAATCGATACAAAAACTAATCTGACGATACAATTCAATACAATAAACTAATTTTACGACACAATTCAATACCATATACTAAACTGACGAAACAATTCAATACAAAAACTAATCTGACGATACGAATCGATACAAAAACTTATCTGATGATACAATTCAATACCATAAACTAATTTTATGATACAATTCAATACCATAAACTAAACTGACGAAACAATTCAATACGCTAAATTAATCTGACGATACGATTTAATACAATAAACTAATCTGATGATACGAATACATACAATAAACTAATCTGACGATATTAATCAATACAAAAACTAATCTGACGATACGAATCAATACAAAAACTAATCTGACGATACAATTCAATACCATAAACTAATCTTATGATACAATTCAATACCATAAACTAACGAAACAATTCAATACGCTAAATTAATCTGACGATACGATTTAATACAATAAACTAATCTGACGATACGAATACATACAATCAACTAATCTGACAATATTAATCAATACAAAAACTAATCTGACGATAAGAATCAATACAAAAAACAATCTGACGATACGAATCGATACAAAAACTAATCTGACGATACAAGTCAATACCATAAACTAATCTTACGACACAATTCAATACCATAAACTAAACTGACGAAACAATTCAATACGCTAAACTAATCTTACAATACGAATCAATACGAAAACTAATCTGACAATACAATTCAATACCATAAACTAATTTTATGATACAATTAAATACCATAAACTAAACTGACGAAACAATTCAATACACTAAATTAATCTGACGATACGATTTAATACAATAAACTAATCTGACGATACGAATACATACAATCAACTAATCTGACGATACGAATCAATACAAAAACCAATCTGACGATACGAATCGATACAAAAACTAATCTGACTATACAATTCAATACCATAAACTAATTTTATGATACAATTCAATACCATAAACTAAACTGACGAAACAATTCAATACGCTAAATTAATCTGACGATACGATTTAATACAATAAACTAATCTGACGATACGAATACATACAATCAACTAATCTGACAATATTAATCAATACAAAAACTAATCTGACGATACGAATCAATACAAAAACTAATCTGACGATACGAATCGATACAAAAACTAATCTGACGATACAATTCAATACCATAAACTAATCTTATGATACAATTCAATACCATAAACTAAACTGACGAAACAATTCAATACGCTAAATTAATCTGACGATACGATTTAATACAATAAACTAATCTGACGATACGAATACATACAATAAACTAATCTGACGATTTTAATCAATACAAAAACTAATCTGACGATACGAATCAATACAAAAACTAATCTGACGATACAATTCAAAACCATAAACTAATCTTATGATACAATTCAATACCATAAACTAAACTAACGAAACAATTCAATACGCTAAATTAATCTGACGATACGATTTAATACAATAAACTAATCTGACGATACGAATACATACAATCAACTAATCTGACGATATTAATCAATACAAAAACTAATCTGACGATACGAATCGATACAAAAACTAATCTGACGATATAATTCAATACAATAAACATATTTTACGATACGAATCAATACAAAAACTAATCTGACGATATAATTCAATACGCTAAACGAATCTGATGATACGATTCAGTACAATAAACTAATCATATGATACGTTTCAACACGCTGAATTTATCCGGCAATACGAATCAATACAAAAACTAATCTGACGATACGAATTAATATAAGAACTAATCTGACAATACGAATCAATACAAAAACTAATCTGACGATACGAATCAATACAAAAACTAATCTGACGATATGATTCAATACGATAAACTAATCTGAAGATAAAATTCAATACCATAAACTAATCTTATGATACGATTCAATACGATACACTAATCTAATGATACAATTAATAAAACTAATCTCCCATTTTTATACAATTTATTCAGCTCATGATATGCTATGATTTATTTCAATATATTTTTTATACTATTCTGAACAATTTTATCTTGTAATTGTTTGAATCTTTTGGTTGAATGAATAGAAGTTGCCAAAAAAATTTCCAAACATCATTTTCAAAGGCGTCTAGAGTCGACTGTATTCGATAATTCTAAACACACTATAAACTATAAACACTTTAAATATAAGCCATAAAAGAATTAGGATACATAATATAATGTCAAAAAAAACAAAACACCACAAAAAAATAATCTGTGAGTGCAGTTCTTTATAAATACAAAATGTGAACAACATAAAGCTGACAAAAGGTACCCAAGGTTTAACATGGGGGAATTATTCTTTGTGGAATAGTCATCAAGAGTCAGGTTAAAAATATCCAATATATAAAAACGATATTTTAGCAGTTTTTATAAGTTTGTTCCAACATTCTTCTCTGTCCGCAGTTACTGAGGCGCAGTAACCACTGCACTACTCTAGTGGCACTCAGGAGTCTACGCTTCCCATGGAACAGATGGGTTTATTTCAGTCTCAGTAAAAATGAAGTGCAGAAATTGAATTTATTTCCCAGAGTGCTATCTGAATAAAGAGTACACAAATAACTATAATGGAGTTTCCAAAAGCAACTGTGATTCTTGGTTGAAAACGCACGAGAAATAATTGCCTCAAAACAGGCAAAGAATTCCAAAAGAAGTAACAAGATCAACATTTGAATTGTATTCTGTTCATTTTGTGTGGTTTCACTTTTAAATGTGGACTTTTAGACTCCGTCTTTTACAGCTTAACAAAAAATACCATTTGATGAGGCGATCTTTACTTATTTCTAAAAAGTTTTGTTTAAATACCACACTAAAACAACATTGTAAGTGAATTTAATAGATTTCACTAAAATTAACTTAACTTTTACTTGCTTAAAAAATAAATAAAGCTGTCTTGTTTGTTTATATATATATATATATATATATATATATATATACAGGCTCATTCAAAGTCTTGTAATGGTCACTTGTTTTTCCTGTAATTGGTTCTTGTCATAAAATCCAAAAATGATGGACCCAACTCCATTGAAAAGTCAAAAAGAACCTTGTCATTAGAAAAAGGTGGCTGCTTTGCAAAAGGTTGACTGTTTTCAGTAATTTGTCATTTGTCTGTTAAGCACATAATTCCACTTATATTTATTTATAGTTTTGATGCCTTAGGGTATAATCTACAATCTAAATAGTCATGAAAATGAATTGAATGATTAAAAAAAAGAAATATATATATAAATCTATATAATTACTTGAGTTAAACTACGTGGTTTCATCATGCAGTGACACCTAAACCACGAGGCCAGCAGGCATCGAAGGATGCTGAGCTTCTGCCAAACTTGTTTGGCAAGTCAGCAGCAGGGAGATGAGCACTCAGCACTTCACATCAGCCTTCAATATTCCCAGCAATAGATTTGAGGTCGGAGGAGATGATGGATAACGGAGAGATGGATTTAAAAAAAATGAAACTTTTAGGTTATAGTGCTGAATAGAACTGTTTTTTATACCTAATTCACTTCTGAGAAAAATATGATTTTAAAGATAATGCAAGCACGATCCTCCTCAAACACAAGAGACATTGCATCATGGTCGTAGGAGGTATTTAAAACCTAAAAGGCAACAATTAACTTATTTGTTACATTAAATAAAACACCCTGAAGGAACAGTAATCCATTTGTATATATTTACATTAATGCTTTTTGCAGACGCTTTTCTCCACGGCGACTTACAACAAGAGAATTAAGAATAGAGTGTAAGAATAGTCGAGAAATGAAAGTTGAGTGATCGGCAAGAAGCTCCCTGAGGAGCTGGATATTCAAGAGCTCCTTGAAGACTGGCAGAGGTGCCCCAGTTCCGACGACGCCTTTTGTAGCTATAAGTTAATTTTTTTTACTCATAGGGCGCCTTTGTTTAAAGAGAATCCACCCACTTACTAGTGGTGTTAGGAAAAAAAACGATATAAATCAGTATTATTATTTACGTGTATCAATACTTAACAGCACTGTATCTGTATTTTTTGTTTATTTTGCTGTTACAATTGAAGTTCCCGCTTCTAAATGGAAGCAATCATTAAGTCCTTTGCAGCTTAAGGTACAATGAAACCCTGCGAGATGCCACAATGACTGAGGACGAGAGGATGCAGTCAAGAATAGTGGAACATTAATAGGATGTCACTAAAATTCAGTGCCCCTTGGAATCGTTGAGAAAATTATGCAAGTGCATCAAATTATATCGTATGAAATGATTTCTTATAGGTCATATCAAATCATTTCTTTGACGGAATATATTGTATCGAACAGTATAGTTAGATTCAAGGGTTCGAATTTCACCGCCGCAACCCAACCCTGGCTTTTAATTTGTTAATAAATACCGGTAGCCTAATTGTTTCGTCGAATGAACATAATAAAATCGTCCCGACTTATTTATCATTTTTAAGTGTTCAATATTTAATGGTAAAAGGTAAACAACATGGGCGGCAGCCATTTTGGAAGCTTGTGTCAAAGATTAACTGACGATGGAAACGGCAGAGCAGTTCCGAGTGAAACACTTGTTGCATCAGCGTCTCGAAGGAGGTAAAGGTGTCGGTGAATTTTGTTCAGGCAGCGAACTGTAAAAATGCAGAGCAAGGAAAGGGTGAAAAAAAAGAAAAAGGAGGAATAACCGGCTGTTGGGAAAAAATGGAGCAAAATACACAACTTTTTTAGGTTTATTTCATTGTTTGAATGCAGTGCTAAAAGTATCATATTGACTGACTGCCTTGGTGTCCTATAATGTATGCTCTTATTTAAGGCAACACTTGCCTTGACCTTAAACAGTTTAAATTTAAAGCCTGTATCACCACAAGGCGAAGTGCTGGGAGAGTAGGTACTGCTATGCCTTACCACCCAGAAGAAGTTTTCTCAAAGTTGAAAATGTTCCTCTTAAAAAAGCTAGACATGGCTTCAGGAAACACACACCTGCACATCAAGAGAGGACAACAATGATCACATACCTCCCTTGGTGGGGTTAATAATGCTAGGTGGGCCCAAAATAATCCAACTCTTGACTAGGAATACAAGACAGGAGCGATATGTGTGGGATCAGCACGGAGGTTTGTGGCAGCAGGAAGACACGTGAGTGCATCGTGAGAGAAGATATCATCCACGTAAGCTCAGAATCGTGACTGTCTTATCAAGAGTATTACTGGACCTGGTGAGATACTGTGTGTTGGATAAATATGTGGGAAGCAATGACAGAAAGAAGGACAGATGGAGGAAACAGAGATAATGGGTCAAAGGATGAATCAGATGCATTCACAATACCAGAACATAGTCGTCGCCCAGGGCTCTGAAAATTCATGCCAGTCATGTTCCGCTCGGCCCTCGTAAAGAGTCCGAAAAACAAGTTCTCTGCTGGTCCACAAGGGTTTACCTGTGTAATCAAGACTGTCAATAACCTGGAGAACACGGTGCACGGTAATAAAGTGACTTGATTTCTCTGTTGAAAAGAGCCAGAATTTTCTCTAGCTGTTGCTAGGATACCACTCACATCAAGGCTTTCTTGTAGCCACTGTGCTACACTTGCAAACATAAATTAACAATCACACAAGATCAAGTTGAAATCATTTAAAAAGTAATTAACTAGTAACACAATGTCCTAAATTCTACCATCTAAAATAGGAGCAAAAGATCAATTTCTTTTTAACAGCCCAAGACGAACTTGATGCGAAAACGAATAACGTCTTTGTTGGTTATGAGGTTCGCTGCATAAGACTCTGTTTTTGGATGTTTCCAAGGTTGTGATTCAGAGTTTGTATTTGTTTTTTAAAGTTTTTGTTTTCAATATTAGGTTTGGTTTCTTACATTTCTCCACTGCAAACATTGAAATATAAGCAAGTATTTATGTCTTGTTTCAAGTAGAATTTGTCTCATTAGCCTTAATTTAAAGGGCAACTAATGTGAAAACTCTCCTGACTCACATGTTTCAAACGTTTAAGCTTCCTCTCCAAGACTCAGTCCCTCATCCTGACCATGTTTTGAACTTATTACTTTATAAAGTTCTCCCCCGTCTGAAATCTTGGCAAACAAGAGGTTACAAGATTATGATGTAATAATGGTCGCCAGCTGTAATCACACGCTCTTTGTTTATACAAGTCCCTTGGAGGTGGAGACTTCAGGGATTGATGACACGCCGTGACAAACCTTGATGTTTGACCAACCACAGCATAATGGGTGTGGTTATGGTAAACAAGATTATAGCTCCAGAAAAATCTTTATATTTTAATGAAACGAGAGTTTTGTACAGATACATACTGATGAGCACAATAGACGTCCAAGATCTATTTAAGAGACACTTAAATCAACACTTCAGCTTAACTTAGTCATTTTCAATTTAAATGTTTCAAATAAATGTTTATTTCAAGATTTTTTTTTTAAAGACAAAAGAAAATCTGCCAATTATGTGAGCAGAATATTCTTGTATTTGCTCATTATTTTCGCTTTAAGGAACATCATAGGAAATGTTTTCTTTCCCCATTGCCAGATTTTTTTGAACAAAAAAAAAGGAATTTTGTTTTCATTTCTGCATCTTAATATCTGTTGAGGTGAACGTGGCTCATCAACAAGTCAAATAAGAGCATTTTGAAGTTTGAGATTTTGAAGTGTAGCTGTTGCCATAGAAACATGAAATCTGTTCAGAAAACCCAGGTGCAATATTTTCAGCAATATTAAGATATTTTTGAGAAATTCATTTATATGAGCCAACATTCCAGACAGACATCACGGAAGGATCCGAGGGTCCCCTTTACTTCATCTGTGAATGTTTCTGATTCACCAGCAGTGGAGATGATCCAACATTAAATCAAACTTTACTTTCACATCTTCTGTTTGTGGGGGCAGTAATCCAACAAATCAAAATCAAATCAATTGATCCTTTCAAGACATATTTTTTCAAAACATCTTTTTTCCTGTTGAGACGACCAACTCTGAACTTTGAGCATTGAAAACTTTTGTTATTAAATATGTCTGCGTTTGCGGTTAAGCTTTGCAGTTGAAGTGGCTGTGCTTCACTCTTGAAGACAACCGTAGGCTTATCAACTCGTCAAGAGGCCGTTACCTTTTTATTTATCGTCATTTTCTGCAGTGCAGAGGAAAGGAAGAATAATACTGTAACTAAAAGCACGAGGAGAATGGAGCTCAAGCTTGTTGCTTTTATCCACAATAAATGGTGAAATTTCAAGAAAATTAATGAATACTTTAAAGGCACCAAGGCTCTTATTTAAATATTACTGTTGAAAAAAACATGACATATAACCTGCAAATATGTGGAGACATGATAGTTCAGGAAAAACATAAATCAGATGAAATTACATTCTGTGTCACACAAGTGTTGCTGTATGATACAATGTACAGCTTTGTTAAATAAGAAAGAGGAACTTTGGGATGTAATTAATTTAGAGTTCGATTTGACAAACCTTTCCAACCATCTGGAAACATTTGTATAAAAAAAAGTTAAAAAAAATGTTTTTAATTGTTATTGTCCTTATGGGTTTTGAAAGGCACCTAATAAATAAAATAAATTCATATTATTAATAATAATGTGTGTATATTTAATTTTCAATTTATATTAATATATATATATATATATATATATATATATATATATATATAAATATACTAGTGGTAAAAATATTGATACATCGATATATTGCAATCTTTATTTTGACTGCATCAATATTCAACACTGTAATGATCTATTTTTTGGAAACATTTTTTATAATATTTTTTTATGGTTAAGCAGTCAACAGACAGTTCAAGTGTGTATAAGATAAAGGAACAATAAAATCCTGCAAGATCTCCGGGATGACTGAGGACGAGAGGATACAGTCAACTCCAACACTTACATTTCTGTCATGCAGTTCGTAAATATTGACTCCAGCAGAAGTTGATAATTGTACAAATTTTTTAACACATGAAGGACCATAACAGCCCATAATCTAATTCCATGTCCCTTAAAAAATAATTATTTCTAAAATCACAACTGTTAATAATCGCGTGTTTTATTAATATTCTGACAAAAGTTGAAATGTAAAAATATCTGGACTGAAGTGAAAAAATTAATTTCAATTTATAAAAAAAACGTTTTTTTCTTCCTCCGTTTGAACTTTCAACTTCCCCTAAACATAAACGTGGTCCAAGTGAGTAAACGAGTGCCATGACACTCAAAACAACATGACACATGCCGTGGATCAGCCGCAAGGTTTTGGATCCGAATATCAATTTGGGAGTGTGCGTGCCCAGAGCAATAAATGTTCCTCGCTTTGCTCGTGGCACCCCGAGGGTTTATTGGTGGAGCTTTAAATCTGCCAAAGTACCGTCTGCCTTCATGGAGGAAGGAAACAAAGGTAGGAAATCATAGCTGCAGGATGATGAACAACAAAGCGAGGAGTGACAGCCACTGGATGGAACTGTACACACTTGAGGAGAACAAGATAACAGACGAGCGGTGAAACACTTACTTCTCGATGAGGTCTAACGTCACCCCCGGCACCAACTTGGCACTCTTCTGCATACAAAACCTGTAAAGACAAGCAGCTGGTGAGAAATAATGATGGAGGAAACATCTCACCCAAAGATCTATCAATTGTCACTTTTTTTTTACAAGATTGGTTAATAACTGATCTTATTTTTCAGATAGAGATATATAAGATAAAAACACTCACTTTTGCACTTTAGAATACTTTCAATCAATCACAAATATTTCATATTTTAATGTTATATTTGAACACAACCTAAGCTCTAAACAGCTCTTAAATAATGGGGGTTTATCAAGGAAAGGGTGCAGAGAAAAGATGTTAAAATACTTTGGTATTTAATTCCCTCTCACTTCCTCCTCCACACTACACGGAGAACACGCTGCTTCAAAATATGTGCAACCTGCACAGTGCAAAGTTCTACCACCAATAAAAAAGAGAGGAGAAACATTGACGGCTGGACTCCGGGAGACGAGGGGAAACAGGACAGAATCAGGAATCCCGTGTCAGGTTGAACCAGCTGCACCTCGCAGCGGGTTGACTTTCAGAAGCCTCGCAGACGAAAGCAGAGTCGCCAACTCCCAGCAGGAGCTCACACACCTGGGCAGCAGGTGCGTGGGAAACTAAATCATCTATTTATCAAACAATCATGCACCGAAAAAATACTATTTTTCTAGCTTCAACCTCCAGGGAATACTGTAGTAACCATGAAAAAAATCATAGTAGTGCATCTTAAACAGCAAATTTGGCTAAAAATAACAATAATAATAATAATCATCATTCCATCAATTATAAACATAACATCATGCTTTGATTAAACACATATTTAGTCTCATTATTGATCGGTAGCAGCATAAACCTGTCATCTTTGACAATGGATGGACATGGATGAGTCAAAGCTACAATAGTAATTATCAATTTCTCCAAAATTTGACATTAAAATGTTGTGATATTGTATCTTTTCGAATCTTACGCCTGCCATTTTATTGTTTGAGTGACAATCTGAAACTAAATTGGTTTCAAACCATTAAAAGATATGGAAAAATTGTCTAATAAATGATGATAATAAAAATGTAAACTTGTATTTTAAACAGTTTAAGAGGATTGACTGTGATAATAAAGGATATCAAGGCAGAGGGAGCGTTACGCTGATGTGTTTTTGGAATCGACAGTCCAGTTTAGTGGGATCCCTGATTTGTACAGAAAAAAAACTGCTGTGAAATGGTATTCGTGTTGTTTAAAAAAAAGTCTAATTTTAGTTAATTAATCGTTTCTATTCATCATCATCATCTCTAATGCTGTGATGCTATGAAGGACCAAAATATTTCCACATCATTTTCATCGACCATTGAGACTACTGTGGGGTAAATGAGAAAATTGCACTCCGTCGTGGTTTCATCAAACTGTAATGTAATATTGTTTGTACAATTACCAGTTAGGGTTAAGCATTTATATATTCAGGATTCGTGAAAATAGATTGCGTAAATGTTCCTCCTCTTCAGGGCTTTTACTACATCATCGTCATCATCAGAAGATACTGTACTCGAAACGCTACTCATTTCCGAGCAGGCATGTTCAATCAAGCCCGCGGGGTCTCGGAGGACTACTTATCGGCAACGACGTCAGCAGCAGCTGTACGTATAACATTATTCACACACAAGCAGACGTCACATGCCCAGAACTGCAATACTCAAACCCATGTTTATTGTTACAAGACAACCGACTGCACGATAAGAATAAAATCTTTTTTTAAATTCTGTTGTATTGATTATTTCATCAAACATGACCTTTTACTTATGTCGGTATAATAGTGAAAATGTAATCTATTTGACGTTTTTTAGTTTTGCGGCCATGTAATCCGATTTTTTATGTTTTTTATCTACCGCACCTACAACATTAAACCCGTTCATGGCCCCAAAAAAGTTTGTAATCACTGCCCAGTGTTTAAATCCATAATGTTCGTGATAATTTATTTAAAATACTCATTATTATTAATAAGGATTTCAAATGAGGTAACATTTTAGCTTTCCTCTCGTCTCATTCTGAACAGGTTTGAACGTGGTTATAATTGACTGTGTGGGCAGGAAGTACGTTGTGGACTGCCCAGGTACATGTCTTCAATCTGTCTTAGGTGGTAGAAGATTTATTTGGGCAAACTGTTGACTTTCTTTCCAGAATGTGGGAGGAGAAAGTAAACAAGATTGAACTTTTGATTTTGGTACGGTAATTAAAGCAGACAAACACTTGAGTTATCCTCTTTGCAAAACTGTTGCATTTATCGTTGGCAGGATTTATTGATTAACAGATGCTCGGAAATCTTTGGCCAAAAAAAAAATTGAGGTAAGTTTTTAAGAAAAAGCAAAACGAGCCATCTAGTCTAAGAAAACTTTTGGATTGGATTTCATGTCGGCCTGCCACCAGAAACTGCTCCAGGTATGACTTGATGATTAAAACGGTTATCTGATATCAAAGATGAAACCGTGGAATCGTCCAGGAGCTACTGTAATTGCATAGTTTAACATACAAATGTGTATTTTTCCCATTTATTTTATTCTCTGATGTCCTCCCACCGTCAATCCAACCAGTGGGGAAATTGAATATCGCTCCTCGTAGTGATTATCTTTTGCTCAGCCGAGCGATGAAACACCACTCCCATTTCCTCCACATCTTACACACCTCTATGCATCCCATTAAAGATTTAAGGCTCTGTAAGGCCTGCTCATCGATGGATCCCACCGGTCGTCTACTCAGAAGACTGCGGCCAACACATACAAAGAATCTGCACTTGAAAGTGTAAAAAGATCTGACAATTACAGACACTAAAGGATATTCATAGATAAGTAATATTTGTAGAGCGCTTTTCTAGACCAGGGTCACAAAGCGCTTAAACAATCAAAACAATACTTTTAAAATATATACTTAAAAGGTCAAGACACCATGGAGACAAACACAAGAGTCTCAGAGAATCAAGGAATAGCCTGGACGAATAAAAATGTCTTAAGATGTTTCTTGAAAGAGTCAGTAGATCCATCAAACCGTGTTCAGGAACCATCAGTAGATTCTGATCCAAAGACCTCAGAGCCCGAGCTGGGCTGTAAGGATGGATCAGATCACTGATGGAAGGTCTGACCATGAATAGATTTGAAAGTAAGAACCAGAATTTTAAAAGGTGAACATGAAAGAAACTGGCAGCCAGTGAAGAGTTTTAAGGATCAGGGAAATGTGAGTTATTTTACTAGAGCAGGTCAGAATTCTCGCTGCAGAGTTTTGTATGAACTGCAGCGATAATCTATGGACAATATAGAAACTGATGGCTTATTAAAAGAAGAAAGGAAAAGTGGTTTTAGATAAACGTTTTTTTGTTCATGTTGTTTTCCCTATTTTTTAAAATTTGTCAATCAATCATGATTTGGAGTTAACCCTATAGCTGTGTCAGGCAAGCCTTGTTGGGCAACATCCCATCATCGTCTCTAAAGAATTGGTAATTGAGATAACGGGGGGAAAAAAATGGACCAAAAAGGCTCAGTTTCTAACAATTTTGACTCATGCTTGCTCAGCTGCTACAACAACGCGTGTGGATGATGAACAAACGTTCCAATCTTTCCAATCAGCTTCTTTAAGAAAAATTTCTTTCATGCAGCTGGTAAAAAAAACAAAGCTATATTTTATTTAGCCGTGTAGTGGATCTCAATGACTAGAAATATGTTTCCTTTCGCATAAAACTCTCCTAATCATTACGACCATTGGTTCATTTTTTAACTGTCAGACTGATGGTCCAATCAAAGATTGACATACAAATATGGACCACATAGACGTTACATCAGAACTACTTCAAAACATTTTTTAAGGTTCATTTTGTCATAAATTTGGTCAATTCAAAATCTGTTATAATTATAAAAAATATTCTACTTCATGCGTGCTGCGCCCTCTACAGGCTGCCGCTATGGGTTTCCTTGCACATTTGTTGAACCCAGGTGATAACTGTGTTCATGTGCAAAAAACTTTCAAGTCTCAAAGTAAAGTTCATTACATTGTAATGTATTGTGACACTAGCAATACTTCAAACATGTTTTAGGTTCATTTTGTCATACATGGTCATTATTCTAATCACTATGTTGATTTTATTTCTTAATTTCCAGATAAACTCTAGGCATTCGTCATCTCTACCTGATATATATCGGATTAAACTTTCTATCAATGTGTATCTGCCATGATGCTTGCAAAAAATGGGTCAAATATAATTTAAAAAAACTATTTATTTTATTTTAAAGCACATGAAATGGGCTGGTGGTTCAGGGCCTAGAGTTTGACACATGAATCTTAAATGGTCTCCTCTAGAGGGTCTGGAAGTGTAAAGGAAGCCATTCAACCTACGAGTACATCAAATTTTTACAATGTTGTTCCAAATTGCACTTTTTCCTATTGTGTATTAGTGTTGTAAAAAACATGAAACTCTGACACAATCAGAGAAAGCCACTTCTCCGGAGCTAAGGGAGGAAAGTATGCAAGTTTTAATTTCCCCTGATTCATCACAGGCAGACAAATTAAAAATACGACATCACGATGAATCGTCGAGGCTTGACATTACGTAGGGATGAACACAGAGAAGCTGCCCAAATACGAGTGTTCAGGTTGCCTTTGTTCCGTCGCTACTAGAGAATACGAGAGTGGATAATACCTAGCCATCTTGCAGCGGCTGCATCACGGGAAAGAAATGTTACTCAAGGACATCAATATTAATGGCAAAACACTGAGCCCTCATTATGTAGGCGGAGGGGATTTTGTGCAGGGAAATTTAAACATAATTAATTTACGATTGGAGAAAAACATTGTTCTGGCATAAAGTCTGACTGAAAGGGTAAATAAACTGAAAGTTTACGAGATATTTTTCCTGTTGGAAAATGTTCTCTTGGGAAAGTTGTGGAGATATAATATTCTACTGTCATCTGACTAGTACTAACATACTATGTATGTAATTGTGTCATTTTAAATGTTAATCACGGTCTAATGATGTGGTAATTTGAAAAATAAATTATCATAACTTACATGTGACAAGGGAAATAGATTGAAACATCTCTTTTTCAGACCATCTGAAATTTTTTTTTAGCTGGTAATATCCTGTTGTATTTTGTGCCGCACCTTGAAGGCAGGTCTGTGAAAATAATTGCCTTCATTAAACAATTGCATGTCCCTGTCAGTTTTGTGTGTGTTATTTATACATAATAGCAGTTATTGTCTAAGAATATCTTTATTAGTTAAAGATTCACCAAGAGCCAACTCTTTAAATTGCCATCCTTGTAGGCTGTTTTTAAAACAAACTGTGAAATATAAATAAGTCAGTGTTTAATGTATGATTGGATGTAGAATGTGATGTAACTTCCTTGGCATGAGCACGTCAGCCAAACATATGGGCAGGGGCTGAGTATCATGACCAGTTTAGATCTCAATTTATAGAAAGTTCTAAATCAATTCGTTTAGATTTGATTCTGAATCTGCTCTATGCTATCAAGAAATGTTTTCCTCATTTTAAACAGATCTACTTCCTGCGTTCTCTGCCCTTTACAGGCTGTTGCTTCAGGTTTACTTGTATATTCTTAGAACCCAGATTTAAACTGTTTAGTCTCAAAGTGTCACATGTTCATCCAGTACTAGGAGTAATTGTTTCTGTCAGATGTCTATGTTGTATCATGACGCGTGTAATTCAAGCCCCAGAAAAAGTTGTTTAACATCCGTTATTCTCATGGTCCATCTAGAATAAACTGGTAAGGTCAGTAAATCTCTCAGTTCCATATTTTCTCATGGAACTAACGTTAGCGCAGTTGGAGTTAAAAACACGTAGCTCATGGTGTTTTTATGATTTGCAGGCTCGTAAACTTTAACGCCGCATGAAGACGTGCAATTTTGTAAAACCCAGCACCCAGAAATAACCGCTGATGGTGCATTTTCTTTTTTCTGAAATTCAGTTTTTCCCAATAACAGTCAAAATTTAATAATTCTCAGGGATGTTGCAAGAAAAGCAGAGTCTAAGTGAGATGTTTCTTTACAGAGTAGGGTCGTACCAAGGCTCGATTGGTGGTTTTGTGCATCAGGCAATAATTGTTTTTTAGTTGTTTTTTTTAATAATCAAAGCACAAAAAAGCAAAGGGACAAAATAGGAGTGGAGAAAATGCAAACTATATTGCAATCTGGAATGTTCTCCCTTCTCTCCCCGTCTATCCTTCCTTTTTTCATCTACACGATCCCCTGTTCCTTCTCTTCTCCCTCTCGGCAGGTCAAAGCTTGTTCACAAGTCTGGTTCTGTTTAATTTTCTGCCTCTTTAAAATTATTTTTCTGACCACTGCCACTCATAGTGATTCTCTGGCCACGGATTTTTCTCTTCTCATATAAAGTTGTATTTAATCCGTCTAGAGATGACTCTGACTTGACTCTAAACTTGAATTGAAATTAAGAAAAATAATAAGTCTTATTCTCGCTCCTTCTTTCTCAAGATCTTTCTCAAGTAGACCTCGAGGAGATCTCATGGCTGGTATCAACAGTCCTTACCATCGAAGGGCGATTGTGATGGGCGTGGTGAGGCAGGAGGTGAAGAGGTCAGCAGGGAGGTCAGGATTCATGGGCAGCAGCTCACTGGCCTCGCAGGCAGCCAGCTGGATGCAGTTCTTCATGGAGGGTGGCAATGGCAACTGAGCCAGCGGGTGGCTTGGATTGATGGCTGCGACCTAACAGAAACATCAGGAGTTGAATTTTCACAACAACAGATATGAACTCGTCTTTGGTTTGTGTCTTCCTGCTTTGTCGTGAACAGTCAGGTGTTAGGAAAACCACTGTCGTTTGTCAGACTGAACTGCCTCAGAAAAAGATCCGTCGGATGAGATGGTCTTTTAAAAAATTCTGTCATATCGAATGTCCACAAGCTTTAAAATAAAAGTATTCAGGCGAAAAAAACGACATTAGGCCTCAAATATACAGAGCCTGCGACATGACATTGTAATAATAAAAATGAATGTGTGGCCGTGGAATAAAATTTCATAACAATCTCAACCAGAAATTTACTCTCTTGACGTCATTAACCAGGAGAGTTCAGTCGGTTGAGTACACGGGTCTGGTTCTAAAAAACATTGTTTCGATCCCTGACTTGAGCGAGTTATCTGAGGCTGAGACCCGAGAGCTGAAGATGTCCACTGTACCCGTGACTATATTTGTGTGGCCCTCAGGAAGTCAAAGATCATGTAGAAAGTAAGAATTGTATTTTGTATGTATTTCGGTTATTCATTACTAGTCTCTACATACGACCATAGGGTTTTGCTTTTGGGACTTGTACCTCTTGTTGTTTGATGGCACCTCAGAAACAGCCACTGTTTAAAATGTGACCCCTGGAAAACTCATCCACCTGTGGCCTAGAACCAACTATTTGTAAGTTACCCATCTGCTTTAGTGAGGGTTATTTATTCAAGTATTTATCAAGCAACAAGTGTAAACAAGAGAGACAGATGCCCTGTGTGGACATTTGCTGAAAAGTGTTTGTGGTTTTCTTCTTCGTTGTCCGCGAGAGGCAGTTAGGAAAGACAAAGTGATGTTTGTTGTTAGTTTAAAAGATCAGAGAAGATATGACATCTTTCTTAAAACAAAAACAATAACTGAAGCCATCCGTTTGTATGTCTAAGTTGATATACGAAAAAGAGAGGATTTTTTTTTTTTAACCCTTTTAACACGAGGGACAAAAAAATTGCATTATTTTAGGGCCTTCGGGTCACCTTGACCCTGAGATAACACAGGAGTTATTAAGGGGGGTTAAAGGGGGGCCTTAAAGAGATTATGAACTAATCACAGCAATATTTATATAAAGAGAGAAAAAAGTACTATAAACATTTTATTTAAACTAGGGCTGCACGATATATCGAAAAAATATTGATATCGTGCGATATGCATATCGAAAACGTGCGATAATTTATAATTTTTTATTGATCAGTCAAATCAAGCATTTCTTAAATCCGCACTTCAACCAATCAGTGTCACCTTCTGTAAAGTTGTCAATTTGTACTTCTATGTCTTGTTGTTGTTTACCTCTCCGTCCGTCTGTGAGCTGTGCGGCACAGCTTGCTGGGCTCGGTTGCTATGGCGACACGTCTTGCTGGGCGCGCTGACTTATGGCTCAGTATATACATGGAAGTAATACTAACTTTTGAGCGCTGCTTAAACACGAGTGATCCAGTCACTCATCTCTTGAACCTCCTTTGCTAAAGCAACATATTGTAAGAACTTTTCATCTCGTCTAAGTGGTTTTCTTATAAGATCGTGAACTTCCAAACAAGTCTAAACATGTCCTTATTTGCTGTATGCTAATGAGCTAAGTTGTTAGCGTCAGGTCATTTATAAACTGTTATGTGTGCGTGTACAAGGAGGTGCATTTACTATTGATTTGGTGATATCGCGACGCGCCGGCGGCTCCTCTCTGATGTCGCTCAGTTTCGCGAGAAACCGATGCAAGTCCCGCGAAACTGAGCGTAATAAGTGATTTTTCTCCAATCATGTCGGCACCAAAGCACGGAAATAAACAAAAGGGAAATATCGCATCGTTTTCCTTCTCTAAACCCTCGGACCTCCCCTACAGTACTCACTCCTGTGCTCGACTGCACATGCTACATTTTTAGGTGAAGGAAAAAATATCGCATTTCTATCGAATATCGCTTAAACACTAATGGAATAGTCTGGCTGGATAAATAGATGCAATAGTATTATAAAAAGTAGCTTACAAACAAGTAGATGTTGACAAGACAGGAATAGATCACTTTTAACACCTTCCTTTACCGCTTGAACTCCTCAGTCATGGTTCGACAATATTTACAAATAGGAATCATTTTTAATCCATTTTACATTACATTTCTGTTTGGGCTCATTGTGTTGTTGCTCTATTGATTTGTGTGTGCTGAATTGATTAATTCCGTGTTCGGTTGAGGGGAGAAGTAAAAGCTTCCCATTATCGCTGGAGTCTCTGGCTTGTTTCGTGCCCTCTGAAGCCTTAAGTTAAGCGAGAAGAGATCATCCAATCTTTTTCTTTGTTTGCCACATTTCGGTGAATCTTGACTGCAGCAAGCACTGAATAATGATGTTTGTCTACACTTGAACTTTCTTTGAATCGTTTTGTGAAGCGCATTGAGCTAGTGGGAGATTAGAGTGGAAGCTCATTTTTCTTCACCTCGTCAACAACAACCGTCGGTCAAAAGTTCAACACAAGTCTGTAACAAAACTGTTTCTTCAGCGAGATAATTATTTGTTGGGACATGTTTATAACCATCACCTTAACAGAACCCACTTAGCATGGAAAAAAAAAGGAAAATTAAAGTGTGAATTGTTGGTATTGAAATCTAGATAGTTTTATTTTTCGATGTCAAACATTCAAAAAGATATACGCAATATGATACGTATCATAATACAGAAACAACGCTATGATATAATGCGGAACTGAAGGATATATTTGTAATAGGGATGTATATTTCCACCACCAAGGCTCACTTGTTACACTAGCAGCGATAAACTGAAATTCCCTTTTTGTGTGCCCCAAAAAGAGCTATATCCTCACTGTCCATTTTTAAATCTCGTCTTAAAACACACTTTTATTCACTGGCCTTTAACAAAGCATGAGACTCTGAGCCGTTTTTAGTGCTTTTTACTTGTTTTATTTGATCTTGTTATATCTGTTTGTTCAACTTTGCTTTCTTAGCACTTTCATCACATTGTACATTGTACAGCACTTTGTATCGACTTTTGTTGTTTTAAAGTGCTTTATAAATAAAGTTGATTGATTGATACAAGTATGCTGTGTATTGTTATTATTATCTGATGATACAGTTGATACTCTTCACGATACGAAGCGATTCATAAACAATTTGCTCACGATATTGATAAGAGAATTGTTTTTTGATATGTGATCATTAGATTAGGTTGGTGATTGTTTGAGAATGTAATAGTCTAGTCAGCTTTCTTACCTTAAAAGCACAATTCTGTTTAATGAGGAATTAATGCACTGTTCCCTCAAGTGTTGTTTTCAAAAGAGCAAAACAAATAATAATAAAACATTACATAATTCAGTATGTTCAGGCAGAGCAATCGAATTTATTCACGGACGTAACCATGGAATTCTAATAAATAAATAAGAATTTTGGAATTCAAGCATGTAAACAATTTAAACAAAATAACTTTTAATCCTGGCAATTGAACAACAATTAAACATTACTGATGTCCCCAACACCTCCATAACGGCATTATCTATTTAATATTAACTTATTCAATCCGAAGGGGACGAAGCAGCCGCTGAGGTATCCACGGCAAGTAAGTCACGCTGTCAACACATTTAAAAGATTAATGGCATTGTTTGCATCAGTGCCCGAGGTTGTGATGATGCTTTTAGGGAAATCGATGTTACCATTGCATTTTCCCCACGCAAAGAGGCTACAGCCGATGCATCATGAATTCACCCGCAAATTAAGTCTGATGCACCTTGAATCTACCGATGCAGCCGTATCGTAATTATTTGTATCGATGCATTAATGCGAAAGGGTGAATCTCCACATCCTTAATTTGTAGTATTGAATACTTTGTGGTTGCACAACTTACAGACAACTGAAATGTTAACTGATTTAATTTGTTTCGAAAATAGGCCCAAACACCAGCTTTAAAAGCTGCTGGAGTGGACTGTATCCTCTCGTCCTCAGTCATCGGCAGGATGTCAGCGGATTTCATTGTTGCTATGGCAGCGGAGGCCATAATTACTGCTGTTAGTCCATGACTGGAAGTTTAAATGCAACATAAAATAAATGGCATTCATTTTTTGAACGTTAATTGTAAATGAAAGATATAACAATCTTTATTCACCTGTTAATTAATAGACCTATGGTCAACAATAAAATAGGATTTAAAAAATAAAATAAAAATTTACAGTGGTGTCAAATATCAATAGAGTATTATGAAAAAATATCATTTTCTAACACCCTTAATAATAAGGTAGGAACTTTTAAAAAATGTGACCCATGGTAGCTATTTATCTACATTTTTACAATAATTTAATTTTACTTGGTACATTTATTAAGTCGTTTTTTTTCTTCTGGCAATTAAAAGGTTCAACATCAGAGACTTGCATTAATTAAGATCTTTAAAGCCACGTGGTCTTTCAGTAGAAGTACTGAGCTTCTCAAGATATCTAAATACAGCAGTTTAGGTTTGCTATACAAGAAAAATCTTCTAGTACATTTGTACATCTCTCACGACTGAGTTGAACCGTACAGTAGCACATGTCTCAAAGGGGTAAATAACTTTAACTAACTCTTGATCCCAAACTGAACTGAAACAATAACTGACTTTGTTTAAAGAAGTTATTTATCCCAGGAATAATAAACCAATGAAAAAGTAGTAATGCATCATCGAGGGAGGTTTACGTGAAGCCTGCTCCATCCAGTATACATTTTTAAAACCTTATTATTTGACACCATGATCAGTCGAGAGGCTCAGCATACATGAATAAAACATGAAAAATAATACACAATAGTTTACAACGGATACATGATACATACATGCAATTTGTGATTCCTTTGATATGGTCGTGGGTTTTGTGCACGAGGAAACGCTCCAATGCGTTTCATCTCTAATAAGGAAAAACGTCTTCTACCACATAAAGCTTTCCCTTGTCTGGTCTAAGGACGATTATCAACTGCAAAAGGAATTTGGGGAGGAGGAGCGAGGGCATGTCAATCTCCTGCCAATTGTAAACATGACAACGTTGCCGACACGGCGCTGATTAATGCCACGCAAACACTGTAATTATCACATTAGCATAATGTAATCTTCCGAATTAGCATGAAAATTATAGCGGCAGCTTTCTACTCCCTTGCTTCACCGGGAATTTCACAGGACAATTTAATGTCTCGGGAATCTTCCCCTTTAATTGATGAGGTGAAAACTACACCCTAGTATGGTTACGCACACGTTTACAAAACAACTCTGGACGAAACACAGTGATGTCAAGAACAACTGTACTGCCTCACAGCGAAACAAAACTGTGACTCACTCAGAGGGGACTTGCTGGTGCACTACTAGTTTATTAGTAAGGGCTGTGTACTGGCAAGACTATGAAAAAAACCTATGTTATAAAATAAAATATTAAATAAAAACCAAAGATTAAAAAAAATAAATAAATAGATACCGTGCTGTCGAATAGATACAGTATTGTGAAAAAAATATATATCACAATATCACAATCGCCATACACCCTTCTACCTAGCAACATCTGTCAGCTCTGACTGAAGGATCCTGAGACGCTCCCCTGCCAGTGAAGTGATAAGATCTCTCCACCTGGTCCTGGGTCGACCCCTTGGTCTACTCCCAGCTGGACGATCCTAGAACACCTCCAAAAGGGAGGCGCCCGATGGGGCATCCTCAAGAGACGCCCGAACCACCTCATTTGACTCCTTTCCACGCGGAGATTAATCGGTAAATAGAGAGCTTTGTCTTTTGGCTCAGCTCTCTCTTACGCACAAAAGTGCTATAGAGCGAATGCAATATCGCCCCTGCTGCACCAATTCGCCGACCAATCTCCAATTCCTGAACACCCTCACGCGAGAACAAGACCCCAAGACACTCAAACTTCTCCACTTCAGGCAAGGGCTCAATCCCAACCCGGAGAGAACAATCCATCCCTCCTGCTGAGAACCATGGCCTCAGATTTAGAGGTGCTGATCCTCATCCCAGCAGCTTCACATTCAGTTCATTAATCACAATAATCAGTATTTTCATAACAACCCCCTATTGCTCATCATAACATTTTGTCATCGCATGAAATCTATTTGTTTTAGTGATTAGTATTGTTAAATAAAGTAAAAGAACGTCTGTCATTTTCTTCCTATTAAGCCACACGTCTCAAAGCCTCGTTCTCATCATCCTCGACCAACAACTCGCTCGCACTGACACACAACTAATTGCTAATGATCCACAGACGGCTCTTTGTCTCGTGGGACGTTATGAGCATCTTGCAAGTCGATCTGGAGACAGTACAAGTAAATCACACGCCTGTTGGCCTATTGGTCCCGCCCACTGACCAAACCCAGCTAGTGAAGCGTGCAGATGCCGGAAATCTGTAGTTTCTCTGTTAATAAAATCGTAAAATCACCTCCAAAAGCCAAACCTACATTAAATGTAGCCATTTTGATGATCAAATCAACAGGGGTATCAAATGCAAATCACACAAGGGGACTCAATATTAAAACATGTCGCGGCGAGGGGCCAACAAGCATGTATTTTCTACACCATCTGTGATATTGCCTTTATGTTTTTGGATGCTCAATTTATCTGAATTTCCTCGGTCTTCAGATTGAATGTTTCATCATCACCTTCATTGGTCGAGTGAGTAAAAATATCTGTGAATGATTATAATGTTTGTCTCTCGGCGCTGCTTATTTGGCAGCCAGGTAGCCAGAATGACTCACCAATACTTTGAATTGTGTTTTTCTTTTACAATTACAAATCAACTATGACTCAAAATTCAGGTGATGTTGTGTGAGCCAAACTGTGACCTATTCCAAGGTGTGTGCTTGTGTTGATGTGTAGAAGCCCACCTCCAGTTCCTGCTCTCTCTGCAGGGCAAACTGTTTGAAGGACTTGACGATGATTCCTGCATTCGAGCAATCGTAGACGAATATCGACGGGCTCCCCATCCACGTCTGCAGGTCGTATATGGACAGAGGTATGTACTGGGTGTAGTTCTGGAGAGAGATGGAGAAAAAGTTTCAAGGGTTTTAATGGCTTAACATAAGAAAAATAACACACATGCCTCTGTCGAAAAAACACATGGATCAGAACTTTCTTGCGTGCATTCAAAAGAGGTCAAAAGTCCGAAATAGCATAAGATCAACATCGACGAGTTCCAGCTGGCAGAGTTTAATGTTCGCTTGCATAGCCTCATTAGACCATATTTCAGTGTCTTTTTTAATAAAACAGGAATACACTTATATGCCGAAGTGATGCCTTCACTGACTTAGGAACGGTTGTTGTGCATTCAATAGTGTTGGAAAAGAAAAAATATTCTTGTTTACAAAAGGTAAAACTGTGTTTTTCTGTGCTGGAAATGAAAGTATTCTTGAGTCTATATGATTATGGTCAATTGTATAAATGTCGTGGTGTTTGAACATCGCCCAGCATCCCCTCCTTGCCAACAAAGACTCTCATGTTTGACTTGTAGACTTTTGAAAACATTTTCACAGGATGAAAAAAAGCTTTCAAGTTGCATGAGAAAGTTTGAAAGAAGACTGGATCTCCAAATAACGGCCTACTCAATGCTCAATAGTTAAAAGAACAAAATTATTCAAGTCACCTGCACTAAAAAGCCAAGTCAAGTCAAGCAAAAACATCAAGCGGTCACAGACAAGGACCTGAATTTTAAAAGCCACATTAAATCAATTAAAAAGTCTGCCAATCCTATAGAAATCCTTTCAAGGATCAAAGTCCAAATAACTCCGAAGGATCTGAAGAAACTTTCCTCACATCTTTACTTTCCTCAGCTCGGCTACTGTAGTGTGTTTACTGCAATTCCTTGAGAAAGTCAAATAGGGTTATTTGATTGAAAACGAAAACCAAAATAAGTTTCTGGAATAGCTAAAGAAAGTGTGTAAGTGTGTATTGAGGGTTGATCGGGAAATCTGTCTCTTCTGCTGAATTTCAAAACATAAAAGCGTGTTTCTTACCTTATTGAAAACCCAAATCTCTCCGTTCACGGTGGGACGTGGCACTCCGTGGCCGTTGTAATGGAACAGCACCCGTTCCTCTTTGGCATTACGTCTGAGTGAAGTGCAGAGTTTCTTGACTTCATCCACGGTGGGGTCCAGACTCTGTTTGTAGCGAGCCTGCACAACAGAAAGCACGACTCTTAACAACTGTTGAAATATTTACAACAGCTCCACGTGTTGTGCGAGACCGATAAAGAGTCATGTGAAAATGAAAAGCATGCTCGACAGGAAATACTGTAATAGAATACAATTAAGAAATTGAGCACAGTTTTGTAGCAGATCACGTGCGAGGACGTAGTGTTCATTAACACTTGTGGTCTCATGCAGCTGCAGCAAAGGGAGATTCCTCACAGAAACGAACACTCGGAGGGAGAACGGCATTGAAGGCTTTCTTCTCCGTTAACAAATTTTTCTTTGATAAGGCGTCATGAGTGTCATCAGAGGGGAAGTGAGTTGTCAATGGCTAAATAAAAGGCTTTGGATTCTCTACATCTTTTGCCAGCTCATCCATCTACACTACTTGGTGAGATCTTGTCTGTATTGATGGGCAGATAAGGCTTCATGATGCATCAATTGAAGGCGCTCTACGCTTAAGAACTCTACAAAGTTTCATTGAAATAGTTGCTCATAAGACTGCCTCTAGTGAGTGTTGAAAGTTAGAACAATGCTTCATTACACCCACTACCTTTCTGAGGTTGAATTATCTTCAGAGTAAACTGTTCATTTTTTAGAGTTACTGACAAAAATGTTTGTTCATTTTAACAGCAACTGGAGCTCAGTTGTCTTCATCTTTATCTTCGTCCAAAATGACACTTAAAACATCCAAATACCTCCGTACTGCTCATCTATAACGTCCATCTTGTATTGAAGCCTCGATAAGAGGAATTGTTCCTTAAAAACTTAAACAAGTTTATATTTCAAACTTGTTTGTAGCAGATGTTTAAACAAAAACATGCTACACAAACAGGACACATGTTTGCAAGTTGTGTGGGTAGCATGTCATTGTTTAAACTTCTGCTACAAACAAGCTGAAAATAAAGACTTGTTTAAGGGTTTTCTGGAACTATTACTATTGTCAAGGCTTAATACTTTTTGGAGGAAGATGAATATGAAGACAAAGACAGCTGAGCTCCAGTAGCTACATAAAAAATAACATACATTTATGCCATTAATTTAAGGAACAGATTACTCTGAAAATAATCTCAATACTTTGTCGACATGAGGGCGAGTAGAAGAGATTAGTTAGTTTAGATCAATAGATTAGTTTTATGAAATTTGGGGTTTTTAAAGAAGGTATTTGTCAAACCCATCAGGTATAGAGTACTGTGCCAGATCTACATCTTTGAAGATCCACTTAATATTATATAAAAATCAACCTTTTCATGGCACCATGTGCAAAATTATTTCTAAAAATCAACAGAAAATTTGCCATCTAGTGGTCTCTGAACATCATCACTACAATCAACCGTGACTGCTGGAAAAATGTGTCTCTTAAAGTAGTTGTAAAGCTGGTGGTAGAGTCATGTGGCAGAGCCTCAGAGTAGAGCAACTGCTCATCTGCATAGAAACAAGCCAATTGGTTGGATTCGGTCTGGATGTTTCTCTAGGAAAACTCAAATGAGCACAGTGAGCGGCAGTGCTGGACAGACCCTTACATCACCCAGATGAAATACCACAATCTGACAAGTTTAGTGAGTCATGAGCTGACAGACATCGTCAACATTTCGTCTCACAATGATTTCACATTAGACAGTCAAACTCCTGTTCAAAACCTTGACATTTATGTTGGTATTTAAACACATTTGTTTGGTAGTGTTTTCATGATTATATTCCCAAATGTTAAAAAATAAATGTCACCCGACGTCACAATTTGAGTCACACTTTCCAACACTTCCTTCTATCCCAATTATCGGCAAGACCAGTAGAAAAGTTATTTTCCGTTTGGTATTATGTGTATGTTACTGCAGTACTGTCAAAATCAAGAATTCATTCTGGTCCTCAGGCCTGAGGCATTATATTTTCTTTACGATATTCTCCCAAATCTATAATGGAAAAATCCGTGCTTACTTATGAAGATATATCCTCAGATTGATCCACATACATTTACTCAATTGTTAACATTGATGATGTTTTCTTCTATTCAGAGTTAAAACATATTCTTGTATTTTGTCTTTCGACTTTCGTCTTTCCCAGGGAGCAGGGTTCAAGGGTTGGGGGCTCTGGGCATCTGTGCCTGAACTTTGTATGGACCTTGACGCCACTTTGTCGGTGGTTCTGACTGTGAAAGACATATGTGTTGGTAAAATAATGTTGTAGACATGCTCTTCTTGTTGAGATAAGAAACGTATACGATTCTAAAAATGTCAAGACACAGAATTTATGTTCTACAGACCTGGTTTGAGATAACAAGTGTGAAGGGAGACTGAAGATTGGCATGAAAACAACATCTGTTGTTCATGAAGGAGTCAGATTTTGCAAAACCTCCCGCACCCCGAGTTTGTAATTGTATACTCCACTTACTTCACATGTTGGGGGAGGGTCTTGAGGTCTTTAAAAGAAAGGACGTGCTAAAAGATTTTCAGCCACTCTCTGGAAGGATCTGGTGGGTGAACCAGGATTTCGGACAGAGACTGGACCGAGCGCTCGGAATTCTTGTATTTCTGAATAATTTGCATTCTTTGTTAACTGTTGTATTTAAGATCTTGTATGGCCTAATTTTGTAATCATTCTTTGCTATTAATAAATTGACTGTTTTAATTCTAAATGTTACTCTTCCGTGGATCAAACAAATGCGCAGAACTCATTAGACAGGAAAGAGGTTTGAGTTCGCTTCACTTATCTAGCACCTTTTTTAAGTTTGAAACCAATTAACTCTGATGTTTGGGGTGAAATTAAAATATTAGTTTTTTCATTTCAATAGAGAAACGCTTAATTATAAATCCAAAGCAGATACCGTGTGGAGAACCCTCGACAGTTATACGACATCACAGTAGGGATTCATGCTACTTCTGACGTACACTCTCTAAATTGGTCCAGTTTCATGTCTGCCACTTGGAGAATAGAATTTTCAGCTCATTTCACACCTTTCACAATGAAAAGACCTACAGGTCATCTGGCCTTGTCCACACAGGACCGGTTCTTTTACAATCCCTTTTTTTAATACTGTAACAAAGAATCTGATCCGGCTGTACGTACAAATCTATAGCCATAATTCCTCGAGAAGCACAAGGCACAAATGAACATTAACGTTTTTTTTGTGCTTAATTAGAAAACAAAATAACAATAAGCATAATGAGACGAAGCATGATGAGTATATTTTGCATAGCTTTAAACACGTTTGTTATTTCCTCCGGTGCATTAGAGAATGTCTTAATGGGAATGTGAAGTTTGATATCTGAATCCGATTGCGCCATAAGAGGGGCTCTGTCAGGCTGATTCAATTTGTGTGGAATCAGACGGAAACGTCTGAACACTGAGAGGCGTTCTGATCGGCCCCAAGATATCAAGTGCTATGAGAGCGATTTAATGGTGTTAAAGAAAGATCCCATCAAGAGGATACAAGTGAAATATGATCGTTGGAGGCTAGGAAGACACGTGGAGAGGGGAGAGAAAAAAAAGAGGTTTGCCCTATAGTCCCTAAACTCAGTAGATGATGGAACATTGTATTAAAAATATATATTATTATCACCTGCACTGAAGTTGATACCCTGATTTCAAACCATGAGTGTCATCTTAAATCTTAGATTTGGGCTCTCAGTTACAAGATTAGATCATGAATGAAAGATATCATCATAAATTGACTGAAAAGAGCAGAATGTAACTGAGCATCAGAGGCTTTCATCCGATCAAAAAATGCCTGGACTTGGATTTGTTGTAGTTATTATTACTTCAAATGGATATAGAAGTCATTTTAGACATATTTCAACAATATCTAAGATCAAAAAGTGGAAAGAAAAGATCCTATGGTTTAGTGAAAAAGTAAAAGTGAAAAAGTGAAGTAAAATACAAACTAATCTGGCAGGTTGCAAAAGTCACAAGAAAAGACGACAATCTTTGGGAATGATTGAATATATCTATATAGAAGAGATATATCTATACATATATATATCTATAGATAGAGAATAAAGTCTGCTCTGAATAGTATTTTAAAGAATGACAGTAGGGATGATATCTCGAGAACTTTGGTTCTTTTGTGGCACTGAAAGAAACCAGGAAAAGGAACCGGTATCAAAGTGAAAGTAACAGTAACAGTCATTCGATCAAACTACTTGCAAGTATGGAATCTTTTCATTTTCCACGTCTGATTTGAATTTTGATCAAACCTCTTCTGTCATATTTCTATTAAAATGTTTCTTGATTTTAAACCTACTTTCCAAGTTATGTGTGATATCGTACAGATTGTCTTCCTAACTGGCAGCCGTCGACTCCACAGTGACTCCAGTCCATCTGAGGCCACGATGACTCAGTTCACAGCATGTTTAATGGAGGACGGACGACGCATCAGGCCTGACCACACGTCTGTTCCATTCTGACGGGATAGATTTAGGAAAAAAAGCCTTTAAAAATTTAACATTTATATTGTTTTTTTTGTTTTTTACTCAGAGAGAAATTAGGTTACCACATTCCCGACCCGAAGAGATTTACGGAAACAATTCTTTCTTCATCAGATTCAATTTGGTGGCTGAAACTGAGCAGCAGGAGTCGGAGCACAACTGACTAAGTGGCGTGGGTTAAAAACCGTGTTGGCACAAGAAAAGCACAGTAACACAATATCTCTGTCAACATGTTAGAATTAACTTTTTAACCACTTGTTGAACTGAAGTCATTAGCTGTCGTTTGCACCGTCATGACTTTTGAAAAAAAATATCTCAAGACATGAATGTTCTATCTATAATACGGCTCCAAATGCAGTTTTGAAGTCCCAACAAACTTTTTATTTTAATCAAATAATAATGCCCTGTTGTGTATTCTAGTATTCTTCCAATGCTGATGTTTTTTCTTTAAATGAAAACTTTTCATATTTGAGTGTTCATATATTTGTAAATCATTCAGCAGTGCTCTTAAAACGTTTTAAATCCTCTTTCAGCGAGAATCTTGAATCCTGGCTGCTAGTTTGACCGCTCTGTCGTGCTTCTTAACAAATGACAACAATTGAGCCTCCCACTCCTGAAGCATTGAGCTATAAGAGAATAATAATAATTGCTTCTGCAGAGCAATGGGGTGGCAACCAATCATGATATTGACCTACATCAGCGTATGATGAGGTGTTGAAGCTGTCATCTTCACAGTACCTGTCAGGACGTATGAGGAGGTTCTGTGGTCTTACAGATCAATTTGCACTGCTATTCTTACAACAAGCAGCCGGATACTGCTCGAAACTTTGCTCTAATCAAGTGCTGCTTTCATTTACCACCGCCTGAAGGGGAATTCTAGTTGCTTCTAAATTGAGAAAGGATTGGAGAAGTTCCTGAAGATGAGATAAGAGGCCATGGGACTGTTTGCTTTAGATCGAGTACGTCTACGTCAGTCAGGGATCTACCAGACACACTAAACAAACGCTATTTTTAGGCTCAAAATGTTCAATAACTGAGATTGTTGTTTCACAAATCCTCCAGGGCCTTAGGGTAAGCTAGTGTTTCTCACTTTCTGACCCTCTCACATACTCGACCCCGGGTTCGGAAATCCAATTCAAATCATGGCTATAAATATGAATGTCCAGCTGCTCCGAGGGGAATCACATGACCAATCGATGGATCCATATCGGCTGAGGGGAGCATTTTACACTTGTTTCTGCCAGTTTTGTTTGTACGGATGCTGAAGGTCAATGTCTAACATCAAGCGCCACAATTTGTGACCAGTAGGGATGTCCAACTTTTATAGTCCGGGTACCAATACCCAGTCAGTGTGGGAAAAGTTCAGCTTCTATGTTAACTAGTTCAAAGTTCAGTTCACACATTTTTAAATGAACTTCTTCAGTTTATGCTTCATGATTAAACATTTTAAACAGAATAACTAGTTTGTAGTTATTATTTTCTATATTTTGCTACAAGCTATTCTACAAAGCCCATATTTAACCAAAGTCAGCAATTATTATATGCTTTTTAAGCATAAAAACATGCGTCAGATTATATTGTCATGTCAAAAGCTATTTTAGGTTTATCGTCAGTGTCGTAAATACAACACAGAAACTGTATTTGATGTTGTGGAATACACTAAAGAATAGAATAAATTAAATATATGTAAATAAAAAAGATGAATAAAATACAATAAAATAAGTGACTGGTACATTAAAGTGGGCATATACAAATGAAATTAAGATACCAGTGTTAAAATATGTACTTTCTTGCCCTACTGTGAGATAACAGTGGTCTTAATTTAAATAAAAGAAAGCTCACATACAGAGAAGACTTAAACAACGAGACATAGAAGTACAAATTGACAACTTTACAGAACGCGACACTGATTGGTCGAAGTGCGTATTTAAGAAATGCTCGATTTATACAATAAAAAAATAATAAATTATCAAACATGTTTTCGATATGCATATCGCACATGCCAATATCACGATATCGTTTTTTTCTTCGATATATCGTGCAGCCTTATATGGAACAAAGTAGGTATTTTTTTTACATAAAGTATTGAAATGTTTAATAGCCTTTTAAGAAAACTAAGGAAATACAGTTAAATAGTAAACTATCTTTACCCAATAAACTGCAAAAGATGAAGATAGGTTCCAGAAAAACATACAATAAACATAGTGACAATTTAAGGAACTTTGTAAAAACAAGCTCTTTCACTGAACATCAAAAATGCCGGAACAAAATAAATTAAAGACCTTGAGAAAAAAGATGGACCTTCATTGAACAGGCATGTTAAGGCAAGAGATATGGTGAGGCACTCAGACCATTAGGGAGACATTATCAGCAGAACCTCAGCAACTCCAAGTAGTTGGTTGACCCCCTTGTGGATGTGTGGAGGGCACATCCAGACCTTGGGGCAAATCCAGGATACATAGGAGAGAAAATGTCTCCTGCTCGTCCTTTGATCGCCTTAGACTTCTCCCAGAAGAGCTAGAAGAGATTTCTGTAGACGGAGGAGCTCGGGCCTCTCGCTGCCCTGCGACCTGATCCCATGTAAGCGGTAGAAAAAAGGATGAACGAATGGAAATTGAATCCGCTTCCCACCAACCTACCCTTACATTCCTGGCGCTCCAATCCAGGAATCTAAAGACTTAAGTGTGACTAAATATACCCTAGCCATCAGCTCATCCATTATCTTATATCGCTTGGACAATTACTTGAATGCATCACTCGATGCATGGAATAATGGTTGCCAAAAGCATCTGCTCGGTGTCTGAACACCTTTCATACTTGTGATCTACATACATTGGACATAAAGAGCCTCCTGTTTGAAGGAAAAATCTGACTTTCGGAGAGGAAACAGCCAACAATCCTGCAAATGACTGTCTGTTTTTTTTCTGTTGACGGTCAAAAGTCATTTTATTTCCTAGCACAGAGATTTACCTCCCATTTGGGAACAACTGTCTCGCAAACTCCATTATCCCCCGGCAACTCTGGAGACACCATTGTTTACCGCACTATAACCTTTGACATTGCTGCGATCAGGGGGCAAAGGCGAGAAATAGAATTTTCTTTGGCGAATCCATAAGGGATCACATAACGACACCGGAAGAAAGGGATAAGACTGACGAGCTCGAAGCGGAGCCGTCCACCGACCTCTTAAGTGTTTCCAAACCGTCATCGTCCACCTCATGCTGATCCAAGCACTTCAAAGTGGTCAAGTGTTCCAATTATAGATACACGCCACTGAAGAAAATATTACTTAACAACATAGCCACCATAAACACGGAGTGACAGGGTTACAGGCAGTGAGACAAAAGGCCGAGGGAAAGCAAAAGTGAAGTCAAACGCCAGCATAATAATTAGAGTCCACACATGGTCTAAGTGATTTTGATAGACTCTCGCACACGTGGCTGTTGTGTTCTTTAAATAGAGATTTGCAGTGTTGATCCAGCAGCCTCCATCTGTCTTCATTAGGGCCGCTATGCTGCTGGATTGGCTGTGATAAATGGCTATGTCTGTACTTCTTTTTATGTCCTGGGGAAAAAAAACACTTTTACTTTTTGCCTCTCACTCTCCGGCTCACACAGTCCCCCCCGTGACCAGCCCACGGAAGATGATGTATGAATTAAAGAACGGAAGAGCAAAATAATTTCGGCCATTTTATTATTATAGATTGTAGTCAAAACACAGACAATAATATATCATAATTTGACCGATGCTGCATTTTAAAAACTCAGTCTTGAAAAGAAAAAAGACACAGTCAGTATTCTAAAAAAACTAACATTAAAACCAATTTTATTAGAGTTTTAAAAAGTTACTTCAAATGTGAGCTGCTCCGGAAATAAAAGCAGACAATAGGGGTGTAAGATGACATTTATATGACGATATATCGCAATGTTTTTCCCCTATACAATATCTATATTCAATATCACTGTTTCGATATGAAATAAACAAACATTTTTTAGCATTTTTATTTAATAGGTATTTTATGGGTAATATTTCAATAGTTTGTACTTAAAAGACAATCATTTGATGTTTTAATTTACAATTACCACTGAAATATTGTGTGGCAATGGCACCGTCGGAGGTGCATCAGGCAGTAATGCGAAGCGGTTGGATTCATCTAATAAAAAACATATTTGTGTTCTGCAGTTAAACCTCTGGCCACTAGTGAGCAATAACAACAAAACCAAAAAATGGCAGCAATGACCAAAAACAAAGCATACACCAGACCCCAGCAGCTTTTCAGGTTGGTGTTTTAACCTATTTTGGGGCTTGGTATGAAATCTTTGGACCAGCTCGTCTTCCTCCACAAAAATCTTGAGTTAATGATTTTGTCTACATCTGACTGTAACTCGGGAGCAGCCAATATGGCTGATGTTAAGCATGTAATAGCATTTTAATGATTACGGTGTTGTGATGGTTTTTGGACAATTCAATTCTTTAAAATAAACATTTTATGGTTGTTCCCACAGTATCGTACGTAATATATAGTATCGTCAGATCCTTGCTTAGCGGACAAACCTGGGGACGAAAGAAAGAGAAACTAAAAATGTAATTTAAATACACCGATTCATCTTGAAACCCTAAAAAAGGTCCACATCGTTTCACCAAAGTCAATTGAATAATCGATGAGACTTCTCATCCCTGGTACAGTGGCTGTCAAAGGGAAGATTGTTCAATGACTTTTAAGGTCAGGTGGGGAAACGACAGTCAAAGCTAAATGAAAGCGTGTATGAGACCAAAGATATGCTTTTTCATCAACAAAAATTGCCAATTATTGATATGCATGTTTTGTTGTTTAAAGCCACGGAGCTTTGAACTTCACAACAAAGGCTGTGAGATGTAAATGATAGAAAACAAATCAGTCATTTCCAAGGATGGTCTGCAGAAATTTAGGGACACATTAATTCATGACATCCGTTCAGCTCATAAAGTTCAACTCATGTGTTGATTTAAGCGTCTCTTAAATAGATGTTGGACCTTTACTGTATCTCCTCCAAGGGATTACTGTAAAAAAAAAAAAAAAAAGCGGGGTGTGATTACAGTCAGGCTGGAGGAGGGGTGAAGCCATTGTTACGTTTTAATGGACTCCGGTCTCGTAACCTCTCATTAACCCATATTTCAGACATATATGATTATAATATAATAATTTGTTCAAAACATAGTCATGATGAGGGACTTACTGCAATTTTGAGAGGAAGACGTCAACATTTGAAACATGCAAATGAGTCAGGAAAGTTGGGTTAAAGACGGGCCATCGAGCCGAAGTCTTTTAAAATAGGTTAATTTACAGAGGGAGCTTCCAATGGTAGGCAGCAGGGACAGCATGCGAGCCACGCAAAGCAGCCGTGACGGATGCTAATAATCTACAGAGGCAGACACAGGACTAATGACTGGAGTGCGTAAGGTCCGAGACTTCACTTGCAATCAGACGCAAATGAAAGGACGAGGTGGGGACAAACAAATGGAGAGAACATGGTCCTCTGGTGACACATAGACCACATCTAATGAGAGCGTGGAAGAGAAGACTGATTACACAATCTGCCGCTGCATAATTGGAGAGGCCGGCTCATTAATCGGTGCCAGTGGTGACACAGAAGTCTTTTCTTCGTTCACACCTAAATAAGTAAACAAACACATACAATATAAGTGGTTTTTAAAATACAAATAACTAAGTTATTTTGGTAAATGAAATTCATTAACACAACCTATACCAAATTAAGGAATTGGTCAAGAGAAGTATTATCAACACTTCCCCAGTGCCCCACGACATCGATTGTTTTACTAATTGAATATCTATTGATTAGTCTGATAATGACTTCAGTGATCAATACAAAAATATCACTTTAAGTATAGGAAAGAAATGAGAAATCGGGTATTGGTTTAATAACGATAAATAAAAAGCTTTGCAATTGCTTTTTTCTTTCCTTTAATTGTAACCCGTTTATACATTACACGTTTATACATTAAATCAATCAGATAATAATATTTCAGCACAAATTAAATTGACATTTTTACACCGTTGTGTACATCAGGTTGACTGCCTTCACTTTTGTAAATGAGTGGAAGCTATGTGGCGTAAAAATGCAGAAAACATACAGAGATGCTCTTGGAAAAAACTTGAGTTTAACTTTAGAAAAATAGAACCTTGCCTTAGGGAGGGGAGGCCAAAATACATTCTTTCAATAATCCTTTAAAACTAAAGAATTCCATGATTTCCATGAATGCAATTTATTCACTGGAGGTTTTGTTGGAAGTCAACAGAGTAAGTATTTGGCTGGATCTTTTTTGTGACAACATTAAAACACACACACACACAGCCATATTCATCTAATGCGCCATAGGACGTACATATAAAAATGGGGTCTTAAAATACTTATTTCCTGTGAGTGACCTTGATGGTACTCAAGTAAAGATGGCTCAACAAAAAGTACATGACGCATCGACCATCAACCCTGTCCTCTCTGAGTCACATCCCGGCCTCCTGTAACGTCTCCTTCTGCTGCGAGATCTACCCTTTGAACACACCCACGAGCAGGTCTGCCACAATAACAGCATGAAGTCCAAAATATGAAAACAACTATTAAAATAAACAGACCTGAATCATTTTTTTTTCTTTTATCTTGAAAAATAAAACAATAAAATATTATATTATATATATATATAAACAATGTTAAATATTAAAAAAAAAAAGTATGAACCAGCTCTTGCCCAGAAACAATGAGCTGAATAAAGGCCTGTAAATAAGAAAGTTATAAAGAAAACTGATATTAATAAACAAATAAGATATACTGTATTTTTTATTCTCTTACACTTAGAAATTAAGTTTATTTTGTCCGAACAATTCCAACATGGATATATTATATTGTTTTCTTTTGTGTTTATTCTTTAATAAATTATTTGGATGATAGGTTGTTATTTTTTGACAAACAAAAGTACTTTATATTAAAAATATTACAAATAAGGGGATGACATGTTTAATCACACGTGTATATATATATATATATATATATATATATTGAAAAGAGCTCGTCCAACATTTTCAGTTAAGATTCCATACATTCTGGTGAAAAACGAGACTTACCTAAAAACATTTTTTATCATAACTATGTTAATCTATTTGCCTAAAACGAAATTAGGCGTTTTATTTTGTTAGAATAGAAACCATTTCTCTGCATCAAACCGATTGATAACATAGGAACAGTTGCATTTAATAGCATTGGAAAGACAAACTTCGACCAAAAGAAAACCATCTAAATTAACAGATTGAGAATTGAAACATAAAACATGTTCACTATACAATAATAGAATAATGAAAAGAAGGTTATTATGATGATAGGTTCAAATAAATAGCAATTCATACTTCAAGGTTTCTCCTAAATTAATTTAAACGTTGAAATCAAATTGTAAAAATGAATAGCTTGCTCTAAACCCAGCAGCACATTTGTATTAAATTGTGCAGTCAGAGCGTCAACCGGAGCAACCAGGGCTGTTAATGTGATGTTCAGTGAGATATTTCAAGTGATAAGCGCACAGATCAATAATCCTGCTCCGTCCATTGGGAAAAGCGCTGATGTGACCAGAAGCTTTTCTCCTTAACATGTTGATTAAAGATGTCGGGCAGGACCACCGTAGGTCGTCGGGGGGACTAATGGTTCTCTTATGAGGCTCCGTCCTGACTGAGAGCGGAGATCATTAGAGCGTTTTTTCCCGGAGCACATTATCCACCTCGAAGCCTCCTGAGCATCGGCCATCAATTCGGCCAAACTGGAATTCTAGCGGTGTGTCCGAAGGGAGGGGGGCGTAAACAGAAATAAGCTTGTGGGTCGAGTCCTCAAAGATTAAGCCTAGAAAGCACACAAGGCGTCTGAAATAAACATTTGGAATCAATGTTCATACACACAAATCAAATCACAATTCCTTACACAATACCAGTTGGTGTGTTTAGTGCTTTTTTTTCTCATTGGCAGATGTTAAGTTGACATATTTATAAATTAAAGTAAATGACACAAAAAGCACACAATGCTTAAAGCTCTCTGCCAAGCAGCTTCCAATTTCCAATTTTACAATACACAGTAATATTTTGTCATACAATTATCTAAATAGTTTAATTACAAAGATTGGAATTCCAATTTGTACTAGTAGGATTCCAGATCCTACTGGATTCCAATCTGTACTCTGACATAGACAGTATATTATAGTTAATATGAGAAACATCCTCATTATAAGACAAAAATATCCTCTAGAAATAATTAAATAGAATAATATGAAGGCGACATGTTCAAGGGGAATAATCATGATATGACTCGAGGGTTCTGGAATGATCGTGGCCTTCATGTGTACGTCCTTGTGTTCATTCATAATATTGAATCTTCTAAAACATTAAGATCATACAAGCAGAAGTTAAACTACGATTGTTTTTATTAAAATTTAGAAAAATAGAAATTAAGAGCGTACACTGGGTTGTGTGCACAAGCACACTGGGTTGTGTGAAACTAAATGTATACACCTTTATATACAGTATATAGATATATTTCTCATTATTGTATCAATATTTGAAAAAAATATATGATAAACATTTTGAATCAGATTTTTTTTTTTTTTTTTAATTATTCTTAAATGTTTTAAAGTTCAATTAAGTGTGTGTAGTAAAACATTTCTAGCAAGAGGAAAGTGTACGTATCAGGGTACAGGAAACTATACCATATATTGCGATACTGTAGGAAGAATATATTTATAGTATTGTCCGAGCACTTGACTTGAATTTACAGGTTGAATGGTTAATGATAAAAGAAAATGGCTTGAAAAATGTCCAAACATAAACTTTAAAATATGCTGGAATCCACTGTATCCTCTTGTTCTCAGTCATCGCCGGGATATCGCAGGATTTCTTGATCTTTTAGGTGCAGAGGACGCTTCGAGAAGTTTAATTCTAACACATAAACGCAGTGAATATTAGCATTTTAATTAAAAAAATCTTCTTTTTTTTCATTCACATTTTAAAAAAAAAGATGTCACTTAAATTCAATGTCCCCGGAAATCATTCCGCAAACATCTCTTGGATATTTTATACATTTTATCAGCTGGTGGAACAAAACGCAATCCATCTGGATCTAATCCTATCCTGCTTTCTTTTCATCGTGGTTTCCGGAATAATGAAAAAACTCTGTCTGTGATGCAACCTGTCGCCAGACAATTCTGTATTCCTCAGAGGACGTTGGACACGGCGACGACTGAACACAAACGCATCCGGAGCAAACCTCTTCAGAAGACGCTGGCGACAAAGTGAACATGTTGGGCAGCAGCCGGGGTAATTTGACAAGAGATACATTTTGTTTGATGCCGCGCGTGTCAGAAGAAAGTCATTTCAAAACAGATCCCCCCCACATGCACGACACGTAGATGAAGTGTAAAAGGGTGTGAAAGGGGCATAAAAACAGATGGTGCTTGTTGAATGAAAGGGAAAGAGAGAATCAAAGGGTGCCATCCTTCTTTCTGAATGAATGAATGGGATTGTCTGGACACAAATATGAACCAGACAACCACATGTCAGCAAGCAAATATAACGGGGAGACCAAAAGAAAACTGTCAAGTCCATTTACTCTGGGTTCAAAAATACAGAAACAGGAATCTATGCGCGTGTTCAACAAGCGTCGGAAAAGGCATTAAACAACTCAGATTGTGGTCCTTATCTGGTAACCTAAAGTGACAGCAACTGGTCCAGGAAAACCTTCATCTGATGTGGTCGTGTGATCTAGTCAAAGGACTGGATCTGTTGTGTTCAGAAGAAAGTATGTTTTTGTTGCGGTCTTTATTGACGGAGAAAAACTATGAGAATTCCTTTCAGCACGACAGTCTAAATGATAAACATGCATTAGTAGATAATAAAGAAGGGTGCGTTATATTTTTTAATCGTATTAATCTAATCTTTAATTTTGCAAGATTTCTTTTGAAAAAACTTTTCTTATGTTTAAGTTGTTGGGCTGAAAATAATTGTCAATACTTGAATCTGTTAACTTACATCGCTTTATATAGACTTCATTTTTTTTCTTCTATACCATTTAATTTTTAAGTTTATTTTTTAAATAACATAAATATCCTTTTTTACTTGCAAATCAATCTTACGGCCACAATCATACATTCAAATCATAAATCCAATTGAAAATAAAATAAACATAGGGCTTTTCTCATCTATTTTAAAGGTTGATAAAAGTGGAATAATGAGATTAGTTATTTGAAGATCATATAAATTCAATATATCCAAAAATGAATGTAGGGAACATGCGACACGAATACGTGAATTCTAAGTATTACGGCTTAAAATGTTAAAATATTTGCAACAATTGCAGATAAGGGTTTAGTAGAAATATTTAGGGAAGCAAAATGGGTCATACAAGTAGATGAGAAGTGAAGATGCTGAAGGCCAGTAGGCAGAATAAGTGCGTGGGAGGCTGTCAACAATAATATAAAGATTAATTTATCCCATAATTTAACAATGTTACAATTAATTGGTAGTTATCATGAAACCGTCTTCTTATTTATGTTGAAGACTTCAGTAGGAGTTTATATAAAGGTGTGTTGGCGAGGCTGCCAGGATATGAACGCTTATCCTCCCACGTCTTCCAGAAGACCGAATCACTTTTTCACAGCTGAGCTCCAGCATCGAACTATTATTCTTTGCACCTGTTCTCTTTTCACACACTTTCTCGCCGTCTTCAGTTTCCATTTTTACCTGCCTGGCTAAAAGAAGCACAGAAATCCATACCAAGCTTAGGAGGAAACTGACAGAGGCTTGCACTACATTGTGGTTTTCTCTCAGTGTTTCATACTGCGTTCAAAAAAACATATCTTTAAATGATGCCAGTAGTTTGTTAACCAATCTACCAGACGCGCTTTTACACAAACAGATGGTGATTGTACAATTTGTTCTACTTCTTTTAGCTCATGTTGATGACATACTACTCAAAATAAACCACATGGGAATAAGATGTAAATATTTTTTGGGGATTTCTTTAGTGTTATTAACATCTAACCAGACACTAGTTGTATCCATGTCGGGCTCTTATTTCCTTCATAAGAATTCCCTCTTGGCCTCCTGAGAACAAATAATGGAACGTCGTCTCACCCAATCCGAGGCGGATAATTGCAACTAATGGCTATTCTCTTTTGTTACATGAAACGTAATCTTTTGACAGGGAGTCGAAGTCGAAGACAAATCTGTTTTTCATTTGAATCTCAAATTGAGCCTCATTGAGAATATCCATTTGTGCGTACAAATGTTGGCTAATGCACTTACCCTTGGCTGCCAATTTTCATATTGCTTCTGCAGGTTACCCCCGATGGTTTCCAGGGCTTTTTGTGGACTCATGGACAAAGGATCTGAAATACCAGAAGTCAGAAATTAAATTCCTACCTCACTCACGTCCATACGTTTGATAGTTAGCACAAGTTGTTATTTTCGGCTTAAAACAATGACTACTATATATTTGAACTACAATTAGGTGTAAGGCTGCACTATATATTAAAAAAATATCAATATCGTGATATTGGCACATGTGATATGCATATTGAAAACATTTGCGATAATTTATCATTTTTCATTGTATAAATCAAGAATTTATTAAATGCGCACTTTGACCATCAGTGTCAGGTTCGGTAAAGATCCCGTCCACGTCCCGTTGTCGTTTACATCTCTGTCTGCCTGTGAGCTATGCGGCGCAGCTTGCTAGGCTCGGTTGCTACGGCTACGCGTCTTGCCGGCGCGCTGAACTAGCACAGCTCAGTATATACCCGGAAGTAAGACTAACTTGTGATCTACTCAAACATTAGTGATCCAGTCACTCATCTCTTTCAACATCCTTTGATAAAGCAACATATTGTAAGATCGTGAACTTCCAACCAAGTGTAAACCTGTCCGTCTTCACCGTAAGCTAAGTTGTTAGCGTCAGGTCATTTATAAACTGTTATGTGCGCGTGTACAAGGAGATTGATTTGTTAATGATTTGGTGATATCGTGACGCGCCGACGGCTCTTCTCTGATGTCGCTCAGTTTTGCAGGAAAAGACATGCAAAGTCATGCAAGTCCTAAGAAACTATTGGGAGTATTATAAGTTATAAGTGATATTTTTCTCCGATCATTCTGGCAACGAAGCACTAGGTGAAAGAAAAAAATATCGCATTAATATCGATATGGCACTTCAAGACACCCAATATCGAACATCGCACATATTTCCAATATCGTGCAGCCCTAGTTAGGTGTATTTATTTACCAACAAATTCATGATACATTTCCATCTTAAATCTTTTGGTATACAACAGTTTCACAGTTATACATTCTCTCATCCCATATTCATTGGATTAAAGCAACAGTCCTATCTTTACTCACCAATCCAGCACTCCAGCCTGGCACAGGGCGAGGTCTTGACAACGTCTGGAGGGTCAACACCCACATTGAGACACAACACCAAGGCCACACTCACAGTCTTCATCTGGACAGAGAAATCAGGATTTTAAAACACAAACAATAGAAATGTTGCCACCAAAAGGGTTGTGATAAAAGTCTAAAATATGTTTCATGAAAAGAAAATACCGTCAAAAACTGTGAAACCAACATGATTTAAAAAAAAAAAAAAAAAATTGTTATGATAATTTTGTGATACTGTCCAGCCCTACGTTATTTCTTGGTTTCCATATACCTTGAATATATTTCCTGAAACCTGATTGAAGAGAGTTTAGAATGTTGTTTCCAGACCATCAGGACCAGCTGATATTGGAAGTATTTTCAAACTTTGGAAATAGAAACGGGTTGAACATTTAAAGCACAATTCACAGGGATGCAAGCGTATAATGGTAGAGTGATTATTTAAAACAGTGTTTTTAAATACATGATTTAAAGAGTCAAACAGATGTCGATAAAATGTTCATTAAAGTAGTGTAGCATGGCATATTTGTCGGTCATGTGTACAGAATCTTTCACTATAAAACGTTTGCGTCCACAATATTTTGATGAATCAATATTTTTTCTGGCAAACACAAAAACAACAATTTAAATCAAGCAGGTTGAAATAAAATATGGAATATGATTGTTCATTTTTTGAAAGTTTTTTTTTTTTAAACACTTTGGTGATCTCGGATAATAAGGCAGGAAGTTTCTAGAACTTCTACAAACCCAACGTCCGAACTCGGTAATTGCCGTTATCGAGTGACCTTTCAAGGGTTTCGTCAGGTATGAGCTCTGTGTGGTGTGCGGACCCGAGGTTCAGATACTGGTTGCATCGTGGTTCTGTGGTGCATCCTACTGTGAGCAACAGTGTTATTAGTGTTGTGGAGGTAATTACACTGGGCTGTGTTCTACCACTGACCACGTAAAAGGTCAGCAGGCTGCAGAGACCTGCAGGAGCGGCGAGGACACGGAGTGTTGCAGCGTTTTGTTCATTCTTGCTAGTCCAAATATAACCGTGGTGCTTTTGAGCAAGCTAGGAACAGAACCACATAAATCGAGTATTCCTCTCTGGTAATTCTCCATCATTTGTTTTTAAAAACATCCCAGAAAATGAAATCCTTTTAAATTAACTTGTATTAGTTTGATCTCGTAATTCTCTGTAATACTTGAATTTGTTGCAAATAAAAGGAGATATTTCTATGATTGCAGATAAAAACAATATCTTTAACAGAGTTATTTGGTTCACAAACTGTTTAGTTCTTGATTTCTCTTCTCTGCCTCGTGTCCTTTGAATGTCGAACAGCAATTTTGCAATGCTAAATTGTATTATTTTAGCAAGCCTCAAACATATGTGCAAATATTTGTTCTCTGCATGGAGTAGGGAACGGCAAATAACCTCTTTATCTTGTGTTTGTTTTGTTTATGCAGCAATAGAAACTAGGAAGTCGTCTCAGTTAGTATTTTACATTGATGGATTTTTAGTTGAGTTTGAATAATTGACCAATTATCTAATTTTTAATTCTCAATGTTTTAATTGGAAACAACAGTTGCCTGTTGAGACTTTGTGTGGATTCTATTTGAACAAAAAGAGGACTTTGGATGTTGCTCGTATTTGACCGGCTTTTACACCAGGTACCTTGGGAATGGACGTTTATTATTAGATACGATAAATAACAGAGAGCAGCTCAGGGCTGAAGACGGATCTGCCCTTTTAAACAAATGACAGCACAACATTGACGGTAATGTAACACCTAGAGAGGAAACAGTGTTTTCTTTTAGAGATTTTTGAAATGTCAAAGACTGTAAAGAGCAAAGGTGAAGCAATGTGACTGTAATACACTACACTACGTCAGCCACCATTTACATTTTCATGTTTCCGAATGTTTGAAGCTCCAGAAATGATTCATCATCATCCTCTTAATAGTCATGAGCTGATGAAGCTTCATGAAGCATCATCCTCATTTTTGGGCTGTAAAATCTTTTGCTTTAAGGAAACTATTCTATCTTCTGAGGTGAACATTCACGAAAAATATCAAATAACACACTAAATAACAATAGAAAATCAGAACCAAGCACCAAAGCAGCCTTTCTGTGGCTGCCTATAGTTTATAGAAACACAATGAATTCAAATATATTTAGAGTGTGCCCTCGAGCTTTGGTTCTTAATTTATTTAACATTTATTTGAACTTGAAAACCAAACATTGCATACGAAGTGACAACCCTCCCTTGAACAGCTCCCATACTGCTTTGCCGCCCAGCTAACCAATCACAGCTGTTGATCATTTTTGACATAGCAACATAGACTTGAGATTTAAATACAGTATTGTATCAGACTTCACTAAAAAGAGCAGTGTGTGGAAAGGCTTCATGAAAGATCGGTGTTTAGTTGGCACAATAAGCAAGGTGGGCACAGGAAGTATTGCCTCCCACCAAGTTCAGTGGTTAAAATGAATTTTATATGCTGTATTAATGTGTGTACAAAGTACGGAGGCACTGATCCGATCCAGCCTCTCAAAGTCGGATCGGGTATCGGTGAAAAAGCTCCGATCCAGGACGTTTAGTAACTATGTTTCCACTGACGTCCCACACCTTTGAAGCGGCGGCTTCTGCTGCAATGTGAATGTGTGCGGATGTTTGGAGGGGGACGTCACTCCACAGGTTTCAACGCCACCGACTTAAATAAGCATCTTAAGAAGCATCAAATAATATGAGCAGATCAAAGAAACAAGAAAGACAAACAAAATGAAGCGGTTAACTTTGACGGCTGTTCTGCGGAGACGAGAGAAATTTCCGGTCGACGAAATAAAAGGAAAACTCCTTGGTAGACGTGTTGATGTTTAGTTCATCAATTCAAGAGACACGCATGCACAGCTTTTGTGAAGCAGACAGGACTAGTTTAAAGAATTCCATTTGTGTTGTTCAAATAGATAAATATTTTTAGTATGTTTCTATAATTTACATTTATTTGCAATAATCAAACTCATTCTTAAACAGGGAAGATGGTAAGTGTGCTTTTATTTGACTTGTTTGTTCTACAAAATGCTATTTTGCTCTGGAATTTGGTGTTAACTTAATGAGCTTCTCACTTGCAGGGTTGTTTGCACTTTGTTCCAAATTGTCACTTTGATTATGTGGTCACTCCATCCTAGTTTTTTGCCAGTTATAGAGTAAACAAATTTAACAGTATTTTCTTTGTTCTGAAAATTCAACTTTGCTATTCCATATGTAGTCACTTGTGTTTTTATTGGAAGCATGACCTGTTATTTCACACTAGGGCAACAAAAAGTGCAAATTTTAACAACGGTATCGGATCATTATCGGCCGATACTCAAAGCCCATGTACTGATATCTTGTACAAAGACAAAGAGTTAAGCAGTCCCTGACTGCTGCTTGCTAAAATATAATAAACTATATAGAACAGAGTGTAAAAAAAAAATCAACAAAAAGGATTTTTCTTGTGGATTAAGTGAAAAAGTGTGGCGAGTCAAAACCATCATATGCGACATAGATCCACAGCCCGACTGTTTCACTTCATGCGCCAAAAACGACGCCATTTGCCCGTGCAACACAGACTTCAACTTGGGCAAACAGATTGCAAAAAATGGGATCACAGCTCCTCAAAGCCGAGACATGGAATCCAGAAATAAAATATCAACTTCCACGAGTTCTTCTGGTTCAAATGCAATCAAAGTTTTCAGAGATTTAATTAAATAAAGGATTTTGAAGACTCACTCTTTCAAATTTAGATAACAATAATAGAAAAAAAAAAAGATTGTCTCTGTCCTGCATGACTCTCGCAGAGGTTTTCGCTCAGGTTTAGAAAAATACAGTTTACATTTCAATGCACCAGCACTGATCCTGATCGTGGTCAATTTCTCATGAACCGTTTAATTACCCTTGGAATGAAACCTAGTTGTTGGGGAAACAGTAAATCTTTCCACCATCAATAGAGAAAACTGGGAGTGCCGTCACTCCGTTTGGTGATTTGCTCTGCGTCTTTTCCGATCCCATCTTAATTATAGTCCTTGTATAAACAACTCTGATGAATTCATTTGTTTCCTTCCAGCGCGGGAAGCTTTAAATTACTCCTCCCATTCCTTGCATGCAAATATTGTCCGCAAACAGCGGAAAGTATTTCCCTCTTCCACTTCATCATCACAGTGCAATGTTGGTAGAACTCCACTAGTTCATCTATCAACTCGCTTCAAATGAAGTCTGATAGTAATCTAGTGTGAAACTGCACATGGAAGCAAACTTACGCCATGATGAAGATGATATGACTTAAGCTACAGAAAACATTTAATAAATGAGACGCAGCATGTGATATTTATGGGGCTAACCAACACAATTTGCAATCTTTAAATGTATTTATTTGATAGATTTATTCACTATCTTTATTTATTTATTTTGGGGCATCATATATATTCTCCCCACATTTACATCTTAAATATATCAAGACTTCAATGGACTGAGTAGCATGTAGTAAAGTTAAGGCCGGTTAACAAGGAGATAAACAGCAGAACTCAGTTACATTTGGATTTGTGAAGGTTTTAAATGAAATGAATCCATTCACTCATACGGCATCGAACTGCTGCTCACATGCCCCCATCCATAAAGAACATAATTAAATACAATACAATTGAATTACCTTACACTTGAACCGTGGAAGATGGTTTATTATTTTCATGTGTGTTGGACACATAAAGGCTCAGTGTTTTTTGTTTTGAAAAATGAATTTTTATTCAAAACTTAGTCTTTTCAAATAGTAGATTTCATGTATTTAAACACACAACAATATTGAGGAAACTCCTAGATTAGAAGTCATGTGCTAAACTGAGATTGCAAATGTCAGTAAAAAAGAAAAAAACTTGAAAAGTTAACTTCCTACATTGGTTTCAAGATATAACATCTGAACACCCTGTATATGGATTATTATCCATCCAGGTCATTGTTATTCTGAACTTCACACAATCCAGTCCCTCGTTTTGGATTTATTTTTCATAATATAGACAAAAATATACTCAAGGAATATGTTAATACATTTAGAATGGGTATTGATTTTTGATCACCACCACAACAACAACAACAACTCCAGATTCAAGTGAACTCCATGAAATAATAAGAGCTGGACGTGAAGAACGTGGGCGGGAAATGCAACATGACCGGTTGGCGTGGGCGAACACCTACAAGGCAATGAGCCGAGTTAAACAAGCACGACATGATAAAGGCAAAAATATATTTGGAGGGTTGAACAGCAAATGCACACACAACACGTAAACAAACATGTTAAAAACTTAAAGAAAATGAATATATCAGGTAAGCAACATGAGACCAAAGAATTAGTGCACATGGCAATTTTCAGTCAATTGAATAGTAACAACTTTATAGTATTTTAAAGAACACCAGACCAAAATGGTATGTATGGTAAACCTAAAAAACTGAAATAGTATAAATCCCCCTTTACATAGATAGATAGATAAAAATGTATTGATCCCTCTGAAGGATCTTTTTATATTTATACATCTTTAGAATAAAAAGTCATCCAACGCATTTATACCATACAGAACTCCAGGGTTTCTTTCGATCCTCTTCAATCTAGTGCTGTGTCTGAAATCACATACTTCTCTTAGTGCACTGGTGGTTAGTATGCATCAGGATAGTGTACGTACTAACTAGTAAAAAATTCTCAACAGATAGAATGTCTCAAATCAAACACTGCTGCTACACACTAACAGGAAATGACGCGACAGCTTCTTCTTCTACTACTATTTAACGATGATTTCAACCAGCTGTAGGAACACTATCGACACCTGCTGGCAGCACGTTTTGTTTGGATCAAGAAATGTGAGAAACTAAATATTGGCGAGGTATATTTACGCCGGTATCAACACCGAAGACGTGTCACCCTCCTACTGCTGGCTCAAAATGCACCTGTAAGTATATTTATATATATATATTTATATATATATATGACGTAACTTCCGTTTACAACATCAACATCACTAAGATGGGGGCCGTTTAGGGTAGAAAGTGTCCATCGATCCTTACTCAGTTTTGTGGGCGTTTTAGTGATAATTTGGTGTGCATGGAGCACTACATTTCACATACTAAGAATTGAGACGCACTTATGCACTTAAAATACTAAGTTGAAGTACGCAAGTATGCAATTTGAGACACAGTTATTTAACCCAGAGTACAGCCTATTGTGACAATCTATGACTTCTGATTGGGTTTCATCTGCTCTCTGCAATAAATAACAATACAACTAGCAACTATCCTCTGGGAATAGTCAGTTACCCTTGAGCAACAGTAGTCATGGACACATTGTTGCCCTTTTACTTTTCCTCTGGAGAGTAAAATAGGAGTTAAAGCAGTCAAGTTTATAAAGTAATAATAATCTCAGTTTTTTACTTTGCTTTTTTGAACAGAAATGTGTACAATTTAGTCACTGGTCAAAAGAAGTCAGTAGTCTATGTACTAGATCCCACGAGTGCTGAATAGAATTAGCAGATGAAACAAATCCATTTAAAACTCATAATCACAAAAAGGAATACAAACTACACAAAACACTCCCCTGTGACTCAGGGGTGATAAAAAAATCAATGCATCCAATGAGACCTGGTACTTCATAAAAAAACATTTGTACATTCGCTAGAAAACCCGTGTGCTGCCTAATGAAGTAGAAACATGAGTTGTGTGTCGCTAATGGTGCGAAGAACGGTCAGTAAAGCCCACTTGTCTTAGTTTGAATGTGTACACTCTGCCTTATTGATGACTCATCATTTTGATCAATGTAGAGTAGAAGCGAGATAGAGACTCTGAGAGGAGTGAGTGGGATCGGGACGGACTTCATTTGCAAAGGCTTTGTTAACTGGATTTATTCATCTTATTTCTCCGCTGAGGCTAGACAGCAATATATCGTTCATTTAAAAAAATGTAAATGTTCTTCTGATTCTGTTTTATCTACAGACACCGTTTAGCTTTATTGATTGATTGATGTAGAAACTCAATAAAACACATTGCTTTAAAAGAAAAGTGTTAATTTAGTTGGAAAAACCCAATTGATTTTAAAGCCGTGAAGACTGTTTTTTTATTTTACATAATGTGTGTTGTTCTAAAGACACACTTTTTTTTTTGTCCAATAAAACAATGTCAAAGCATCAGCGTCTTAAAGTACTTTTTGAACATTTACAGCACTTTGTAAAAAATAACAATGATAACTGTAACTAATCGCAAAGTCACATTAACCATCACATTAAACTTCTGCAGTTACATCGCTAACTGTGAAATAATTCATCTTTCAAATGATGTGGCTTCATTTTAAAACATAAAGCATTTAAAAAATGAATGAGTTTAAATGGATGCTCAGTGCATACATGTGTGTGATATGTTAGTCTGTGCTCATTAAGTTAAAGTGTCGAGAGATATCAGGTTTTTTTTTAAATGCTCGGATCCAATAGAATGTGCAGAAAAAAAAGTGGGCAAATGGGGGTCAACGGCCTGAAAATGTCAGTTATACAGTGTCTCTGATTTGAACGACTGCATTGAGTAAAGGTAAGTAAGTAATATTAATTTATATAGCGCTTTTCGAGACCAGGGTCACAAAGCGCTTTAACAATCAAAAAATACTCAAAACAGTACATACTTCAAAGATCAAGACAACACCGAGAACAACACAGGAGTTCGAGAAATTCAAGGAAAAGCCTGCACAAATAGAAACGTCTTAAGATGTTTCTTAAAGGAGTCAGTAGACTCCATCAAGCGCAAAGAGAGAGGAAGATTGTTCCAAAGCTTAGGAGCAACAGCCTGAAAAGATTTCTCTCCTCTGGTCCTGAGCCGTGTGCGTGGAACCATAAGTAGATTCTGATCCACAGACCTCAGAGCCCGAGCTGGGGTGTAAGGCTGGATCAGATCAGTGATGTAAGGAGGAGCCTGACCATGAATAGATCTGAAAGTAAGAACCAGAATTTTAAAGTTGATCCTGAAAGAAACTGGAAGCCAGTGAAGAGTTTTAAGGACCGGAGAAATGTGAGTTCTTCTACTAGAGCGGGTCAGAATTCTCGCTGCAGAGTTCTGAATCAACTGCAGGCGAGACAGCTCCTTCTTGTTAAGACATGAAAACAAACTGTTACAATAGTCCAGACGAGAAGAAACAAACGCATGGATTACAAGCTCCAGATCATGTTGTGACAGCATTTTCCTAAGTTTAGAGATTTTTCTCAGTTGAAGGAAACAGTTTCTGGTCAGTTTTCTACAGTGTTGAACAAGAGACATGTCTTTATCAAATACAACACCCAGGTTTCTCAGGCTCAGTTTGACAGACTGACCTAAGTCACCCAAGTACTGACTCAACCCTGGAATCGTATCATCAGGAGCAATCACCAGAGTTTCAGTTTTGTCCACATTAAGCTGTAAAGTGTTTTCACTCAGCCATTGTTTGATTTCTAGCAAACAATTGACTAAGCTGTTCAGCCTTTGGGGCTCAGTTGGGTCAAAAGAGCAGTAGAGCTGGATGTCATCAGCAAAAATGTGATAAGAAACATCTGGAAATCTCTGAATGATTTTACCAAGGGGAATCAAGTACAGCAAAAACAATAAAGGACCCAGAACAGAACCTTGAGGGACTCCACACAACAGATCTGCCGATTCAGACCTCATTTGATTGGCAGATACACTAAAACTGCGCCCAGAAAGGTAAGATGAGAACCATTCTAACACAGACCCAGACAGTCCCACTTCATCCCTTAGTCTTCTCAGCAGGATCTGGTGATCAACTGTGTCAAAGGCTGACGACAGATCCAAGAGAACCAGAACAGTGAATTTACCAGAGTCAGCCGACATCATGATGTCACTGGACACTTTCAATAAAGCTGTCTCCGTAGAGTGATGTTTACGGAAGCCAGACTGAAACTTCTCATGGATGTCGCTCTGATCCAAGAACAAAGACAGCTGCTCGGACACCACCTTCTCCAAGATCTTGGACAAGAAAGGGAGCTTAGAAATAGGTCTGAAATTACTGAGGTCAGTTGGGTCTAAGCCTGGTTTTTTGAGCAGAGGCTCCACAATGGCATGTTTAAATGCATTGGGAAAAACCCCTGTGGAAAGGGAGAGGTTCACCATATTGGTAACCCAGGGGCCAATTACATCAAATACTTTGATAAAAAGCCTACAAGGAAGGACGTCATCTGAGCAAGAGGAGGGTTTCATCTTGTTCACTAGTGCTGAAATATCACCCAAAGATACAGCAGAGAAGGATGACCAAGAGGAGGAGATGGGCTCAGAGACAGTAGGGGTTCCCAACAAAGGGGGAGAGATTTTCTCTTTGATCAATTTAATTTTGTCAATGAAAAATCTCAACAATGCATTGCTGTCAGTTTCACAGAAGACAGGGGTGATTTGAGGAGCAGGAGACACGAGAGAATTAATCGTGTCAAACAAAACTTTGGGGTTTTTCCTATTTGCTGCTACCAGTTTTCTGATGTAATCAGATCTAGCAGTTTCTACCATCTCATTGTAAGAAGTCAACAGATCCCTGAGGTGAAGTCTGTGCACCTCAAGTTTAGTAGACTTCCAGAGACGCTCAGTCTTTCGACAAAGTCTCCTCAGACTCAGGAGATCTTCATTTGTCCAAGGGCACCGTTTTTTCTGAATTTTCAAGTTCGATTTAACAGGTGCCACTTGATCTAGTATTTCAACACAATGATCAGTAAAACAGTGAATCAAACTGTCCACATCTGGACAGTCATCAAAGGAAAGACGGTCAAACATAGCAGAAAAACTGTCTGCAGTATCGGCTGAGATGACACGCCTCTGAGACCTAACTTTCAAAGGCTTAGGTTCAGGGATGAAGTCCAGGTTGAACAAGACAAGAGAATGATCACTCAGATGGACATCATGTACAGATACATTAGAAATGTTCAGGCCAAGAGTAAAAACTAAGTCTAAAATGTGGCCTTTTTGATGAGTGGGTTCAGAAACATGTTGCTCAAAATTAAAGGCTTCTGTTAAAGTTAAAAGTTCTTTAGCAGAACAAGATGTGACGTCATCAACATGAAGATTAAAGTCTCCAAGAATAAGAACAGATTCCATCTGAATAATGGAAGATAAGAAGTCACTAAAGTCTTTCAAGAACATCGCCGCAGGACCAGGCGGACGGTAGATTGACACACAATAGAAAGGTCTTGTAGAACCAACCAAGATCATCTGAGACTCAAAAGAAGTGAATTCCTGTGTCTGAATCACTTTGCAAGAACAACTCTCCCTAAAAACAGTAGCAAGACCTCCTCCACGACCAGAGAGGCGAGGCTTCCCCAGGACAGCGCTCCCTACTGGACAGAGTTCGTTCAGATGAATAAACTCTTCCTCTCTCTGCCAAGTCTCAGAAAGACATAATAAATCCAAATTAACTCTTGTGAAAAGATCATTAAGAATAAAGGACTTATTAGTAATGGAGCGAACATTAAGAAGTCCCACATTCAGCACCGATGACGTCACTGACGACGCCGCGTCACTGACAGGCGCGCAGAGCGGGATCTTTTGAAGCGAACAGCGGTCACGTGGGTACCAGCTGTCACTGAAGTTCAACTCGGTTGTAAAAGTCGAATTAAAGAGAGGAAATGAAAAAATCTTACCACCTTTCGTTGAGGTCTGGACAGACGGCAGCGCTGATGTGTCGTCACACACAGTGAGAGGGATGTCGATCAAACACCGATGACGTTCGATGACGTCAGAGTTGTTCCGAGCGATCGCGACTGCGCGTCTCATCCTGACCTGTACTCCAGCCCGACTCGATCCCTTGTGGAAATCGCCCGGTACTCGAGAGATCAAACGATATTCCACAGAGTCCGAGTCGATGAGAAGCGGAGCCGGAAACACGTTCACCGGACGTTGGTAACGGTCGCGAGTGAAGTCCTCCATCGACTCTCTGATGTTGAAAAGAGCATCACGATCATAGATCCGAGATGCTTGAGACATATCTTAAGTGATATGAGCATAATATCCGGACAAGTAGTCGTTAAAACGACTGTTTTTGGCAATTATTGCAGGAGCTCACGTTTCAAGCAGCCGATCAAAGGCTCACCGGAAGCGGAAAAGTAAGACTTAAGTATTAAGTGTAAGACTTCTAATCACTGTTCCCTGCAGTGGTGGCGCGATTCCTTCATTTGTGTAAATTATGCAGGTTTTATGGGACTGCATAACTTGAGCCATCATGACCACGCGCTTATAGTCGAGAGGAAGTGAAACAGTCGGGCCGCGGATCAAACGGCAGTATACGAGAGCCGATGCGCAAACTATCGGGTTTCACTGTGGAGTGGTCGCCTGCAGCGTCTTCTGACAAATCTGTACTATTAATGATGAGCTACAGTTCCTCGTCATCTACCCTGCAGCGCTGCTCCGATCCTGGTTAATACATCAAGAGCTAAAGAGAGATATTAAACTGATCAATAGTTGAAGCGATCAAAAAGAACAATAGAAAGACATTATAAGTGGGGGAAACGGATGTTAAATCAGGACAACTTTTGGCTAAATGTCTGTGGTAGTCAATTTCGTTTCCTTGTATTTACCGCAACACATTCGAGACAAAGCATTGCACAACAATGAAGAAACAATGTAGCTTAAACATTAAAATATGCTTCTGCACAAATATAAAACAGGAAGTCACTGAAAAAGTATAAAAATGACTATTATTTTAATATTATTATTAGGGCTGCAGGATATTGGAAATAAGTGCAATATTTGATATTGGCGTCTCTAATTGCGATAGATATTATTGCAATATTTTTTTCTGTCACCTAAAAATGTAGCCACGTGTACTGTGGGGGGGTCCGAGGGTATAGAGAAGGAAAACGATGCAATATTTCCCTTTCGTTTATTTCTGCGCTTCAGTGCCGACATGATCGTAGAAAAATATCACTAATAACGCTCAGTTTCGCGAGACTTTCTTCAGTTTCCAGCCAAACTGAGTGACATCAGAGAGCAGCCGCCGGCGCGTCGCGATATCACCAAATCAATAATAAATCCACCTCCTTGAACACGCACACATAACAGTTTATAAATGACGCTAACAACTTAGCTCATTGGCATACGGCGAAGACGGACAGGTTTACACTTGTTTGGTAGTTCCACAATCTTATGAGAAAACAACTGAGATGAGATGAAAAGTTCTTACAATATGTTGTTTTATTAAAGGAGGTTGAAAGAAATGAGTGATTGGTCGAAGTGTGCATTTAAGAAATGCTTAATTTATTCAACAAAAAAATGTATATTATCGCACATGTTTTCGATATTTTTTCCATACATCATGCAGCCCTAATTATTATTATTATTTAAGAAATGTCCAGTGGAATTTATAGAAAGTATCACAATATGTAAATGAGTATATAAGTTCCTATTCATCACAGTAATACGGCTCAGCTGTGGCTTCGAAAACTTTTGAAACTTTATTGACACCAAGTACGAGCTTTTTTAATGAATGGTTGTTAAAGGATACAATGTACATACTCAAGTACAACAGTTCTACAGTATTTCTATACTTGTTTATTGTACCTCAACAGAGTTTAAAATGTTCTTGCATTAATTAATGTAGTAAAACTACAAAAAGCGATGAGTAATAATACAGTGACTCCCAGAGCAACTTCGAAGTTGACCAACTTTGACAGATTTTTGAGAATCAAGTACCACATGAAATCAGTTCGTGAGTGAAAACTGAGTAAAAACATTAGGTTTTTATGATAACCTTTTAAACATTTTTATTAAAGAATTTTTAAGTGCACAATATTTGACAAACATTTTTTTGGTAAATTAGGTTCTGTGAGGTTTCTGTAATGTTGGCTATAATTAAGTACTAATTTGAAATAGGTCTACAAGAATTTTGTTTGTGTGGTCAACAAGATTTTCATCTTTTACAGTGGGCGGGGCTTAAGAACATTTTCTAACGTAAATATTTAAATGAAAAGAGGGTTTTGTACAAACAGACACTGATGATACAATAGAGTCCACCATCTATTTAAGACACACTTCAATCAACACATTAGCCGACATTTAATCTCCAAGCTTTTGTTACATGTGTGTAAATAAATTGTCAACGTTGGCTCCCTTACTGTCTAATTAAAATGTATTCAATTTTAAGACCTTTTATTTCTTAAGAATTGTATTAACCTGACACAGTGTCATTACCAAAAATAGACAAGTACTGAAGAGTTTAAGCAAAACACACAGAGACCATCCTGATGCAAAGAACGAGGGGTCTACACTACAAAAGAAACAGCTCAGGACCAGAGGAGAGAAATCTTTTCAGGCTGTTGCTCCTAAGCTTTGGAACGATCTTCCTCTCTCTTTGCGCTTGATGGAGTCTACTGACTCCTTTAAGAAACATCTTAAGACGTTTCTATTTGTTCAGGCTTTTCCTTGAATTTCTCGAACTCCTGTTGTGTTCTCAGTATTATCTTGATCTTTAAAGTATGTACTTTTTTGAGTATTGTTTTGATTGTTTAAGCGCTTTGTGACCCTGGTCTCGAAAAGCGCTATATAAATAAATATTACTTACTTACTTACTTACTCTCCTACATGTATTTTCACTCATTATATCAATATAACTTAATGGAAAAAAATAATTAACATCATGGAATTACTAGTTAACTATAAATCCAGGCAAGCTTGAGAACAACAAAGATGATTCTAAGACAGGGATTATTCATTTTCTGTAATATATTCAGAGTTTACTTTTGCATTGCATCAAAAGTATCTTAATAAGACGCAAGACGTACCCGGTCCTTCATCCTCCAGCTCTGCGCTAAAGCTTTTGAACCTTCGATCTTCTCTGAATGTCGTTTCTTCATGAAGGTAAGAGGAAGCTTCCAATCATTCATGTCGGCCTCCTCGTCATCCGACAGCCCAGCGACTGGCAGATGAACCAAGTCTGTGTCCATTTTCATTTCGGAGCTGTACAAAGAGAAAGAACGTATTTACTGTACTACATATGAGACATGCATATGATATTTAGCCTATAAATACTTGGAACAGTACATCAATTACTGAGGCAGCTCCTATGAACAACTTTTAACATTGCTAGTCAAAGTCATAAAGTAAGTATTTCAGAAGCAATTAAAATTCAAATATTCACAGCTTTTGTCCATTTTTTCTGTATTTGCTATCAAACTTCTGGCCATGAAATGGCATCTGTCATTCTGCAGCTAAATGAATGTTAACGCCCCGCAGGATCCCAGTTATGACTGAGGACGAGAGGATACATTAGACTCCTGCAACCTTTAAAGCGGATGTTGAACATATTTTAGTTTAAAAACAAATTAAAGTAGTGACGACTTTGTCAAGAGTCATGTGGTCTGTAAATTCTTCAACACTCGAGGAAAGTACTAGACAATACTACACATATATCCTCGTTCCTACAGTATTGCAAAATCGCAATACTTCATATCGTTGCGCCTGTATTGTTAAACGTATCGTATAGACAGGTTCTTGCCAGTATACAGCCCTACTAAAAATTACCAATATGTTTTATTTTACTTTTTGGAATCAGCATGTTGGACTTGGATATGTGTTTAAAGTATTGCTGGCCACATGAATTGTGCCAAAGGAATTTCCCAGAGTGATCAATAAGATTCTATCCATCTATCCAGTTATCTAAATTGACTTGATCCATGGTAAAAACAAGGTAAACATTTTCCGTCACTTCCGACACCAATTTCATGAATTTAATCAATTCAATAGACCAGAAGTGTGCTTTGTGTTTCCATTATTTTATATTTAAACAACTTATACTGGAGTAATTTTAACAGCGCATGGGGACCTGTCCATCGTTTGACCTGTGCATGGTGCGAGTACTGTAGGGGCGGTCCTGGGGAACCTCAACCCTCTGGCAATTTGGAATTTGTAACACTCTGAAACACCATATCCTGAATTTTGAGGGCCACATTTTGTGAAATAAGGGAGAAAATCCCCCCTACGCCGCTTGAGACACAGCGTCTGGGCCCAACTCACACTGTGGGGGATCGAAATCACAGCATAGGGGCCTCTACGCTGAATGGCGCCGACGAGAACCATGCTATATATGGGTATGTATGTATATACACGTGTATATTTATACGTACACTCAAGTACAAGTTGTTTAAATAAACAGTATACATATTTAAACAACTTATCTGGAATATTAATTAGATTTTTTTCTATGCATATTTTAGAGCCAATTGTTTTCTACTTGAACGTTCATTGACACCATTATTACAGAATTAATTACAATTTATAAACTGCTCATTCCGTTTCTGTGTTTAGCAAGCTTCCAATGATACAAACCTTTTTTTAAATGTAGTAAATATTGAGCAAAGTCGTAGTTTTTGAAAGTCGGGTTTAACAAAAAGGTCTCAACTAAAAGATTGAACTCAATTGACTTAAATGACCAGAAATCAGTTCATTTTGAGTTATGATTGATATTGACAGATATAGATATATATATCTATATATAGATAAAGATAGAGATAGATATAACTTTATTGATCCCTCATAACTTCCTTAATATTTATCACAGGAAAATGATAGCTATATGACTGGTATCGTCTTAACAATAACTTCTAGATTACACTAAATAAATGAATTCATCTTTGAACGTTTACACACATGCCTACACTAGGCTGACATATGGATACTGAGCCACAGACAAATGCTCCAGGAGGAGCTAAGCTAGCGCGGCTAAGTTGACAGCTCGACTGTTGTCACCGGTGGAGCCTGAACTGCTCCTTAGACTCTCTGCTGTCCCTTAAACACATGGTGCGTTCAGGTGCATGTGTCCCACGAGTGTCGCAGTCACAGCGGGAAGATATGTGCACACCTCGGTTCTGTAGTGTTAGCCGCACGAGCAGGGGGACCTCTCCGCCTCCGGACGATGGCGGACACTATCCTGGCGAGAAAGTTGTACGGCAGCGTCCAGAGCCGGTAGAGAAGGTGGAAGGCGTCCAAGCCGAGAGGGAAGCGTCTCCGCGGCTGCACTAGCAGTGGAGCCCTCGCTGTGGGAGGCGGTGGAACACTAGGCCCATCTCTACACAGAATCCCGGTCACAGACACGCCTGGCTTCGGTGGACTTCCCCTGGACGGTGCTGCGAGGAAGCGCGAGTCGAAGATTTTTCCGAAAAATGCCTAAGAATTTCAAGTATGAATACCGGAGGCACTTCTTCAGCACTTCGACAAGGGCGCCGCCATCTTGAGTTGAACCCAGAATGCACCGTTAGCACGGCGGAGCTGTCAGGTGACGTCATCACTCCCAGTGTAAACACAGATTTTTTTTTTTTTTTGCGCCGGTGATTCGTTGGGTAAAACTCGATTTAAACAAATGGTATATACATAAATCAATTTAAAATAAATAAAAAAAACGTTTTTGCCAGTGTTGGTTATAAACGTTTTTTTGTGGTCAGTACAGTATAAAATAATGATGCTGGTCATATTTCGTTAAACAATAGAGTGGGTGGGGAGTTAAAAAAAAAAGACGTATTAAATATCTAATAAAATAAAAGAATGGAGATCCTACCAAAGGACCTGAAAAAAACATATTTATATTTAATTGTCAAATGGAGAAACGTTTTCTTTTTCTATCCATGTATGTACTTTAAAGTCAACAGAAATTAATAGTTGTAAATTCAAATGTTCCAGAACCTCATATTTTGTGTAATGAATTTCTCAAATAAATAAAACATAATTTACTCACATTGTTGTCTTCTTTTAATAGAATTCTCAGTGCAATACGATTTTACATGATGATAACACATAGCTTTATTGTAAGACTTCTGTCTTTTAATCTGAAACACACAGAAAGACATTCCTTTTTTTCCAGCGCCATATTCACTTTAGTAGTAAAATGTCTTGTTTTACCATGATTTTTTATTCCATTTGTATCCAAATCACAGAAGAATCCAAAAGTTTGGATACAAAGCTTTCAAAATGACTATAAATAGGGCTTTAATTTCCCATAATGAATAATGCATTCCCCATTCATTTGTTTATTATTGGCAGCCATGCTGGAACAGTGCCATCATTAGTGCCAAGTTAGTGGACTTTAGCTGATTTAGTATCTAGGTGAACACGGGTGTGACTTCTTCTATTCTGTGTGCTGTGCTGGAACCTAAATCACTTCCTCTGATAGCTGCATCCATCAAAAGTAGCAGGGGAGCAGCCGGCTTTAAATTCTTCACTGCATGTGAAAGAGGTTGAAAGGGAACCTGGGGCAGCGGACTCGCTGAGCAGTGACTCAAAAGACAGTTCAACGGACGCTTTTACAGCCTCAAAAGAAATTACGTGTCATTGAAATCTATGTTCATCTTTTAAAACACTACTTGGAAATTAGAAATGTGGTTAAATGTATTCAGTAGCTCAACCTAAGCGCGGTTTTATTTGACAGTTTACTTAAATATTAAGAGGCCAATGGTCAAGTGGCTGTAAGTCATCTTTGCCTTTGGCCTGCTGACTTTGTCAGGGATGTTTCAGACACAATCGTAGCTAATGATGTGTGCAGCTAAGATACCAGTCAGAGTCCCAAAGGATGCGTTCTTGGTAACGATCACCTAGGCGGGCCGGTCTACGGAGAGTTTCATACAGAAAAACAAACCCACCAGAGGAGGAGAGTCGGATTCAAACAGGCAATACAGGTATCAACTCACACAGGGGGTCTTTGTACTTCCTGATCGCTGTTCCCAGAGTGCCTTTTTTTTAAACAAAACAGATACAAACACCCACTAAGAGTTAAGGATGCACTGAAAATTCAGCCTCAAAAATAATATACAATAATCATACGACTTGTGAAACAGGGTTCAACAGCAACCTCAAAGCTTTATGCCTCAGAAAGGATTTAAACAGGAGCTCTGTTGTATTTCTCATTGTATACAATTTAAATGTTTTTCTTTGAACTAAGATCTGATTTCTCTTCATTCTCTAAATAAATAATGACTCCTAACCTGACAATTACACTTTTTTCCACTATACGTTTTGTCAAGTTTTGATGGTTCGGATTCAGCCTCTCTTATTTTCGGCCAAGATTATGCATTTCCCTATTGAGAATAAAATCAAAAAGCAACTGTAAAGAATTACATAAACATCATTACCTTTAAAGATTAGAATTCAAAAACACTGTAAACTGTTATTTCCCATTTGAATCATCTGAGTTGTTTCACACACCAGCTGCTTCTGGTTAATGTCACTCGCATTTTGATGTTGTTTACTTTGCTAATCACCTCCAAATTCAGCAAAACCTTCTCTGTGTAAAGATTTGTTTAAGCTATTGTTTATAAATGGCTTAGTCTAATTCATTTTGAGCCGATTCATTTCTTTCAGAACAATGTATTTGATTTTATTGTCCTGTATTAGTATTTGCTTGTTTAGCCTTTAGGCATAAATATGTTATACTTTGACAGTGTGTTCATGTGGCAGAAGTGCAGAGAGGACTTATATGATGAAAGATAAACCGAGTAACCCACACCAAGCCTTTTCTCTTGTTCTGAGAACCCATGCAGATGCACCTTGTGAAAACTAAGTTATGAAGCTATGACATTGCAGTGAAATACAGGGTCGTCAGGAAACTCACGGAATGTTGCTTTAAACATGAAACTGTTTAAAGATATATAATTTGCTTTAAAATACTAAAACAAGGTTTTTCTTTTTTCTTAAAGAGAGAGATGAATGATCTCCATCAATAAATCTGTGTCACATCAGAAAGTGCATTTGACCTTCAAACTAATGGAAAGCAGAGTCCACATTTTTTTTTCCAAATCGAAAGATTGTGACCTTATCAAACGAGATATAGGAGGCCTTGGCCTCTCATGATTTTCTAAAATAGATGTTTTTAAAATGGTTGGAACTGCTTTTCTCAGAGGTTCACTAGATCGTTACAATGTTAAGGGAAACACATCCGTTAGATTATAAAAGTCCTGTATTGTTGGGGAACTGCCTGTTCAATTAAACTAAAACAGCTGTACGTGTTTTGTCCCCAACACCCTTTCCTGTCGAGCCTCGTACTCATTTCTCAAACAGTGGGATCCAAAAGTTTGTTTTTTGAGCAAAGCGTCACGGAGAGCGGCAGCCATCCCATCTGTCAAACTCCAACGGCGTTTACTCGCTCAGGCAGGCGATCATTGCGTTGGCTAGCGCTCTGTAATTGAGAGTAATAAATAAATATTTACATTTTTGATCCTGGTCAACAAAAAAAGACTTAAAAATTTAGATGATTCAACACATGAAACACATAGACAAACGGTTTGTTGGTGTCTTTTGAGTTATCATTTACTGGGAAACAAGAAAATGTTGCAACAAATGGGCAATGAAACCATCAATCTCAACACATACGGCAATGTAGTAATCATAGCCATGTTCTCTTAGCCCACCCGAGAGAGAAGCAATCAGACTGGGAAGAAAGGGAATAAACCTGGTGACATACGACTGAATACACCTCCAGCGTACTATCCCTCGCAATGCTGGAAAGCAATTCAATTTTCCCTGTGTGATGGAGGTTGAGACCCCGGGAAGGCTCATGGCAGCAGACACAGTATTGGAGAGGTAAGATTAGTCTCCTGGTATTTTCCCTTCCTCTGTGCAGTAAACATGAGAGAAACATGCCAGATGAGGGTGTAAAAATGGTAATGTGATTCTCACACTGACCACTGCCTTCTATCGAGATGAATGACCAAAACATACCAGAAGAAAGCAGCCTCAAGGTGTTTCCTTTTCGGCCATTTGTCTTATTTCTATGAAACATTTGTGTGTTTAGTTTTCATAATACTCAGTCAGCCTGGAAATTTTCCAGGGAGTTTTCTCTCATTTATAATCTTCAGAGAAAGTTCTAGGAAATTGTAATCAGTCTCAATTTTATAAATCGTAACTGGCAGCTTATCCAATCATATAGGTCGCCACTATTCTCAGGTTCTTTTATTGCTTTTAGTGCTCATTCAGGTCCAATCACAATTACTCCTGATGATAAGGTTCCAGGGTTGAGTCAGTACTTGGGTGACTTAGGCCAGTCTGTCAAACTGAGCCTGAGAAACCTGGGTGTTGTATTTGATAAAGACATGTCTCTTTTTCAACATTGCAGAAAACTGACCAGAAACTGTTTCCATCAACAGAGAAAAATCTCTAAACTTAAGAAAATGTTGTCACAACGTGATCTGGAACTTGTAATCCATGCGTTTGTGTCTTCTCGCCTGGACTATTTTAACAGTTTGTTTTCATGTCTTAACAAGAAGGATCTGTCTCGCCTGCAGTTGATTCAGAACTCTGCAGAGAGAATTCTGAGACCCTCTAGTAGAAGAACTCACATTTCTCCGATCCTTAAAACTCTTCACTGGCTTCTAGTTTCAGGATCAACTTTAAAATTCTGGTTCTTACTTTCAGATCTATTCATGTTCAGACCTTCCATCAGTGATCTGATCCAGCCTTATACCCCAGCTCTGGCTCTGAGGTCTGTGGATCAGAATCTACTGATGGTTCCAAGCACACGGTCCAGGACCAGAGGATAGAAATCCTTTCAGGCTGTTGCTCCTAAGCTTTGGAACGATCTTCCTCTCTCTTTGCGCTTGATGGATCTACTGACTCCTTCAAGAAACATCTTAAGACATTTTTATTTGTGCAGGCTTTTCCTTGATTTTCTGGAACTCCTGTTTTGTTCTCAGTATTATCTTGACCTTAAAAGTATATATTTTATTGAGTATTGTTTTGATTGTTTAAGAGCTTTTGATCATAGCCTGGAAAAGCGCTATATAAATACAAATGACTTACTTACTTACTTACTTACAATGAGTATATATAAGAACGGTGTGTTTTCTTCTCATCCTTTTAACATAATTGTAAAAAGTTTTCCAAAGGATGTGATACTAAAGAACTAATGTTGGACTCACTGGACCCAATTGTGTAACCAGAGAACAGGTAGACGGAACACATAACAAGTTATTACAAAACAGAAATCAGCAGAACATTGACATAATCAAATACAAGGAAAGTATATATTTAAATTTAAATCCAAATTAACATAGCTGTCAACACTAGCGTGATGCAGTGAAGGAAACAATATGAGGAAATCAATTATTTGGTAGAATATAGCAAAATCTTAAAGCACAAGAGAGAGCAAGAAAGAATACAAGGAACAAGTTACAAGGATAGTTTTTGACAACCTGACACCACGGACTGGAACCAGGATGCTTAAATAGTTGCAGCTGCTCTTGATCACCGATTGGTTTGATCATCTCACAAGAGAGGAGGTGCTTGGACGAAATACAAGTAAATAAAATCAGAGAGCATAACAGAACTGAAAACAGACGCCAGGTACACGGAATGGAAGGAGAGCGAAAAGAAGCTGGCAAGAAAAAAAAACAGTGTTGATTGACATCGGCCTTGAGCATAATAAGGGGAGTGTCACTTTAGATTTGACAAAGCAGCTGGATGCCTGTCACGCAGGACAGAGGAGTGAGGTTTGAAACAAATTTCTCTGCTGGAATAGATCATTATTGGATTTATTATAACGGGTGTCCTCCAAGGATTCAGGGGTTATTTCACCAAAACTACTTCAGCTCCCTCTCAAATGTTGTATAGGAAAATTAAATAAGCAAATAAACGCTGTCACTGTCTATGCAGGTGTTCAACACAGGCGAGTTCATGCAGAGTCAGCAAGTCTTCTGTGGAAGCTCCTCATGCCGTCCCTAGGCGTCTGTTTCACAGTTCACTGGGTCAATGATGCAGCTTCAAACTCTCAGTGCACGATCAGTGTTTGGGGGAGTTTAAGGAGGAGGGAGAGGTTCTAGACATTAACGTCTACGCGGCGATCAGTTGATCTGTGGAAAGTGTTTTGATTGACAGTTTATTCATTTTCTACATTTTGTTTCTGGTCATCTGATAATCTAATGATAATTACTATAGACACTGTATTTTCACAAACAAAGAGGGTACGACATGCATTATAATCCAACATGTTTGCAAGAAAATAACCGTTTAGCAGAGACTTTTCCAAACTATTTTTTCTCAGGCCATTTGGCCAATAAAGGTGGGTTTTCTTCCATCTGTTGCAATGATGATGATAATACTAAGTATTATAAGCTGCTGCCTATAGAAATGACTGACAAAAAATAAAAGCTTTATGAGTTATAGATTCTCTGGATCAGCCTCCTCCATTTTAACCTCCTGGTTCTTGATCATCCTTCTCTTTCAGACTTATCTACTTTTATATCTTCATTTTCCGCATCCATGATCTGTACTGGTTGTCTTTCTCTTCTTTTTATTTTGCCATGTTTCTTTATGGCATAAATGAGTGAATTTGACAGCCGGATGGTAGAAGTTGTTTTTCTCTTTTGAGTTGTGACTTTTTTTGTCCATCGTATTGTTTACCGATCGGGAGTTGGAGAGCTTACTTACCTACGTACGTTTTTGGAGTTTGGGAGGAAACCGGAGAGGTTGCCTAAAGCTAAAAGTGAACCTGCAACCTTGCTGAGAGGTGAAAATGCCCACCTGTAGAGAGCTGATGAAGCTTCATGAAGCATTGGCATTAAGTCCATCAGATGGCGATCTTGGTTGTATGATTTTTGAGCAAATATTTTGATAAAAACCTCCCATCATTTTAAAGCCGAACTTCTATCTAATGGGCTCTGAAAACAATGACACTGCTTCATGAAACTTCATAAACCCATCACTAGTGCTAACCACTATGCAGCCATAGATAGATATACTTTATTAATATTAGAAGAATAAAAGCTCCAGGAAGGGGAATGTAACATTACTCCCCCCTCAAGAAGTGCCACCTAGCGCCTTACCCAGCTTGTTGAACTCTCTATAGAACTCCTGTAGCAGAGATGGGTTGAGGATGAGGCAGTGAGATATCCAGGACCTCTCCTTCATTCCGTAAGCCTCCCAATCCACCAGTTACTCGAAACCCGACGGACATCCAGGATCTTGTTGAAGTGGACAGGATGGTTGTCGATGACCAGCGGTGGAGGAGCAGGGTCGTCTTGCGGGCTATGATGACTGTTGGCCCGGGCTTTAGGAGGGAAACATGGAAGGTGGGGTGAACCTTTAGAGTCAGCGGACCCATCTTACGGGAGTCCACTTGGAGCGAAAGGCAACACTCTCTAGCCTGGGCGGTAGTCGGGGGCCGGAACGAGATGCCTGTCAGCCAGGGTCTTGTTTTGGTGTGAGGAGTGTCCCAGAACTTCTCTCGCGTGTCTCCAGACAGACTTGCAGCAGCGGATGTGTGAACTGCAGCTTCTCGCTCCTAGGAAGGAAGGAGGGGAGGCTGGTAGTCGTATGCTGCCATGAATGCAGACATTCCCGTAGATGAGGACGTAAGATGAGGGAGTTGTGTGCATATGAAAGCTTTAGATTCCAGGATGTGGGGTGCTGAGCCGAGACACTTGTGAGATCCGCCTTGAGATCCTGGTTGGCCCTCTTGGACTGCCCGAAGTCAGACTCGAGCTGGCAACGATGGCTTTGCAGAAGGTTCGCCAGACCTGCGACATTAACTGGGGCCCACGATCTTCAACCATGTCCATGGGGATCACATGTAGGCGGAAGACGTGATCCACCATTAAGTCGGCAGGCTCCAGGGCAGAAGGAAGCTTCGAGAGGGGAACAAATTGGGGCATCTTGGAGAATCGAGGGGGGAACACCAGTGACAAAGTCGATGGTGATGTGGGACCAAGGATGACCAGTAATAGGGAACAGTTGGAGTAGACCACCCATAGGACGGTAGGAAGTCTTGTTCTGAAAGCAACGGTTCTAGGATGGCAGGCCACTTTGGATGAATGTCTCCACTGGAGAACTAGAGACCGCAGGCGTTCAGGGACAAACTTTTGGGACCGAGACCAAGATCAGGCTCCTCCTCCTGAGACTCCAACATGGCCCTATAAACATCCCACCTGGCACCGGAACTTCTGATTCTGCAGACGGGTCCTGAATGCTGGACAGGGCATCCGGCTAAGTATTCTTGGAACTGGGACGATAAGAAAGAGAAAATCTGAGCCCAACAAGCCTGGCATGAGTTAAGCCTCTTTGCAGTCTTGAGGTACAAAAGATTCTTGTGGTCAAGGATCAAAAAAGAACACTCCAGCCAATGTATCTTCTCCTGCTGCCACCACCGCCAACAGCTCCTTGTTCCTTGTAGTTCCTCTCAGCAGCGGTGAGTTTCCAGGAGTAAAATGCACAGGGGTGGACCTTGTCGTCCTGGTTGCTCCTTTGTGAAAGAACCGCGCCGAGTACGGTGTCCGGGTACAGTGTCCCAGTCTGGTGCGGATGTTCTTCGTGAGAGTTTGAAAATAAGAATATCGTCCAAAACAAAATGATTCAACATTACGTGCAGGACATCATTAATCAAGGCTTAGAACACGGCAGGAGAATTGGTTAACCCATGTTGCGTTACCAGGTATTCAATACTCGCTCCAACCAGGGATCGAGGATGACCCCCAATCGATTCTGGGGTTGTGTAGCTGGAGCCAAGACAGACCTAACACGATAGGATAGGAAGGAGACGAGATAACAAAGAACCTGATGAGCTCTGTGTGGTTCCCTGAGACCGAGAGGAGAAGAGGAGGAATCTGGTGGGTGACGTCCTTAAGGGGCCTGCCGTCAATAGCACTCACGTGCAACGGGGAGTCAAGTCTGGAGACAGGAACAGACAGAGATTTGGCAAATGTTCTATCAATAAAGTTTTCATCAGCATATCTATCAGAGTATGTATAGAAGGCAGTGCAGAGGGTGACTTACAACCAAGAGGCGTCTGTACTTTCGCGTCTAGTACTGCCTTTGCTCCCGAAGCTGGTTAGCTTTCTGCACAGCAAGGGAAATTAAACCCTCGAGAGCCTCAGGTTTCTCCCGGGTAGAGAGTTAGTCAGGAATATCGTCATTAATGGAGGAGATATACACAGATTTGAGAGCAAGCTCATTCTAACCAAACTTAAAGCAGTGACACGAAACTCAATGCTGAACTGAGCCGCCGAGGAACCAACCTGACTAAGCTTAAGTAATTTACCGGACACTGCAGAGGAGGAGTGAAACGGATTGTCAAAAACCCGACAAACTTCAACCAAGAAGGCATCAAAAGAGTTCAGAAATTCAGCCTTAGATTTCCACACAGATGTAGCCCAAGAACTAGCCTGACCCCAAAGTAAATGAATTACAAATGTGATTTTCGAGCGGTCCATAGAATTTGTCTGCGGTTGCTGATCAAAAACCGAGCTACATTGCAGCAGGAATCGCTCACACTTTCCCGTCTACCCGTCAAAGTGTTGTGTGGAGAAGGAATTGATAGTTCCCGATAAAGCATAGGAGTATATAGGTGATTGAGTACCGAAGCAGGGACTTACGGCTTAGTGGGAAGAGACAGAGGAAAGTGTGGACAGAGTAGCATTCATAGCCCGCAGAGTTTTAGTAACATCCTGTAGCGCATTTTCTAAGGAAGCTATACGAGAACCCTGAATAACCAGGGCCTGATGTAATTTATTATCCTCCGCTGGGTTTATGTTATAGTCAGCACATTCTGGAACAAATTAACTAGAAAAGGTGACCCAAAAGGGGAGGATAACAAATTACCAGGCAGAGGTTTACAAAAGACAGTTTAATAAACACAGAAAAATACAATGTAACACACAAAACGTCCACAAGATGGGGTCAAAAGTTTAGAGTCCAAATCTCAGTCTTTAAGTCCAAGGAAACAAAAGCAAGGGTGGCTGCAAGGCACGAGATCCACTACAAAACACAAAAAGGCAAAATTAAATTATTATGATTAGAACACACCAAAGGAACACACTGACAGGAAAAAACAGTCAGTAGAATGATGTCCAAGAAGCAAAGTAGGTTCAGGTGAACTACTGAGAGGTTTACCGAAGGTCCAGCTAAAACGTGCTGACACAGACCCAGGCCAGGAGCAGACTATTTGTGCAGCACCACTGATCGGCCTGATAGTTCACAGCCGTGGGTCTTGCCAAGCCCCTTGCTCACCAACTGTTAAGACAGCAACGAAAACACAGGAAGCCAGGAAAACACTATACAAAATAAAAGCCCCAGGAAGGAGAACGTGACACATATGCCCACTAGTATGCTAGTGTTGCTTCAAACTCACGATGCTGCGAAGCAGGAAACACTTCAAGCATTCCAGGGATTTGTTTCTGTGACCCTGTGATGACAGTTATGCATCAAAAAATATGAGTTAGATTGCGTAGTATAATGGTAGCAGTCCTAAAGCTAGGCACTAGACAATGAAGAGCTGAAGGCCATCGAGTGGGAAAGCTAGTTTTAGATTGTAGTCTTTGTAAATCTCAGTTGGCTAAAACATCACTGGAAAATACACTGCAATGTTTATCAGGAGCCTTGTGTCTGTATTATTCATGTTCCGCCCATCACTGCTTCTTATTTGTTGTGTATAAATAAACGGAACACAACAATAACAGAGACCTCTCAGCTTCACTCCATCATCATTAATAATGCAAAACTAAAAGAAAACAAATGAAAAAAAAACCCAAGCAAATGGAGATGTTGATTTCTTAGGCTAATGTACTTCCTGTACATACAGATAATAAATAATACAAGGTCAGTATTGAAACAAGACGGATCTTGAGGAACAGAGGAAGCAGGACTTACTATGTCAATGAAGTAAACAGCATGATGTAGTTTTCCTAATATCGAAGAGAGCAATACAAAGAAGTGCAGAGCCAGAGGTAGTGATGTTTTACAAGGAGACACTTCGGACACTCAATGTAATTTAGCAGAGATGTACATAGAAGTCACTCTGGCTATTATTCACTTCCACTCCAGCCCCTTCAGGTTTACAAGATTTCATCTCCGTGAAATTATTGAGTACTTAAACACACCTGCGGCCCCAGAGTCAAGGCTTTGCTTACTAAACAGCAAAAGCTTTGACCCTCCGTCCGAACACTGCACTGTTGCTACATTCTAAACTACATTCAAGAGTAGCTATGATCATAAAAATGTATGTGTTCAGTTAGTCAATCTCAATTTCAGATAGTTTTCTTATTAACTCTTGTTGTTTTGGAGCCATTCTGAGCACTAGCGATAGACGAGCTGTTGTCCTTATGTTCATAGTATTAACGTTGCCAGCGCTAATGTGAACTTGTTATCTTAGCATGTGGTTGGCTAGTCATGCTAAACTAAAGACTTTATCACTAATAGATTGATACAATATTAACGTATTAATATAACTAGTGCTGATATGAACTTGTTACGTTAGCATTTAGTTGACTAGCCACGCTAACACACAACAACACACGCTTAAAGACTTTATCACTAATAGATTGATACAATATTAACGTATTAATATAACTAGTGCTGATATGAACTTGTTACGTTAGCATGTAGTTGGCTAGTCGTGTTAACCAACAACAACACACGCTTAAAGACTTTATCACTAATAGATTGATACAATATTAACGTATTAATATAACTAGTGCTGATATGAACTTGTTACATTAGCATGTAGTTGGCTAGTCGTGTTAACCAACAACAACACATGCTTAAAGACTTTATCACTAATAGATTGATCCAATATTAACGTATTAATATAACTAGTGCTGATATGAACTTGTTACGTTAGCATGTAGTCGTCTAGTCACACTAACCAACAACGACACACGCTTAAAGACTTTATCACTAATAGATTGATAATATATTACTGTTTAGACTTAGACTTAGACTGCACTTTATTGATCCCTTTGAGATGACACTCTCAGGGAAATTTCTGTTTTCCAGTAGCACAGAAGGAATAGAGAAAAACCAAAACAGCACACAGAAGAGGATGATAGCATTAAATAACAACAACAGTAACTGAATATAACGACAGTATAAACAAATAAAAAAATTTATAAAATAAAATAAAAAAAACTAAGTGACTTTACATTATTGCAAATGAAAGTGTCAAAGTGTTGTTAATCCACTGTAGAGATGGAAGTGTCAGACTCCTTCCCCTCCGACTCCAGCCCCAAGCAACCTCCTCCCCCCAAGTGAGGAGTTGTACAGCCTGATGGCGTGAAAGACAAAGGAGTTTCTCAGTCTATTGGTCCTACACTTGGGGAGCAGCAGTCTCTGAGTGAACTGGCTCCTCTGGTTGGTGATGACATTGTGCAGAGGGTGGCTGGTGTCATCCATGATGTCCATCAGTTTGTCCAGTGTCCTCTTCTCTGCCACCGACACCAGAGAGTCCAGTTTATTGCCGACCACAGAGCCTGCCCGCCTGATGAGTTTGTCCAGTCTGGATGAGTCCCTCTTGGATATGCTGCCCCCCCAGCATACCACGGTGTAAAAGAGGATGCTGGAGACTACAGATTGATAAAACATCCGCAGTAGTTTACCGCAGATGTTGAAGGACCGCAGTCTCCTTAGGAAATACATCCTGCTCTGGGTCTTTTTGTACTGGTGGTTGGTGTGTGTTGTCCAGTCCAATTTATTGTCCAACCACAGGCCAAGGTACTTGTAGGACTCCACTGCCTCCACCTCAGCTCCGTCTAAGACAACTGGTCGCGACCTTGGTCTGGACCTCCTAAAGTCAATGACCAGCTCCTTTGTCTTTGAGGTGTTAAGCTGTAGGTGGTTTGTGTGGCTCCATGCAGCGAAGTCATCCACCAGTATCCTATACTCCTCCTCTCTGTCATCCCTGATGCACCCCGGTGCTGCTGACCACCGTGTCAGACGTGGTGTTCTTTAGTCTGACGTACTGGGGCCTGCCAGTGAGGTAGTCAGAGATCCAGTCTACCAGAAAGGGCTCCACTCCTATCCCGCCCAGTTTGTCCCGTAGTAAGGTTGGCCGGATGGCATTGAAGGCACTAGAGAAGTCCAGGAAAAGAATCCTCACTGTGCCGCTTCCATTGTCCAGGTGGGAGTGGGCTCGGTGTAACATGTAGAGGATGGCATCCTCCACACTAACACCTGGCTGGTAGGCAAACTGAAGGTTGTCCTGGGCATGTTGTACCTGGGGTCTGAGGAGTTTGAGAAAGAGCCGCTCCATAGTCTTCATCAGATGTGAAGTGAGTGCCACTGGTCGGAAGTCATTTAGTTCGTTGGGCCGGTTCTTTTTCGGAACATACATGAGATCTATTGTCCTGTTGTTCCGTGTGGGACAATCAACAACTTGATTAAACACAGCCAATGTACTGTCCAAAGTTACATGATTAAAGTCCCCAGAAATGATCATGAGTGCATCAGGGTGCTGTGTCTGAAGCCTGGATGTGACGGAGTGGATTTTCTCACAGGCAGTGGCTGCGTCAGCGTTTGGGGGAATGTAGACACAAAGTGTGTTTAAACGTTACCACTAATTTGACACGCCACACATGTCATTTCTCATCATGCTGGAATGTGGAGAGATCTAACTTTACGTTAAATTCCCAAAACGCCATTTAGAAGGAGGAAATAAACTTTTCAAATTAAGAGCATTGGTAGATATATACTGTAGGAGAGGATTCAGACATTAGTTTTTGATAATAATTTGGACTTTAAAGTCTGAACTCTCACTTGTCCTGCTCCCTTAAAAGTCTTCTCCCCCTTTAGGACCTGGTTTAGCACATATCTGACACTGCCGGGACATGATGGAGGAAATGTTTCTGGAGCGGATCCAACAGGGTGTAACTGAATCAGCCTGATGAACAGCGCTGTCGTGGCACAGGCGTTAATGTGCAGACGCTGGAGAATTATGACTAGGTTAGCTTCACGCCTCGCCAAAGACGTAATGCCACTGGTATTTGTTTGTGTCACTATGAGTTTTAATGAGTGGGGAATGAGTTTGAGAGCAAGTCTACATATCAGTATCTATCTATCTATCTATCTATCTATCTATCTATCTATCTATCTATCTATCTATCTATCTATCTATCTATCTATCTATCTATCTATCTATCTATCTATCTATCTATCTATCTATCTATCTATCTATCTATCTATCTATCTATCTATCTATCTATCTATCTATCTATCTATCTATCTATCTATCTATCTATCTATCTATCTATCTATCTATCTATCTATCTATCTATCCGTCCGTCCGTCTGTCCATTTGTGTGTCTCTATAACACACAGGAAAACAGAGGTTAAAGAAATAAACTTACAGAACACAGTGGCCATTAATTATTCATCTTCTTTTTTCATGATGAAAGTAAGTTAACTTGCTGAACGCTGTATCATTAATCCAAACTTTACACTTTTATTTTATGCATTAAATATTATCATTATGATCAATTTGTGTTAAACGAGGATGGAGAGAATGTGGAGGAAGAGACAGCAAAGGACTTATTTACATATTTATTCACTGCTTCTTAGAGCTACGGTTCGAAAACCATCTCCCCAGTTTCTCTGTCAAGCGAAGATAAATATCACACGGACGGAGCCGATTTGAGTAAAAGCCGCTCATTTTAATTGAGACGTACAGGTGAGAAATGAGGAGCATATGTATATATAGCAGACCTTCGATAGATCATTAGAATCCACCAGAGTCAAGGAAACAAAGTAGGAAGAGCAGATGATAATTATGCATATTAAAGAAAATGTTTACCTTGTACCACTGGTAAGAATTCCAAGGGAATAATTATGCAGAACTCTCCAGGCCAATCGTAGACGCCACTAATCACCAGCGTACAGCGCTTCGAGGCACTTCGGTGGTTGGGATGTAAATTGCTGGTCAGAAGTGATTCATTCTGTGAATGAAAAATCTGGTGCTGTACACTATAGCTCAACATCCACTGAGTCAAATAAAAAAACCTTCAGGCTCTTGAGAAGTGCTCCTTTATAAAGATGAAAACACACACAGCTGTGACAACTGTCCGTCTTTATCTTGAAATGAACGATGGAACTAAATGTATTATCCCTTAAGGAATCTCAAATACCTCAGAATTGGTTTGGCTCCACGGACACGTGGACGGCTGGAGATCAATGGATTATTCAATAACAATAAAAAGTCCTCAATGGCCTCGGAGGGAGTTAATCTGACATTTCTTTATATAATGTACGTGTGTGTGGTTGCATGGGTGTGTGTAATATATACTGTATAAGCTATATATGACAGAAAATAAAATAATTAGAGTGTCAGCAGAGTTACCATAGTAACCACAGGGGCAGGACCAATTGGCAAAAGAGTAATGAACTCATGAAACTTTGTGAAACATTGTCCTTCTTTTCAGAGTCCACCAGATGGCACTCTTTTCTGTTATATCTTGAGAGACCTTTTTAATGAACCTCATTCAACACCCAGGAGCTCCATCAACTAAGCCCTGGAAATAAGGCATCATGAAGCTTCATCATGATTGAACAGTTGTGGACAAAACAAGCCCTTAGGCCTTGTATACAAGGGCAGAGCAGTTTCTTGTGCAGCGACTGCGGCTGGAGATATACAACTAACAACTGGCAGTAGGAGATGAAAAACCAGCAGGGGGTTTGTCGGTATTAAATATTCCTCATGCTGCTCTGCTCTTTGATGCATTGTTATCTATATTTTCACAACATCATCGCAAATCTCTTTCTTCCTTCGTGCAAAATAAAGATCAGGAGGGAAAAAAAATCATCTTATGTGATTGTAAAGGTTGTATATGCATATAGATAAAGTAGAACATTTAATTAAAAAGAACTTTAAACCTTTCAAAAAACTTAAAAAAGTAGATCATATCGAGAACTTTGCTGTTCCTGAGGCGGATCTCAAGTCCTCAAAAAAAAATTCCAAAGAAGTACATCCAGAAATACCTCTTTCAAGAAAAACTACAGATTTTTTCCCTGCTGGTATTCAAAGTTTGTCGCTTACAAAGGACAAATAATGGAAAGAAACATCGTCATTCGGACGCAAAGAGTAGAACTCATCCTTCTCTTCTCCCTCATGAACTCTTTTTTTTTAATCTAAAAATAACTGGATGACACACATAGAGCACCAGCAGTGAGCAAAGAATTTGACAACAGCGTGTCTTTCTACGTCATATATATATCGATCTCAAGAAAAAGTTGTCAGGTGGGGGATAAAATATTTTGCATTTAACCCTGGGTCAAGGTGAGCATCCCTTGCTTTGATAAATTATTATTATTGTTTATGAAAAATTGCTGGCTATTGGTAAAAAACAATTTCCCAAAGGAGACCTCCTGAGGGATCAATAAAGTTTTACCTTACCTTACCTTACCTTACCTTAAATACATATGCAGTGGTGGAGATAAGTAAGTAAGTAAGTAATTTTTATTTGTATAGCGCTTTTCCAGACCAGGGTCACAAAGCGCTTAAACAATCAAAACAATATTCAATAAAGTATATATTTTAAAGATCAAGATAAAACTGATAACACAACAGGAGTTCCAGAAAATCAAGGAAAAGCCTGAACAAATAAAAACGTCTTAAGATGTTTCTTAAAGGAGTCACTAGATCCATCAAGCAGAAAGAGAGAGGAAGATCGTTCCAAAGCTTAGGACCAACAGCCTGGAAGGATTTCTCTCCTCTGGTCCTGAACCGTGTTCAGGAACCATAAGTAGATTCTGATCCACAGACCTCAGAGCCCGAGCTGGGGTGTAGGGCTGGATCAGATCAGTGATGTAAGGAGGAGCCTGACCATGAATAGCTCTGAAAGTAAGAACCAGAATTTTAAAGTTGACCCTGAAAGAAACTGGCAGCCAGTGAAGAGTTTTAATGATCGGAGAAATGTGAGTTCTTCTACTAGAGCTGGTCAGAATTCTCGCTGCAGAGTTCTGTATCAACTGCAGGCGAGACAGCTCCTTCTTGTTAAGACATGAAAACAAACTGTTACAATAGTCCAGTCAAGAAGACACAAACACATGTATTATAAGCTCCAGATCATGATCCGACAACATTTTCCTAAGTCTAGAGATTTTTCTCAGTTGAAGGAAACAGTTTCTGGTCAGTTTGGTCGCTCACCTTGACCCAGAGACAACACAAGGGATACCACACACATTTGTTTTCGGGCCACCGGGTCACCTTGACACTGCGATAAGGCTTAAGGAGGAAATTTTCTTTTATTTCAGCTCAACACATACAAAACCATTTAAGTTACTAAATTCTCTTCTGGAATATCTGTATTTACTTCATTTCTAGAGAATAAGATTTGACTCTCATATTGAAGTTCACCCTCAAAGTTTCGCTTCTGGAGTTTTAATTCTTATTTATTTCCTTCGCTTATCTGTGCATCTTGACTTTATTTCATCGCATGACGTCTTCGGCTCGGTCTCCCGCATCTCTCCGCGCTATCTCTCCAGACCACCTTAAATCGGGGGCAGGTCTGGATGACAGTGATGCGGGAAGCGCGCGCTGCTCGCCGGCTATATAAAGCGCTCGAGCTCCGCTGGACAGTTCTGAGGTGCTGAAGTCTCTCTCGCGCGCGCACGCACACACCGTCGAGCCACAATGCGCAAGAACATGGACGGCTTCTCCTGGAAACTTTTTCTACTCTCCAGCCTGCTCCTGGCGGAGGCGCAGGACTTCCAGACGCAGTTCATTTGCACGTCGGTGCCCAAAGACATGGACCTGTGCGCGGCCAGCATGCAGAACAGTGGCCCGGCGGAGGACCTGAAGACCACGGTCCTGCAGCTGCGCGAGAACGTGCTGCAGCAGAAGGAGACCATCATGAAGCAGAGGGAGACCATCCGGGAACTTACGTCCAAGTTGAGCCGGTGCGAGGGTCAGGTGGCCCCGGGGGCGGCGGGGGGGCAAAAAACACGACTAGGTGGCAAGAACACCATGGGGGATGTTTCCAGGGGCACCTCGGACACCCTGGCGCAGCTGGGACAGACTTTACAGAGTCTCAAACAGAGGCTGGAGAATCTGGAGGTAAAAAACCCAAGGACGTCTTTAGAAACACTTTCAAAATTCTAACCCCATTTCTTTTTTAATTTCCTTCCCTCGTATAGCAATACAGTCGCGGGAACGGCACCGTGCAGACCAACAGCCTGAAGGATCTGCTCCAGAACAAGATCGACGACATGGAGAAGCAGGTCTTGTCCCGGGTCAACACCATCGAGGAGACCAAACCCGCCGCCAGGAACGACACCGAGCAGAGGAACCGGGTGGAGTCCACTCTCACGTCGCTGCACCACCGGATCACAGACCTGGAGAAAGGTGCGTCTGGATCTCCATCCATCCAGGGTCCAGGTTCCTCAGTGGTCCTGCGGAGAGTAAGACCGAGATCTAGGAGTTACTGACGCGTTTGTTGTGGCTGCTGCCTCACATGACGGGATTTGTCGCATTTAAGAAACTAGAACGAGATTCCCAGGATACTTTTTTTCGAAGGTAAACGAGGCGCTTCTTTTTCTGTCCCGAGTTTGATGAGATAAGTAAGAAAAATAAACATTCAAATAGAATAAATTGATGAATGGTTCGCTCACCTCTGCCAGAAGAATAGAGACAGAAATCTGATTTTCTCTTTGAAATCAATTGAAGTCTCGGTTCGACTATAATTCAACAAGTATATGGATATAACCTGCGTATAGAAGAGTATAGTAGTGTTATAAGTACATATTTTCAAATGATATAATAAAAAAGAGTTGAATCATAAATGTGAAATTATAGTCAGTAATGTTTTTTTTACACAGAGACAGAACAATGGAGGTGTCTTAACAATCATATTCTTGTGTTTAATACCATTTAAAATAGGAATTATATGTACGGAATGATCATGTCATGATGAAAATATTTTATTTTGTCTTTAAGCGTTTATCAAATGCCGTCTATACGGCTGGATTCTAAAAAGTCAGCCGCATCATCATCTCTTCATGAAGTAAAGTGACATTAATCTCATCTCGACAGACAACCGACAGATGGATCTGTTCCAGCTGACGGTCCCGCTCAGAACCAACTACATGTACGCCAAAGCCAAGAGGAGCCTCCCAGAGATGTACTCCTTCAGCGTGTGTCTGTGGATTAAGTCCAACGCCTCGCCCGGCGTGGGCACACCTTTCTCCTACGCCGTCCCGGGTCAGGCCAACGAGCTGGTGCTGATAGAATGGGGGACCAACCCCATGGAGATAGTCATCAACGACAAGGTAGGGATCATGACATCATGTGATGGAGTCAAGAGAGTAGGAATATTGATGTGAAGCATCAGGAAGTGAGAGAGAGCGAGGCTTGTTCTGTGAGTGTGACCGTGCATGTGGATGCTGTGTTGCTCGTGCCGCAGGTGGCCAATCTGCCCTTCCACATCAACGACGGCAAGTGGCATCATCTTTGCATCACGTGGACCACCCGTGACGGGATATGGGAAGCCTTCCAGGACGGGGTTTGGAGAGGCAAGGGAGAGAATCTGGCTCCGTACCACCCCATCAAACCGGATGGAGTTCTTGTCTTGGGACAAGAGCAGGTATCTGAAACCTTTAGAGATCATATCCACGTTGTGTTTTTGGACTTTTCGTCATGAAATTAAGTAATGGAAATCTCAAGCTGGGTGACATGTCCCCTGACTGGGTTACAAAATAAAAACATTTTGGACTTCCTCACCAGGTCACATGGTCTCAGAGCAGGAGCCCGACCGGAAGTCATTTGTTCGATTTTCTTTCTCCGTACCTCAACGAACAACATTTTATTTATTGTTTGTTGTGTAATCTTTGGGGAAATCTGTTGAAAAAAACAAGAAATCTTGCCAATGCCTCGTGGGCCTCAAGTTTCAGGATTTACTGCATCTCTCCTACTTCTTAACCCTCAAACCTTCTCTACTTGAGGAAAAACGTTAAATTATGTATGTGTTGTTGGAGGTTTGTTGCAGAGATGTTCTCGGTGCTAGAGGTGCTGACTATCATCTATGCCACTTAAACCTTAAACACACTGAGCGCTGATGTAGCCAATATGACTGTGTTTGCGAAAAGGCTGGAGTGATGGATCGGATCCTTCATTAAAAGCTTAACCCTCACATCTCAGAGATTGATAAAAACAGTTTCCCTGCCTACCAGGTTTGAACAATGAGGCTTGAATATGCTGCGTCAGCTTGTAAAAAGCACACACGGAATCTGCAGAAAATGCAACGATGACGATAAAAAGGACCTGATTAGTAGTGATTGGCTGACGAAGCTTCATGAAGCGTCACTTTCGGAGCTCAGCTGACAATGCTTTTGGCTTTAAAATATTGGGGGGTTTAATTTAAACAGTTGGTTAATGCTAAAGACTATACAGCAGAGAGGGCCATCTAGTGGACTCTGAAAATGAGAACGAAGCTTCATGAAGCGTCACTTTCGGAGCTCAGCTGACAATGCTTTTGGCTTTAAAATAATGGGGGGTTTAATTTAAACAGTTGGTTAATGCTAAAGACTATACCGCAGAGAGGGCCATCTAGTGGACTCTGAAAATGAGAACGAAGCTTCATGAAGCGTCACTTTCGGAGCTCAGCTGACAACGCTTTTGGCTTTAAAATAATGGGGGGTTTAATTTAAACAGTTGGTTAATGCTAAAGACTATACAGCAGAGAGAGCCATCTAGGGGACTCTGAAAATGAGAACGATGCTTCATGAAGCTTCATCGACCCTTCACTCGTCGACCAGTGCTTTGTTGAAGATCTTGGTTATGTTACAATGTTTGTGAATATGCACAGTACCAATGGTCTTTTTTTTTCACGCGGTAAGGACACAAAAAAGAATAGAATGATCGGCTTCATGAAGCATCGTGATGCATCATTTTCTGAGCTTGATTTAAAATGATTTGAAGTTTCATTTAAAAAGTTGGTCAATGGCATAGTTATACAGCAAAGAGTTCCATCTAGCAGGCTTTGAAAATGAAGATGAAGCTTCGTGATGCTTCATCATGTGCAACCCTCGAGGAGGAGCTAACCACGTATCCTTGTCTCTCCCACCAGGATACTCTGGGAGGTGGTTTCGACGCCACGCAAGCCTTCGTCGGCGAGCTAGCCGGCCTAAACATCTGGAACAGAATACTTTCAATCGCGGAGATCTACAACTTGGCCACATGCAACAGCAAAGCACCGGCCGGAAACGTCTTCTCCTGGACCGAGAGCAACATTGAAATATTCGGTGGAGCGACCAAGTGGATTTTTGAGCCGTGTCGTTCTCTCAACTGAACTGCTGCTTTGGTCTGGAGTTTTAATTGTTTTCTCGTTTTGAATCTTAAGTCAGTTGTCACGCTTCAATCCTGGATCTTTCTAAGATATTTATGTGCAGCAAACCTATGAGTGAAAAAAAAAAAGATTTTTGGGAAACCCAAGTGTTTTCTGCAACGCTTTCTTTTTTGTTTATTCGCTTTTTTGGTCTTGGACTGGCAGCTGGCGATCGAAGCCTTATGTTTGGACACCTCACAGCGCAAGTGAGGGATTCCTCCACTGCTCCTGCCGCATCGTGTCCTGGAGAGAGAGAGCGATGTCTAGATTGCCGTCGGTGTTCAGGTGCCGTGATGTGACGTCTGACTCGGTACAGATTCCTCTCCGATTCTTGCCCAGCCCCTCCGGATCTTGCACTGTGATTGACAAAAGAAGCCGTAGAAAAAAAAAAAAGGAGAGGAGGCAACGTCAGAGGACACGGCAAAGTCAGACTGTGGTTCAACTCGATTTCTATTTGGCGTCAGCTTTCTATGTTCCAGTGAGAATGTTGTTCACTTGCCAACATTGCTACAAAGCCTGGGTGCCTTGGGCTGGTACAGACATTCAGCACCATTCAATCCGTCGCAAACTCAATGTTTATCGGTTTATGTTCTTCTTATCCTTCTTTACTATAGCTGGATTTAGTTTGTCGTTCCCCTGGTGAGTGTAATTTTGAAGACTTTGTTTTCCTGACATGGTGTGTTGACAGGTGTTTGTACTGCTCTGTATTAGGAATGTTACAGTGTCTGTATAGTAACAGCATGACTGACGGAGTGCTGTGGAGGCATTGTTGGAATCGGCTTTACTATCTTCTCTGGGTGTGGGTTTTTTACTGTATTGTTATATGCTCCAAGCATGGCACCTGAGAGATGAAAAATTTAATTTTTTTAATAAAATTGTGATACTAAATGTGAGCGTACTCCTCTGGTTATGTAAGTCCATCTTCGTGAGACAAGGCTTTCTGACAACAAGACAATACTTAAAAGAGCAGTCCTTGAAGCTTCACGTGTCTTTTTTTGTTTGGCAAAATATAAAGATAGAGAAGAGAAACTGCTTATAAGAGGTTTATTTAAAAGCTGATAAAGAGACATTTCACATTCTTAATATTAACCACTTAGTTCTTAGATCAATAGCCACGACATTCTAGCAACAAAGTACCGATGAAGCTTCATTAAGCATCGTATTTTTATTTTTAAGTCCACTTGATGGTGCTCTTGGCTGTATAATCTTCTGCTATGAGTAAATTCAATGAAACCTCCCATGATTTTAAAGCCAATACTGGCATCTATTGATATCTGAAAACGATGCTTCACGAAGCTTCATCGGATTGTACCACAGCTTTTAAGAACTCAATGTTTTATTTTCTGCCTTTGAAGAAGAAGAGGTTTATTATTATACTTATATAGGGTTACCCGTGGGTAAGCCAAGTGTCCAGGTAACACCTTCAGGATTGGCCTAAACACACAGAAACATCCGGCTGGTGAGTTCAACTTTCCTCCTTAGCATCGGAGATGTCATGAAACAATGGCAGAAAATTTAAAGAGGGCTGAACATGCATTACATGGAACTTACTACCTCCATATCCCGCTTGTATCTCAGCTCCGGCACAAAGGCACTGCCACAAGGTGAGTTCAGATTCCTTGACATAGTGATATGAACCAGGGGCCACTGTCCTGGTGACCAGTAGATTCGTCATAACCAAAAACCTTCTGCATCAATGGACTGTATTCAGCCTGAATCAAGCTGATTAAAGAATCGTTACAAGATCAACTTTTATTGCAACAATTAATAATGGACTCGATACTGAAATAAAAAAAACATCCAAAGTCGGTGACAAAGTTGGTTGGACATCAAAAAATATTCAACTCTGTCAAGGTATTAATAAAAGATCAGGACACACACCAATAAATCTATATAATATTCTTAATATATAACAATAGATATAGAGTTAAAATATATTTATACATATATACGTATAAAGGTTAAATACAAAATTTGGTCAAACACATTGTGAAGGTCAGAGAGGAGGAAACTTTTTCAGCTGAGTGCAGATTAGTTCTTGTTGTGGCCTTTGTGAGCTGCAGCGCTCACATTAAAAACAGCAGCGATGCCGTCGGAGGGGAAAGTGCTTCGTCATGTCAGCCCTCTGGTGACCCAGTTCAACTACAGAGTGCAGCCAAAAGCTCACACTGCACCACTTTGAGGTCAACTTTCATTATCAGTTCAGTCAGATATCTGGACGAGTTTCTTCCCTGCATCCAGATGAGCCTCCAGATTAGCTCCTAATAGCTTCACAGCAGATCGTCCTAAAAGGTTGTGACGTGTCGAGACACGAGTTTGGGACCTGGTGACAGAAAACATTAGGTTATTCACATTATAACGACCATCGTGGTCCACCTTAACGAATCCTGATATTTGTTTTCATTTTTCCTTCTCATGGGCCATGTATCGTCATTGGTAGCCATGACAGTAGGTCAGTGACTATCTCAGAACTATTGTCAATGATAAGACACTGGTCAAGAAAGACAATTTTCCTCAGAACTCAAACTTAAATTCTTTGATTCTTCCCATTTTGTTTGACAACTAAACCGACAAGAACATTCTTCAAAAACCTCCGGGACTATCCTTTCCTTTATCAAGGTTGTATATTTATTCATTTCTTTTTCATTCATTCAGGGAGATTGAGTGCATAAAGTCGTGGCCATCAATTCATGAGCTGTTCCCAGGAATCGCGCCTCTGTTCTTCCCTTTAGTTTGAAACAGGTCAACAGTGGGACACGTCCTCTTCGTTGCCTAACACCTGCGACATTGGGGGAAGTGCAGCCCCTAGGACCTCTTGACGTCTAAGTGGCCCTCATGATGTCACAGTAAAACAAATAAAAAAGATCATGGGAATATGGCAGGACCCCCACCAACACTATTAGAGGGCCTGAGACCCCCTTTTAAAACACAGCAAAAGCTTCAAAATATATAACAAAAAGTGAGTCATCGTTCTTTTAGTCACTTTTCAATATTTAATAATTGTTTATCATTTCAGGCAACTATTTTTTCTGTACACTGTAATTCCATACTTCAGGTTTCTTGCCTTATAGCAAGAGAATCCACAGATTCATGCAGTTTGCATGTTGTATGTTCAGGGAAAATGAATGAATAATATTTTGTTAACAGAACATTCAATTATTTAATTTCCTCTATACAAACAATACTCCTCCCATCACCCCCTTGACCCGCACTTTGAAACCCACTGAGCAAGGTCACGCTTCAGTTCGGAACATTGTTACAGTCAAATGAAACAAAGTATCAAGTCAATTTCTCCACACTACGAAGGAGGAATCCTTGACGGCTGCAGCACAATGTCCTGGGTCCCACGCTGACTTGCCTCGGGCAAAATATCACATTCCTGGTTACAGTCTAAAAAGAAATCTAACTCTCCAGGTGGACTGTTAGAAGGTCTAATCAATTTGTCTCAAGATTAGGGATTTAAGAGCAAAATGGAATGTGATCTGGGTCAGAGTCTGTAATGTGAAAACCTCTAGAATACCCATCAGCATTATGAATCTACACAAGCAGCTGAATTTATCTTTAGCTTCTCTGAATGATTTGATTTTGGAAGTGACGGACGGATGAAGCTTCATGAAGCATTGTCCTTATTTTCAACGTCAATACGATTACACTCTTTGGTGTAGAATATTTGGCCTTCATTAACTTTCTTAATGAAACCTCCCAGTATTTTTCAAAATTGGAATAAGATGACAATTCATTGCATTTTAATGTTTTTTTTTAAACAATCTCAGTGATTAATGAGCAAATAATCTAAGAAAAAAACTGTGTGGAAAAGAAACTTGTGATAAAACTGAACCATTTTGGGCAGTCAAATGTACTTATCCTGGCGCAGGAATGTAACCAAGATTATAATGCAGGGATGATGTGATTTAGAAATTCTCACAGACAATCTGATGCCTCTGACCCTGTGTCACTGACCCTATGCTGGATGCTCAATGAAATATGTATTTGTCCGGCGCAGCAATGGGATGTCAGACAGGCTGGTAAATCACCGGGGAGAGGGATGAGCGAGGTGAACTCAGATAAGAAGCTTATATTATAGATGACCTTGTAAAAAACAACAACATCTGTTTAAATTATTAGAAGTAAGTAAGTAAGTAAGTAAGTAAGACATAGTTATTTGTAAAGCATCTTTCTAGACCTGGGTCACAAAGCGCTTTAACAATCAAAGACAATACATAGTTAAAATGTATATTTTAAATGGCAGAGACACATGAGACAAACACAAGGACACCTTCATTCCAAAATATGTCATGGCTGGTGTAAACTATGGGCTGTAGCGATACAATCACAATATTATTCGATACGATATATTGAGCTCACGATAATATTTGATACGATAAATTCAGCTCATGATAAGATTCAATATGATAGTGAGACTAAATATTAAACCCACGATACGATCCAATACAATATATTCAGCTCACGGAACGATACAAAATATTCATCCCATGATACGATACAATACAATAATTAGCTACAATACGAGAAAATCTATCCTGCTCAAAATACGAGACAAAATATTAATCTTTTATACTATATATTCATCCAACAATACAATTTGATACAATATATTCAGCTCTATATATGATTCTATGCGATATATTCAGCTCTAAATATGATTCTATACGATATATTCAGTTCTAAATATGATTCTATACGATATATTCAGTTCTAAATATGATTCTATATGATATATTCAGCTCTAAATATGATTCTATACGATATATTCAGCTCTAAATATGATTCTATATGATATATTCAGTTCTAAATATGATTCTATACGATATATTCAGCTCTAAATATGATTTTATACGATATATTCAGTTCTAAATATGATTCTATACGTCATATTCAGCTCTAAATATGATTATATAAGATATATTCAGTTCTAAATATGATTCTATACGATATATTCTGTTCTAAATATGATTCTATACGATATATTCAGTTCTAAATATGATATATGACATATTCAGCTCTAAATATGATTCTATAAGATATATTCAGCTCTAAATATGATTATATACAATATATTCAGCTCTAAATATGATTCTATACGATATATTCAGCTCTAAATATGATTTGATACAATATATTTAGCTCACTATACAGTGCGATACTATATATTTTGATACACTTGCTTTATTTTCGGAATGATTTAAGAGGAGCCTGAATTTAATGGACACCTTGTGATTGTTTCACTTTCTTTCGGTTGAATTCATAGAAACAAAATACAAAATATGCACAAGCATCCGCTTCAAAGACTACTGGAGTCAACTGTATCCTCTTGTCCTCAGACATCGCAGGGATTTTTAATTAATTGAAATATAACAAATATGATTAAAATAAAATATGAAAGTCATTTTTCTCACACCCCTTTTATAAAACATTGAAATTATCGATAATGGGTATCAAAAAGGTGAAAAGTATGAGCTAAAAATCAGAACGTAGGAATAATCATCATCATTTTGTTTTAGCTCAAACAAAAAGCTGCAGCTTAAGAGTGGCAGAAACCTGGGACTGTTTTATTCAGTGACCCGCCATCGCAGTTACCAGAGATAAAAGGCTTCTCCTTGAATGTGTAATTAATGAATCCGTTATTAGTATCGACTTAAGTTTTGACTTCAATATTGACTCAAACAACTGCTCAGCGTTGTTTTAGTTCAGAACAATTTGTTAAAAATCTACAGAAACACGCACTGTGGACTTTGTTCTAATAGAAACGTCGATGCGATGTTTTCCAGAAAACATCTTCAATTGAAAGCAAATGTGGAGATTTCCCCTTCCTCCCTCACTCCAACCCTTCTCTTTCACACTCCTGCTTCACTCCGTCTCTTGGGATCCAGTTACAGCTCATATCTCATCTATATGGACCACTCACTGGAGCAGCCATTTCCATAACAGGAAGGAGGGGAGCCTCAAGTCTGCTTCTGAACCTCTGAGCCGACGAGAAGAGAGAGAAAAATAGACAATATACAGGAAATGAAGAACAAAGGGAATGAGAGGTCAAAGGTGGGGAGAAACTTTTGAGCTAAAAATAGGTGCGGATCGGTGACCTCATCTTCAGCGTGGCGAGGAAGTGTTACCGTAAATGAGATGATGTACCTCTCCGGGGGAATCGAAAAAGGGGGGTGATCACATGTTCAAGGGCGTCCGACAGTCCTTGAGTGACTAACACCCCCTCCTCACCCACCGTCCCCCTGGTTCTGAAGGCTCTGATTGCCCGACAGGACCTGCGATCAGAGATGTGGAAACCGTGAATGAATCATATCGAGAAGACAAAAAAAAAAAGAGGAGAAAGGGCACGAAAGGTGAACGGAAACTTAAGATGATAAGAGAGAAGATAAAGTGGATCAAGTGTTCCAAACAGACGTCAGAGGAAGAAACAGTCGATGGGGGGGTTTTGGTTTTTTTTAGAGGGTGAGACAGGCTGAGAGGAGAGAGAGATGCTCCCAGTGAATCCACATTCTATATAGCTGTCTTTCTCAGGAAACCCCCTCCCAGCACCAACTCTTCCAACCTCTCCACTTCCCCGCCTCTCCCTCTCTCTCTCTCTCTCTCTCTCTCTCTCCCTCTCTCCGCCACAGCGCCGCAATAGCATTATGAATAATTGAAGAAGCCTGAATCAGGATTGAGATTTTCTGTTGCGGTCGTGTCTGCAGGCATGGTGAGCACTCCCCACGAAAACACAGGAACCCAAAAAAAAAAGAAAAAGAAAACCCACAATCCGAGCGTGAATCGTGTCCTTAGATGTGAGATTTACGGAGTTTGACGACAGAGAAGGTGGAGTTTTGGTAGAGCGGCATCCCGGAGAGAGAGGCGGAACAGGCGCGACACGAACATGGCGGAACAATGTGAGTCCCGGTGGAGAAGAGGACCAAAGTTAGTTGACTGCAGTAGACGTGTGTGTTGCATGTGAGTGGTTTAAATGCTGTGCTGCAGTGTGTGTGTGTGAGGGGTGGTGGAGGGGGGGGGGGGCTGTAGTCGATGTTTGTGCATATTCTATAACTGTGGCTGTCAAGTAAGAGGATGTCACCAGATCAGGCCATTTGTGTTTGTTGGCTTGAAAATACCCCTGAATTCCGTCCTAATTGGCCCAGATCTGCCATTCGGTGGAGGCCCCCAGTCAACACAGCGTGGCTCCTCCGGGCGAGAGGGAAATATATGTGATGTGTTGAACTCGCACAATAGCCCCTCCCCTCCCTGCCTCACAACCCACAAACACACCTGCACGCTCGTTCAAAAAAATTAGGTCAATTGTCGAGAATAACTGTTGAAAATGTAACAACTTAGTTTCGTCACAGAGTGATAACGTTTTTTTTACTTATTTATTTTTCTGATGCTTATTCCCTTATGGGTGAGGGGGTCGCGGAGGGGCTGGCTTCTTTGTGCGAGAGGCGGGGGACACCCTGGACAGGACGGCAGTGTGTCGCAGGACACACAAAGACACACAACCATCACACACACACTCATATCTACGGACGACTCACCAAGTTTCCAATCAACCTTTGTATGTTTTTGGACTGTACCTGCATGTCCAACTGGGAAGAAACCACAGGTCAGGCCTAGGATTCATTTGAGAAAAGATTTATCCATTTTCTCCTGAAAGAGCTGAAAGAAGTTCCTGGAAAAATGAAAGTCTTGGCCTTGATAAGTAGTAAAAGAAGGATGAAGGTAATGAAACAAATAATTTCAGCTTTTTGTTAATAAAGCAAGATTCAGGAAAGCCGAATTATCCAGAAAAAAAAGTCTCAACTACTCTAACACACACACGTTACAGAGACACTGTTCATAAGTTAGAACCCCAACGGCGAGTATATTGCTGTGACTGCAGAAAAACATTACATAAGCAGGAAGGAATTTTCTACTTGGGAGAGCAGCTTGGGATGGAGAAAACTGGCAGCTGATGGAAGAGAATAGACAAAGCAATGAGTCAGCGCTAAGGAGCTCAGGAAGTGAGACCGATGGGATGAAAATGAGGGAATGCACTTCCTGGGAAATACCTGGAATGCCTGAATACATGCTGACTTGTCAACACTATCTTGACAGTGCAATAAAAATATTGTGTGTACAGCAGATTTTTTGAGGGTTAGAATCCAACGGGTCCCTGTGATGCAGGTGCAACACCAGCCCTTTTCCACCGCTGCCTCCGTGATGTGCAAAGGAGACGATGATTTTAAGTAGATTGAATAGTTTCTGGTGTATCCCACCGATGCTGTATCTGAAAACTTCACTTGATGACAGCTGGAGTTGTAGGTAGTTCCGATCAATGGCAGGGTGAACAGGAGGGGTCTCAGCACACAGCTCTGGGCAAGAGATGAGACGCCATTGGGTCAGGTGGGCGAGGGACATTATATTAAACTATCTATAGACAGATGGACGGACGCAAGAGAGACAGAACTTTACAGGAGAATAGGAATTGAATATCAATATTTACATTATTTTTGGGAAAGTCGTGAAAATGTTGCTTAGACGGAAAAGAAGCTCCTACATGTCTTTGTTTGTTAAAAACCAGAGTGATGAACCCAAAGGCTTTTGATCCGTTCACAACTATATCAGACACATTCGAGCTTCTTCAAAAGTGTTTGATCTCCTCTTTAATCTCGGTGATAAAGCGCTGACTGTGATGCGCGTGTGAGGCTCTGAATATTCCAAGGAGAACCAGCGCTGCTCTAAACGGACCGTCGACTTCGCTGTTTTCGTGTTTAGACGTCGAACCGTGTCAGGTAAAGGTTAGCTGACTCGCCGAGGGTATTCTCACACCGTCTCTCCAATTACTGCACAGATGGCTGTTGGATGGACATCTGGGGCGAGTGGGGGGTCTTCTAAAACAGGTATCTCCCAAGTCATTAAAAAAAACCTTTCCGCCGCTCTGATCCTGTGACTATATCCCCTAAGCAACTCTCCTGCCCACTTACCTGGAACAAAGACTGATGCTCTCACGGATGAACAAGCAGCAGAGACTTCCCTCCATGTGCTGACCACTGCCTCAGGACGTATGCTGTCATGTTTCTCTGCAGGGGTCACACTCGGGGGCAGCGACGTTCCGTGATTTCTGGGTTGCTGTAGATAACAACATCTGTCCAAAGCAAGGTCTGAAACACAGAGAATCTTATATATATTTTTAAATAAAGCTTCATAAAGGGCAACTAATGTCAAACACCAACTCTCCTGACTCTGGTTTTAAATGTTGAATCTTCCTCTTCAAGATACAGTAAAAGTCCCTCATCATGACCATGTTTTCAACGTATTACTTTATAAAGTTCCCCGCCCGTCGGAAATCCCAGCGAACGAGAGGTTACAGAAGCGGAGTCCATTATGAGGTAACAGTGGCTTAACTCCTCCTCCAGCCAGCTGAAATCACACCCTGCTTTGTTTATACAACAAGTCCCTTTAGATTGATTGATCATTTTTGTTGATTTTAGTTCAAGGTGAACGACCTCTGTGGCTTCCATAAATATGCAGTGTTCGAGGTTGTTAATTTTGACCCAAAAGCAACACAAAGGAAAAATAACAAATATTTGTCTTCAGGCCTTTGGGTCACCTTGACCCTGAGATAACACAACCTAAAGAACAATCGAATCTGGGAATCCCAGCCCAAATTATATATTTTTTTCCTACATGGTTCTCAGTCTCGATCTTTGTTTTAGTCTAGAAAAGTCTAGTTGTAGCTCATAAAAAGTGTGTCGTCTTTATCAAGTCGACATATTAGATGTTGCTGACCTTTCGACAGGTTCAAGCCCGTCTGCCTTTTTCACATCGACCATTATTTGACTCTGGGGATAGAGACAGAATAAAAATAAATAAAAATCACTAGGATAAATGTTTTCTCGATATCTGAACAACCATTTCCAATTTTAGCGACGACAATACTCCCATGTCCTTCATCCTTAATAAGGAGACATCGAAGCCACTATGGAAAGAGACACCAACACCAGACAGCATTTATATTGATCGTCGGGTAACGACGGCTGTGTTTTATACAAACGGAAAGGATGTTTTACGGGAAGGTAAATAACTGATTAGAGTCTCTCCCTCTAAAAATAATCGGTCACTGTGCTTTCTTGTCTACACTGTAGCTCTAGTGGTTTGATACAAGTCATTGCTGACTGGTAAATTAATGGATTTGAAGCATATTTTTTTTATCAGGTATCACTTTAAAAACTACTTTTTAAATGACCCTTTTCTGATGGTTTATAGTGTGAGCCCCCCCGGCCTGCCCACTCCACATTTAGCTAGCTCAGTCGAGAAATGGGAACACAAAAATACACAGAGGAAATCAGAATGAAAGTGCATGTAATTTAAGAGCAGGCAGAACACACACACACACACACACACACACACACACACACACACAAACACACACACACACACACACACACACACACACACACACACACACACACACACACACACACACACACACACACACACACACACACACACACACACACACAGGTTGGGGACTTCCTGCCTGGCAGCGATCTACAGGCGCCAATGAGAAACTGCTTGTGGGTCGTGGGCATTGAGGACGGCACGAGCTATAAATACCTGCGGCCAACTTGAGATGTGTTCCTCAGCCGGCCCCCGAGAATATAGTTCCTCTTCAGGAACTCCTACCCGAGAGGCCAAACCATTTGAGAAGCCTGGTGTCAACACTTTTGAAGCAGAAACTTGTATTCTGGGGCACCCGTCATTTATGCAGCAACAAAGCTGGTATCGATCTTATTCCCTTCGGCCCTTTCTCGTCGTCCCCAGAACCACCGCCTCTCAGAATATTGGCCAACCCTAGACCATCCACAACCACAATATTTTTTCAGTCAATCATTATTGTTTAGCACCTGCTTCTCTGTGTTTGGATCCAAACAAGACCAACACATGAACTTTGATTGAGTCTCATAGAGTACCGGCTGATCCCCAACCACAGGGCAGTGACCCGGCATTTGGGAATCTGTTAGCGGTCAACACCTGAAGAATTTATATTTGAACCGTTTATCACGTAAGTCAGAGTTTATTCAAGTTCTTTTTCTCTTGGGCAACAATTCACCCAGTGTCTCATGGTATGTCGCTTGTTTTCTGTCCCGTGATGAATAAAAATAAACATGTAAAACTATTAAATGAGCAACGAACAAACACTTTAACGGATGCGTCTCATTTGATTCAGCAGAATGTTGAGCTATTACTTTTCTTGCACTTAACCCATGGGTTTTCTCAGAGTCAAGGTGACCCGAAAGCCAGAAAACAAATGTGTTTGTGGTATCCCTTGCGTTGTCTCTGGGTCAAGTTGAACGACCTCCACCACTGCATGTGTATTCATAGAAGCTAGAAACAACATAATTTTGACACAGAGACAACACAAGGGATAGACACAAACACATTTGTTTTCGCGCCTTTGGGTCACCTGGACCCTGAGATAACACAATTGTTTATTTTTACTTGACACAACTTCATGTCTGTGTAAATATGGCTTAATTTAACCGGTCCAGGTTGCAAAATAGGGAATCGTTTCCTTAAATAAATTCAACATATAATAATCACTGATAGAAAGGAGCATAAGATGAGAAATAAATGGATGAACTTGTTTTCCTGGTCCATGAGCGAGAGATCTGAAACAGGAAATCCTGGGCTGTGCCAGCAACACCTCACATCCTCACCTGCACAGGAGAATAGTGCGTCTCTTCTTCATCAAAGAGCTCCACATCAGTGGAAGTGTGATCCTTCCGTCCGCCCCTGTGAAGCTGTCGATGACGTGAGTCCGGTCCAGGCCCTTTGAAACTCCATCCAGCTGAAAAGCCTGGGCGAGCCGCAGGGAGACACAGACAGATGCTTAATATTTCATGTGTGTGGAGCTTCAGGAAGAGAGGAAGACCACGTGAAACACTTTCTGATGGTGGAAGTACATGGGAGACAAGCCACTGCACGACTCCTTCGATGCAGCCCCTTCACCCTGTTAGAATAAAAAGGTACTGTAATGGAAAAAACGAGTGTAATCGAGGATGACTCCTTAATTTATTCATGTTAACAAATTTAGCGTGAATGGAGACGAACTGTCTTTAAGGTCCTATGTTCAACTGACTTTTTAGTAGGGCTGTGTATTGGCAAGAATCTGACGATACATGTGTGAATATATGATATATCACGATATATCGCGATACTGTCGGGACAACGATATCAGCGTTTTTTTTCTGGCTTTTACAGCAAAGAAATAAACAAACACATTCTTTGATCTAATGTGAAAGTGTTTGTAGGGAAATCCTGTTTCAAAATATTAACAAAAAACAGTCTCAATTAAACCATGAATGTTGCCAACTAGTGGCCTGAAGTTTAATTGCAGCACACAAATGAATAAATGCTGTTAATTTTGAATTGTAAACTATAACATTCATGTTTGTCTTTTGAACACACACTGTTGGAAAATAAACCATTGAATTAAAATAAAATGTTATTTCAAATAAATGTAAAAAAAATAAAATAATAATAATCTTGCGATATTGTCATATCGACATTTTCTTACACATAATTTTTTAATTGTTATGAGGGGTCCTTGGTATCTCAAAATTAATGTATTCACTCACAAACATATTCTATTTAAGTGTCAGCATATAAGTGTGTGTGCTCGTGAGGAATGTGTGTCTTCGTTCCGAGCACAAAGACATGATCGTGCTGCTTCTACATTTCTAGGATAATAAATATTACAATGTGTTTTTTTTTTATTTTAGGTCACAAGTTACAAGCCGAGCTGATGTCTCTGGCCAGAGGCGTAAACAGAGAGAAAAGAATTTCAATCTAAAATTTAAACTGCATGTAATTTGAGATTTCTGGACTTTTTCTATTAAAGGAAACTCAGTTACGCTGACTTCCTGTTGAGATTGTTAATAACCGAGACATTTTAATTTAATCGTGTCATTTATACAATACATTTGTTAGTTTTTATACCAAGGTACACTTGGTGTCAAACGTAATATTTGTTTTTAACACATACAACAAATCAGTTCAAAAAAAAAAAAATGGTAAAAAGTGATTCAGATCAGTGGCAACTTTAACTTGTATTTCTTGTAGGGAAATTGAACCCTCAACTATTAACACTTATGAGAGCGACCTGTTAAAGTAGCAGAGATAGGCTCAAGTCACCCAGAAGGGAAATCGAAAATGATTATATAAATTAATGAGAACAAATATAAGGAAGTGGTTTAAGGAAACAAAAGAATCCTCCTTCATTGAATAAAAAGTTGTGGTTGGCTCAAATTGTGGATCTGTAGTAGACTTTCATTACTTTCTAAACAAAAAACAATTTCCAGGTATTTAAAAAAAATGTTTAAGTCAAACAACCATTTTTTAAAAAGCTAGAATTTGTTGTAGTGGTGATACAGGAAATACTAACGAAATAAGACGAATCAAATCAAAAGAGTTTAAAAAATTGAAACACAACAGATTATAATAAAATAAGAGACATTACCAAAAAAATGCCATATAAATAAACAATAAATAACAACAAAATAAAATACATTATGGATACAAAGCTCAACTTTCTGCTTCCTCTTTTCAAAATAAAGGTAATATGGGGTGAACCCTGAATACCGTATTTAAGTCACCACTTACAGCTATAGTATTTTTCACACCAGTTTTTCCATATTCCCTTTTTTACAATACAAACACAACAAAAAACAACACAATTAGAACATAAAAAGACAATAACACAATATGTTACAGAGATTTTTATTTCCTGTCGCCGTCTCATCAGTCGATCTGTTGGCAAATCATGTAATGGCCTCTTAAGTTAATAAAACATGCTGCCATAAACCACCACGAGAGACTCGGGTGACGATCGTCTCTATTGGGAAAGAATTTCCCTCCAAAGTGTTTGTGACGTGACAAATCGAGTGAGGAGATGCACGACTGAGACAAAACTGAGCTGGCAGCAAAGTGATTTAAGTTTATGCAGCATGTGACGGATGCTGAACTAAAGCAGTGTCCGTCTCTACACGTCCTCTGACGGTAACATCCGGGGTGTGGGTGGTGGGGGTGGGGGTCTCTGTCACTCGGGATTAGAGCCGTCGCATTGCACCGCAGTCCTCCTTTAAACATAGATGAGGGAGCGATTGACCTGCCAAGCACCTGACAGGTCTGAAACCAGACCACATTAAATCAGGTCATCATCAAGTGGTTTTCGTCCTGGTTGTGGACAGTGGAACAGGGTCTCCATGGGTTCATGGGGGTTTCCTCAACCAGTTGTGTTTTTTGGCACATTTGTTTTTTGTTACTCATGTATCCATATAAGTGATAACTCACGCAAAATTCAAACTTCACTAATTTTCTACTCATCCTCACTTTTTTCAGATTTATCTGTTCTTTTTAGAGTTATCAATTACAATTTTTTTTTTCATTTTAATGCAGCGACTGGAGCTCAGTTGTCTTCTTCTTCATCCAAAAAGACACTAAAAAAGATCCAAATACCTCCATACTGCTCGTCTGTAACAGTAGTAGACAGTGCTCTGTGTTCGTTCTTAAAACGACCTTAAAATAAAGACTTGTTACTTTTTTTCCGCAACAATTCTTCTTGTAGAGCAGGGGTGTCAAACTGGTTTTCACCAGGGGCCACATCATCATAATGGCTGCACTCAAAGGGCCAGATGTAACTTATAAATGTAACTAAATGTAAGCTAATGTATAATAAATGTAACTACTCCTTAATGTTAAATGACTTTGAACTTATTACTTGAGAGGGGGCATAACTACTGTAAAACCAACAATTGTGAGCTGCTAACAACATGTGTGATGTAGCATTTTACAATAAAATAAAAATGGCTGCACACAGCCTTGCATGTGGTGCACTAAATATATTGCTACACATAAAAATAAGTAAAAACTTACAGCTCAAGACTAATAAGTTGCAACTGAAATAAGTCTGACAAGCAACTTTTGCTGTTGATGCACATGTGTCATCACACTTGTCATCTCAAGCAGAGAAAAAATAAATAAATTGCAGGAAAATCAGATTGGTGAGTCTTTATATGTCCCAACAAGAAAGAAAGTCTCAGTTCACAACCAGTTATTGGTCAATTGTCAATTCTTGTTGATGAGTAGATGCCTGAACACGACAAGTGGATCCCCTCTCCACCATCCATTGGTCATGTTCTGAAAATAACATTATTTTTAGCTGTGGCTTTCGTGAACACATTCTGCTGTGCTTGCAGTTTGCCTTTTAATTCTTCGGCAATTTGTTGTTTTTCTTGATGGGTAAATGTGGCATACTTAGCTCCGTGTTTGGTGTCAAAATGCCGGCGTAGATTGTACTCTTTGACAACCGACACTGCCTCATGACACAAAAGACATACAGGCCTTTCTCCTTGAAGCACAAACATGTGTTCGCCTTCACACCTTTCTTGAAATAGCCTTCCCTCCGCATCAACTTTTCTCTTCTTGGACATTTTGCGAGGATGTATTTGTATTTCTCAATTCCACCTGTTGGCATTGATTTGGAGACGCTGCAGCCTAGTGATGCGTCAATCGTGGGAAACATAATACCGGTAGGCATGCATTGTGGGTAAATGTAGGTTTCTTTACAAGCCAGCAGCCAGCAACTTGTGCGACACTTTTTCCTGCTGAAATCGGTCATGTGACAGGGAGCGATTGACAGGCCACGGACTTTGTGTGTGTGTGTGTGTGTGCGTGTGTGCCGGTTTTCCCAAAGCAGCGGCGCTAATGAAAACACGTAGCGTGGATGACAATCTCGGGTGGGCTGATGTTGTTGATTCGAGCCAGACAGACCGACAGACAGATCGACAGACAGACAGACTGTATGGTCCATCTCCTCCCGCTTTCATTACAACAGGCTGGGCAATGAGAACCCGACCCTGCAGCGCACCGCCACAGCGCTGCTGCGCCATGGATTGCGTGCCTGCGCTTGTGAAAACCTGACCGAGTCAGAGTCAGAGAAGGGAAAGCGAGCAGCGCGAATAAAATAAGGGAAACCATTTTGTCTGTTGTGGGATTGGTTTGTCGGACAATTTTTTTTTTTTTATGCTCATTGGTCAAGGTAAGGCAGGCGGGCCACATAAAATCACATGGCGGGCCACATTTGGCCCGCGGGCCTTGAGTTTGACACATATGTTGTAGAGGCTTCAATATAAGAGGGACGTTACAGACGAGCAGTATGGAGGTATTTGGATGTTTTTAAGTGTCTTTTTTGACAAAGATGAAAACAACCGAGCTCCAGGCGCTACATTAAAATGAACAAAAAATGTTGCCTATGACTCTAAAAAGGAACTATTCTGAAAAAAATCTCAACTCTTGGACATGAGTAGAAAACAAGTGAAATTGGACTCTGCCAAAACACCCTTTATTACTGGTTCCAACTTATTTTTATGGACAACATTTCTCAGCCCAGCCTAGACAGAGAGGTTCTACGGTTCGGTGACCACAGGATCTCATCACTATACAGATGATGTGGTGCTGTTGGCCTCCTCAGGGCAGGACCTAAAGGCCTCACTGGATAGATTTCTAGGAAAGGGAGAGTCTGGATTTCTTGTAGTGGCTTCAATTTTTAATTTGACTTTAAATGATTTCTCACCAAGAAAAGAAAGAAGGCCTTGAATCTCTTGTGAAATCCAATGTTCTATAAGCCGGTCTGTTTATTTAGCTCTTCAAACATCCGAAGAAACACTTCAGACGCCTCCAATGTTCTCTTCTTTCCAGGCTCCTTTTCTTCTCTTGCTGTCCTCCGTCTGGCACGACCGCTGATGGTTTCTCTCCAGAGACGTCATCAATCTCCGCCTGTCTCCTCGTTTATCTTGCTTTGATGGTCACAAGTCAACCAGCTTGATCTTTTATTATCTTTTATTCATCGGCCTCCGAGGATGCTTTTCTCTCGGTGGGAGGTTTACATACTTGCTGCATGTTCTACCATCCACACGTCTCACAGAGTCCATCAGCATTGGTACTCCTCGAGGCACCAACAGATGTCCATCCGGTCCCTCAAGTCATCCCTCTGCTCAGCTGCTCAAGTTTGCGGACGACACCGCTCTGACCGGACTTATCTCGGACGGAGACGAGTCCAACTACAGGTCAGAGGTGGATCGACTGGTGTAGCTCAGAAGTCAGTGGAGATGATCGTAGCTGACCTTCTCACCCGGGACACTCCCCTGTTCCAACTGCTCCTCAGGCAGGAGACTGAGATAGATATGGACCCGAACCTCCAGGTTCAAGAACTCTTTCTACACGTCTATTTTCTGGATCATAAATATTGTTGAATTTAGATAGAATTCAATTCATTATTTGTATACAATTTTCTGTTGCCACCACACAAAAAAGAAACACTGGCAATAAAGATTCTGAAACCGAGTGTCATCTTCATGTTGTTCTTTGAGGCCAAGTTTTGGACCCTGAGGAATTTGTTGCAGAAAGAAGAAAAAGATTTGTGAGATAATGGTTGTAGTGATTATTACAAAAAAAGACAGGATCTTCTCCAAAGTAACATCATTCTGTGACGCTTGAGTCGGGAAAACAAGAACAAGTCTAAACTAAAGTCTAAATGGAAGTTAGTCAAACAAAAACTCATGTGGTTCACCTCACCTGCAAACTGTCGCCCATCTAAAGGTGGAGGAAGGAACGGCGGAGGTTAACGATCGATTCCATTTCTATAGGAGTTGTTGGTCACAGTCATGCCAGACAGAAAGAAAGTTGCACACGTCGCTGTCAGTCCTCATGTGCCAGAGATAGTGATGCCCGTATGATCTAGTTTTTTGAAGATGCACGAGAATTCTGAGCCGCTCTAGTAGAAGAACTCACATTTCTCCGATCCTTAAAACTCTTCACTGGCTGCCAATTAATTCCAGGAACAGACCACATTGATTTTTGTTTTCCATCTGGATACCTGAACTGGATCCCGGCAGAAAAACTCTTTTTTTTTTTTGGAATCAAGAACCTTTTTCTTACTAAGGATAAAACAAAAAGGACTGATTTTCTTTTATATACTTAAGAGGCCAACAGTGTGACTGTTGCTGCTATTGTGTTTTTTTTTGTTTTGTTTTGTGTCTTATTACTGTATGTGATTTATCTCAATTTATAATTGAATACACCTTTAGCTGCTGCCTTACTGTGCACTTTAAACTATGACTCTTCACAAGAAAAGAAGACGTTACACTTCTCCGTCCATCATCTGATCCAGCTTCACACCCCAACTCAGGCCTGGAGAAGATGCCGCTGCTCACACAGGATACATTCACTCGACTGCCGCTTCATTACACTCACTATGATCGGCAATCACATTCTGGCGTGGGAACGGACCAACGCCTCATCGGTCAATACTGTCCCATCTGACTGCTTTCTATTCCTGGCTTCATCTCCTGCAGAGTCAGCCCTCCTCCTCCTTCTCCTCCTCCTCCTCCTCCTCCTCCTCCTCCTCCTCCTCCTCCTCCTCCTCCTCCTCTTCTGTTTCCGCTCACCTTGCTGGACGGCGTTCCGGAGAGCTGCTGCCAAATCCCTGCTGAAGATGACTCTCTCACTCAGACAAGACAACTAGATCAGGGTTTAATTTATTAAAATATATTATAAAATCTATTTTAAAAAAAGAGAGAGCTGACCCACATCTTCTTTGAATCAGAAGTACAGTAAAAGAGACTTGGCACGGAGAAGCTTCCATTCCTGCGTCGTCAGAGTTCTTCGAGCCCACAGAGAGTCCTTTGGCAGAGAGAGGGAAACGATGAGTAAAAGAATGACAAAAGCAAAAAAAGGTATTTTCATACTTCCAGACAAAAACAAATTAGTTTCCAGTCAGGAAGCAAATTGTCTTCGGTGACGAACAACTTTTGTCCTCAGCTGCGGCTCACCTGAACTTCTCAGGTGCGAAGCCGAGGCGAGGAAGTCGCACTGATTTACTGACACAGGTGTGAGTTTGGATACGAGAAGACATTAACGTGACGTGTCCAGATGGTTGACACAACAGAAGATGATTTCCTTGGTCGTGTAAAATCGTGAATCATACGCGGTCGTTTCATTTTAAATGTCGAGGGAGCTCAGGGATGACACTTTGGATGAGCCGAGGGAGGGGTCCACGGTCAGATCCGGCAGGATCAGCCATTAGTTAAGGGGGATACGACAGTGAGACATTTTATATCTCAGTGATTCCTCACACACCAGCATGCATTTCCGGTAAATTACACTGACAAATTGACAGTTGTGTAGTAGATCTGGTCCTGATAAGGTGTCTGCTCGACTGCTAAAGACCTGCGCTGCTGAACTAGCTGAGCCACTCCAGCATGTCTTCAACCTCAGTCTACGGCTTGGGAAAGTACCAACTCTGTGGAAGACTTCCTGTATCGTTCCAGTCCCTAAAAAGACCCGACCGAGTGTGCTGAACGATTACAGACCGGTGGCACTGACTTCGCAGCTGATGAAGAAACTGGAGCGGCTGGTCCTCAAACATCTCAGGCCACAAGTCCAGCACGCGCAAGACCCCCTGCAGTTTGCCTACCAGCCAGCAGTTGATGTGGAAGATGCCCTCCTTCACCTCCTGCATCGGACCTACTCCCACTTGGATAAAGGAAGCGGTTCAGTGAGAATCCTGTTCCTGGACTTTTCTAGTGCCTTCAACACTATCCAACCCACTCTGCTGCAGGACAAACTGACTAAGATGCATGTGGACCCTGGTCTGGTCTCCTGGATTACGGACTATCTTACTGATCGACCACAGTATGTCAGGCTGAAGGACATCAAGTCTGACACTGTGGTGTGCAGTACAGGAGCACCTCAGGGGACAGTACTGGCCCCTCTCCTCTTCACCATCTACACTTCGGACTTCTGCTACAACTCAGAGCTGAGTCTCGTCCAGAAGTATGCTGACGACACTGCCATTGTTGGATGCATCAGGGACAACAGCGAAGACGAGTACAGGAGTCTGATACGTGACTTTGTGGACTGGAGTGAGAGGAACCACTTGCAGCTGAACACCTCAAAGACCAAGGAGCTGGTCTTGGACTTCGGGAGGTCCAGGACAAAGCCACGTCAAGTGTCCATCAGAGGCGACGAGGTGGAGATAGTGGACAACTATAGGTACCTCGGTGTGTGGCTGGAAAGTAAACTGGACTGGTCCTGCAACACAGACCATTTATATAAGAAGGTTCAGAGTAGACTGTACTTTCTGAGGAGGCTTCGATCATTTAACATCTGCAAGAAGCTCCTCTGCATGTTCTACAAGTCTGTGGTGGCCAGTGTCATGTTCTATGCTGTGGTGTGTTGGGGTGGAAATGTGTCCAAGAGGAGTGTCAGCAGGTTGGACAAGTTGATCAGGAGGGCTGGCTCTGTGGTTGGAATGAAGCTGGACTCACTGGTGACAGTTGCTGAGAGGAGATCATTGAACAAACTACTGTCCATCATGGATGATGACAGTCATCCTCTGAACACTGTCATCAGTGAGCAGAGAAGCAGAATGAGTGCACGAATGCTCTTACCCAGGTGCAAAACAAATAGACTCAGGGACTCATTCATCCCTCGGGCTATTAAATTGTACAATTCTGAGTTCGGGGGCAGGAGTGCAGTGAGAGCATCTGGATGTTCTGTTCCATGTTAGTCTTTGTATCCTTTGTCTTTGTTGTTTTTCTTTCCTTGACCTATGTTCTTTGTCTTTGTCTTTAGACTTAGATTGTGTCATCTTGTTCTTCCTCTTTATGTTCTTCTTCTTATTTTATTTTTTATGTATTATTTTTTATTGTTTATGAAAAATTGCTGGCTATTGGTAAAAAACAAATCAATAAAGTTTTACCTTACCTTACCTTACCTTAGATAAAAGGAGCCTGGAAATAAAATGTGTTTTTGGTATCCCTTGTGTTGCCTTTGGGTCGATCTCCCTGGCTTCCATAAATACATACGCACTGGTAGTCGTTCATCTTGACCCAGAGTCAACACAAGGGTTTACCGTGATTGACCCTGATGGTGATCTGGCCCGCTGGGTCTCAGCCTACTCCCATCAGCGCTGTACAAGTAAGAACCATTTATATTCTGCTCGGTTTTGTTGTAACCTTTGACCTTTAGTTTCCACCAGCGGTGGAGAATATTGCTGTATTATTTTGTCTAAATTATTCAAAAATTTAAAAAAAAATCAAGTTTAAGATTCACCAGACAAATTGATTCAACTGACCAACAACTAAAAGTGTTCAAAATTCAAACTTCCCCATTTTTCTGATCAACTTCATGTCGACTTAATTGGGGACTATTCCGAGAGGAATCTGTCTCTTTTGGAAGTTACAGGCAGAAATTTGCGTCCATTTCTTCGTCCAAAAAGACACTTAAGAACATCCAAATACCTCCTTACTGCTCATCTGTAACGTCCCTCTTGTATTGAAGCCTCGACAAGAGGAATTGTTGAGAAAAAATTAAACAATTCTATATTTAAAGGTTGTTTGTAGCTGAAGCTAAAATGCTAACATGCTACACAGACAGGAGACACTACAGTAGATATAGTAGACACAGGAAGCATTTTGTGTGAACTATCCATTGAAGCATAAGAAAAGGAAAAATTTAACTTGCAAACTGTAGCGGTAACGTTAGAATTTAAAAGGTAGATTAACGTAATTCACCCAAAAAAAAGAGCATCAGTTAAAGCTTACTTACTAATTTATGTTTGAAGCGCAACAATTCCAAGGAAATTTTCACTTCAATGTTTCGACACGGACAACATAAACTCAGTTTCTCAGTAACCGTGAAAAAAACTGACCCAGTGGTCTTAACACAAACGACACACACTACACACCCGACCTTCATCATCCCAAACAGCAGCATCTTGCCAAATGTTATTAGCCCTGAAGTCTGCAGAGGTGAGAGCTAAACCTGCCATAGCGGTCAGGGGGGCGACGGGGTGGGGGGGGCAGCAGGCGGCTGTTGGCCGTGAACGAGCGTCCAGGGATCTGAGCGAGTTACAACACAATCAACATCAGCAAATAAATCCAGCAACAACAGGCGTGCGAAAGACGGAGTGAAGAGAGAACCTGCTCGAGGTGGAGCCACTGATGGTCCATTGTAGGTGAGACAATTGAGACCTGGTGTTGCTCGACCTTCCGTGACCTCAGGCGCTGGAGGAAAAAAAACTCTGCGGTACTTTTGGAATTTCAAATATTCTTGATCCCCATTTCAGTCACACTTCAGGGGTTGGGGTCTTAAGTTAGTGAACGGTCAAAATGGCCGATCGAAGTGGGAGATTGTAGCTTTATAGCAATTGGCTCTGATTGGTTAATAGCTTTTGGCTAAGGTTCTCATTAAAAAAAAGTCAGAATTCCATTGTTACTGCTGTGAATACATTTGAGTCATCCAACATATTGAATTTCATTTCATTTCGTTATTATTATAACTTGTTTTTCTCTATTGAAAACAACTATTGAGGAAACAATGGATACATCCTTAAAAATGTTAAGAGAGTAAAACAGAATTGTGCTCTATGGTCAGAAAGCTGACTAGACTATTACATTCTCAAACCCTAACTAATCCGACTCTCTTATAATTAAGTCATATTGGGAGAAACTAGTTTTCGTGAAGAGGAGCGATTTGTATCGCATCATATCGTGAGGGGATTTTCAGTGTCTCGCATGTGTATCGAATAGGTTTTTAGGTTTTAGGAGATATACTGTACATCACTAATATACATCAAACTGTCTGATAGATGAGTGGAATATGGATGTTTTTCATTCTGCAGGACATATCTATCTTATCTCACTGTTGTCTTTCCTTCAACATCAGTTTTAGTCTTATTGGAAATCGCTGTATATTTGTTGACATTGATAATCTTTGTTACTGTAAAAGTCACCAGATCAACACGACCATACGGCGGGGCACTTTAAAAGACCCGGATCTGGACCTCGGGGATCAAATTTGAAACATCCTTTCCATGTTGTCCTGCTAGGTACCAGGAGTTAAAAAATGGTGAAGGCCTCAGAAGCATTTTTTTTTCCATGAATCTGGGGCAGCATCACAATGTTCCCAACAATGTTTGATTGTGAATATTTAACTCACTGATGTGCTCATGCTCCAACAGGGGGCGCCAGTTAAGGGCCATCAACGTATTGTCAACACGAATAAAGGCTTTGACAAAAAAACAACATTTAAGTGGACAGACAATTATTTAGTACATCAATAGTGTGCTGTGTCTCAAATCGCGCACTTCTCTAAGTGCACTGCTTTACAGTACGTTGTAGTACAGTGCACTAACTTGCTTAGTGCGCAAATTTCGACAGGGTATTACTGACTCAAATCAAACTACACATTTACCGGAAAAACTACTACTTTTTAACGCTGATTGCAACCAGCCGTAGGAACCCTATCATCGATACTTGAAAGCACTTTTTGCTGTGTTATTAAGTTGTGTTTCATTGTGTTATTAGTGTTGTTCTGTTGTTCTGTGGTAAAATGAGTGTTTTCTCGAGACCTTTACGCCGGTATCTGCTCCAAAGACGCGTCACATCCTCCTGGCTGAAAATATACCTCGTCGTTTGCCGCCACCGCTGTTAAAAAAGTAGTGGGATATCTTTTGTTTAGCAACGTCACTCTAGCGTCACCTACGTCAATAAGACGACAATCAAATTTTCGCACACTGCTCAGTGTGAACGCACCTGTGCACTCGAAATAACCATTTCATACATTTATATACTAACGTCGCGGCGAACAACAATCACCCTCACACCCCAGGCGTCAAGACTGGCAGGTTAGACAGAAGAACACATGTTCCTTCCTTCCGGGACGGAAACATATTCTTGACACCCTGCAGCAGATTGGCACTTTCTATTTTAAACTTCTAAGGGATGTTTGTGAGTCTCACAGAACGCCAATACATCTTTCTTATTCCTACCATGGACCCACAAGCAAAGAAATGCCTTTCACAGCATCGTTCTGACGCGCTTCGGTCATTTATTGTGCGTGAGTGATAAATTCCACGGCTGATGAATGATGGGCGTTTCTTTATTGATGCAGTTCATCTAAAGTGTTCATTTGGGCTTCATGGTTTATGACTGAAGAGGACGGTACAGGGAAGTGGGTTTATCAAGCTTTTATACACCCTCTGTAAATAATTATTGGATGTGAGGAAGTATATATTACAAGTTGTTAAAGTACGCCCAAAGGAGGCCTTGGAATCTGGAAAATAAAACTGAAAGGGATTTTAATGAGTTTAAAGTCTGGTGAGCTTTTGATTTCCTCTCTTGCAGTTGCACACAGATGGTGTTCTGTTCATCACTGGGATGGTTGCTGACCCACTAAAGGTGCGGCGCTACTGGTTAGCTTCGACTCTTGATCTACGACGGTGTTTCTACAAGACGAACCGTGGCGGGTTCCTGGCAGGTTCTCTGGTTCGGCAATTTGGGGGAAATACAGTGTCACGCACAACATCATATACTGCAGCTTCATATTGTGTATGTCTTAAAATATTACCTATTGTCCGATATAGCAGGGATTGCAGGATTTGCAATATTTATCTAACTCTATATATAATAAATTTGTAAGTGTCGACTGGGATCTTCCAGCGAGTCTTTCCTGTCTGTGCAGCATGTTAGCATTCTAGCCTCAGAATTGTTGCACTTAATTTTTTGGAGGGCTATTGCATTAATCTACCTTTTAAATTCTAACGTTACTGCTACAGTTTGAAAGTTTGTCAGTGCTTGACAGGATAGTTCACCCAAAATACTAATACCATATATAGTGTTTCCTGTTTGTGTAGCATGTTAGCATTTTAGCTTCAGCTAAAAAAAAAACTATAGATACGCTTTTCCTCAACAATTCCTCTTTAAGAGGCTTTAATACAAGATGGACGTTACAGACGAGCAGTATGGAGGTATTTTGGATGTTTTTAGGTTGGTCTATTTTGGACAAGATTGACAAAGAAAATGAGCGCCGTTCCCGACCGTCATATGAGCGTACATTTATGCCTCTAAAAATGAACTTGGATTCCAATTCTTATTGTACTTGAAAAGTTCGATATTTGGGTGAACCTTTAAGTCTACTATGCTATCATGGTTTTCGTACAAATCAATTCTTTAACCCTCCTGTCACCCCTTTAATTTAAGTTTATGGCATTGGGTCAAAACAGACCTCTCTTTTTTTGGGGGTCAAACCAGGGCGCCCCGACACTACGCATGTATTTCTGGCTCTCACTGGGGTCGCGGCGGTAACACAAGGGCTAAGAAAACAATATCGTATCGTAATATATCTTCACACATGCATCGTGAAACATACGGTTCTTGCCATTTACGAGTAAAACATCCAGAAGTAAAAGAGTCTTCAAGAGACGCATCAAAGTAATCACGGCAGGGTCAATAGTGTCTAAATGAAGCGAAGTCAGCTTGAGAAACAATTAACGTTCCCAGATTAGTTTTCCCAGTGTTGTAACTCCAGGACGTAACACGCCTGTTAAAAAGAACTGCACCAGCACTGGTTCCCAGCAGCTCGTGCAATTATCGGTGTGGAAAAAGTCAATCTACACATGATGACACGGTCACGCGGCTGTGCATGCGCCGCACCGTTAACAACCCAATCCCACCGGAGTCAGCACTTTTCCAGACAGTAAACAAGCATGTGAGCTGTGTAGCCGTGCGCCTCGGGCCCCCCCGGGCGGCACCGGTGGACCCCCACACACCCGCACACACACCCGCACATGTGTAAAGATTAGTGGGACCTTCCAATTTTTCCCCACAGTGGCGGGCGGCAGTCGATCATCAGGGGGGAACCTTTCATTGCTAATAATCTGCAGTGCACTTGACGCAGTGGGAGGTCATGAATCATGCAGTGTAGGGGGGCGTGGGGGTGTGTGGGTGGGGGGGTGTTACTACTACCACACTAGGTCCCTCATCATGTCTAAATCCATCCCTAGTGTCTCTGCAGGAGCAGGAGTCTTGGCACGAGTCACTTTTATGGGACAGTTTTATAGCGTGAGAATCAATCAGACGGGGTCAACGCCCCCTCCCCGACGCGCCGGAACATTCCGTCGACGTAAAGTGACGAACATTTGTTGCAGTGGATATCCTGGTTCTCCACCAGACGGTTGGATTCGTGGGGAATTGTTATCTGGATGTGAACACTTCCCAGAACTAGTGACGACTATAGGCTGGATCTGATGGTACGAAATAGGGCTTTAACAGGGTTTTTAATAGAATTAAAATGACAAACAACTGAGGCTGTGAGCAGAAAAAAAAAAACTTACGCTGACTCAACAGTAGGTGGCGGCAGAAACAAAAGTGGACAGAGACGAAGCACCTTTTAAAAAGTGTTTTTTTTTCTTTTTCTTCCATTAAAAAGTGCAAAAAATACATGTTCACATGTTCCATTGGTTAATTCAGATCGTTGTAGCCCCATGTGTGAGATTTGTTATCTTGTCCATCCCACGTATGTTGTTCAGTTCTTCAAGCTTTTTGTTGTTTACAGTTCAACTAGTAAATAAATATCAATTCATCTGTTTGGTTCGATCAAATGTTGTGTTGCTCATACTATACAACGACTTTTATAGAGTGAGCATAAGAAGAAACGCAATCGTACAGGACATGATGGTCAAACGTTTGAGGCCTTGAACGCACCACGGTGTGAGAGCATGAACTAGCCAAAGGTTAAACAAACTAGAATATTGGAGAAGAGTGAGTTCAAGCTGCTTTCATAGGAGCGAAGGTTGTTCTTAATGCATGACAGTGAATGAATTAATGAATGACATGTGGGTGTAACGGCATCAACACTTTGACAAGTTCATCAATAATAAGAAGAACTCTTGACATGTTCTCAGAGAAATCTTGTGTTGTTCTGTCAGTATCATATTGGGGCTTAATTTTGTTAGTATTGACAGACCAAGTTTTGTTCTGTCAGTATTATATTAGGGCTTAATTGTGTCTGTTTTAAAAGACTCCACATTATATTCTGTTGATAATATATTGGGGATAAGTTTAGTCACTTTTAACAGACTATGAGTTATGTTCTGTCAGTATTATATTGGTGCTAAATGTTGTCATTTTTAAAAGACTCTGAGCAATGTCTGTCAGTATTATATTGGGGCTAAATGTTGTCAGTATTAAAAGACTCAGCAATGTTCTGTCATTAATATATTTGGGCTAAATGTTGTCAGTTTTAAAAGACTGAGCAATGTTCTGTCAGCATTATATTTGGGCCAATTGTTGTCAGTGTTAAAAGACTCTGAGCAATGTTCTGTCAGTATTATATTGGGGCTAAATGTTGTCAGTATTAAAAACTCTGAGCATTGCTCTGTCAGTATTATATTTGGGGAAATTGTTGTCAGTTTTAAAAGACTCTGAGCAATGTTCTGTCAGTATTATATTGGGGCTAAATGCTGTCAGTATTAAAAGACTCAGCAATGTTCTGTCATTAATATATTTGGGCTAAATGTTGTCAGTTTTAAAAGACTCTGAGCAATGTTCTGTCAGTATTCTTGGGGCTAAATGCTGTCAGTATTAAAAGACTCAGCAATGTTCTGTCATTAATATATTTGGGCTAAATGTTGTCAGTTTTAAAAGACCGAGCATTTTTCTGTCAGTATTTTATCGGGGCTAAATGTTGTAAGTTTTAAAAGACTGAGCAATCTTCTGTCAGTATTATATTGGGGCTAAATGTTGTCAGTTTTAAAAGACTGAGCAATGTTCTGTCAGTATTATATTGGGGCTAAATGTTGTCAGTTTTAAAAGACTGAGAAATGTTCTGTCAGTACTATATTGGGATACATGAGTAGCTTTGCTAGGGTAGTTCCAATGCACATGAATATACTATGAATCACAGCCAGGAACCATTTTTCATTACATGTTCAGTTTGTATTTAAGAAAAAAAAATGCATCTGAGACAAAAAATGTATCCGAAAATGAAGGAAATCTGTGTTGCTTGTCGTCTGGTCATCTAGCTCGCTCTAGGAACAATCTCATGTGAGAACACGTTATTTCATAGAACATTTCATTGAACAGAACCGTGAAACATGCGAAGAAGACACATATCATATTGTTCTTGTTGATTTGTGAGAATTGATGCAGATTCATAATGTGTCAAATATTGTGAACAAAAAAAAAACAACATTGATACTAAATTGATGCTTGAATCTGGAAGTTTCATGAAAAGTTTGCAGCAACGAAACTTGAAACGTGTTTCATTTGAACACCATTATTGCCGCCCTGGTCACTGATTTAGCAGTGTCAAGTCAACCTCGCCATCACCTTGACAATGTCACAGAATGCAGTGAAGCCTGAGACTCCAGCATAAACTCTCTCTCTTCACATCTTTTAATCATGGCGGGAAAAAAAAAATTAATTGCTGTTTCACATCATCACAGATTCTACCTTGTGAAACTTGGGGGTTCATTTCCCTCATGTTCTCTTTCATGTCTGCTTTTTTTTTTTTTGGCTCAAGTCCGACTGATCAAATTTTAATAAAAACCTCTGCGAACGAAAAGACGTCACGCTCACAGCGATCTTTGCAAAGGAAAGTAAAAGAGACTGAATGAACACATGACACGGATGAAAGAAAGACACCACTGAGTTATTGACTGTGATGAAACGGAATGAGCGAGTGTGTGGGGAGGATGCGGCAACAACTCTGTCACTATGATGTAAGCAAGAGAACCCCCCAACCCTTGAAAAATATCCCGCCGTCGATTCTGCTAATGTGGCTCCGGATTCATGTCGTCTCTGCGATGCAAACAGATGAAAATTTGACGACTTGACGTATCTCACGCTGGAGTGTGGAGGAGAGGAGCTCACTTTTGTGAGGATTTGAAGGTTTAACATCATCATCAGACTCATTCTTCATTTGTAACTCTTCCTTATTTTGGGGGGTTCAAGGTGATAAAAAATTAATATAAGGGGAAAAAACACTTTCACTTTCATGTCAATATGTTGACTTAATTAAGTTTGTTTTATTTAAATCAATAATTACTTACTTAAGAAAATATTTAGAAATAAAAGCATTATTTTAATTTTTGCATCACAAAATGTTGATACAGCGATATATCCAGATGCGGTTTCCCACGATACTGTGTCAATATTGGACAGTACTTTATAGATTTTAATTTATAATCGAAATGAAATTTTCCATTTTTTTTTAATCAAATTTTATTTTAAGTTTCCTTAATTCTTTTAAGGTTTACATTAAAGTTACATTACATTAAAGTGCGTTGATAATAAAATAATTTCGGATGCTAGATGGCAACTGCAATCACGTCTTCTCGGCTAAAGAACTATACAAATCCTAAAAGATACTGGCGATGGCTGAGGGCGAGAGGATACAGTCAAGCAGGCTAGGGTCGTAAAAAGGACCTTACCTCGGTAAAATATGGAAAGTTACAAGCTTGTTTTGAAACCGTAAGTAAGTAAGTAAGTAAGTAAGTAAGTAATATTTATTTATATAGCGCTTTCCGAGACCAGGGTCACAAAGCGCTTAGACAATCAAAACAATACTCAAAAAAGTACATACTTTAAAGATCAAGATAATACGTTGGTACGTCTTCAAAATAATGACTTCTGCCATTTCAAGTGAAACAAGACGCCTAATTTTATTGATAAACACGTCGGAGTCGCATTTGGAAATATTTGATTCTGGAACTAAAACAATTCAAAACTTAGTAAAAATACCTCATGTCACGTTAAACAAAAATCGAACAAACGTTCTGTTATTTGAACGAGAGAAACTTTACTAAAGCTACACTTACTTCAGTCGTTTATAAAACACTACTTATTCTGATATTATGCTCATATAAAGAGTATATATGAATGGTTGATGGATATAATGGATAAGAGCATTAAAATAAATGCTTTTAAGTATATATTTTATATTGAGTATTGTTTGGATTGTTTAAGCGCTTTGTGACCCTGGTCTAGAAAAGCACTCTACAAATATAAATTACTTACTTAAATACTTACTTACATTATACAAAATATGCTGATACAGTTATTCAACATGAGATGCTGTAGCTGAGCTCATTTGATTTGAAATACATTTTTTCTGAACAGTAAAAGTCGGATGACACTGAGCAGATGCAAGAGAGTCTTAGAAATCTTTGAAAGGCAAAGAAAATGTGAAAACATGAGTTCTTTATATAATTTAATGCTGCTCATCACCACTGTTTGAATAAATGATAGTTGAAGATTTTCTTATTTATTTACACACTTAGAACAAAAATGTCCTGTTGTTTTTATCTCCACTAATCAAAACTGTTTCAACAGTGGTATATTTATATATATATATTATATTATATATTATATTTGTTGATTCTTTGTTAATAAGACAAATGTTTTTGTTTGTTTTTATACTCGAAGTCTGCTCAACAGTGTTTGAATGTATAATAGTTGTTGTTTTTGTTTATTTTTGCATCTATATGGACAAATGTAAATAATTAATTGTTGCTTTTCTTTATTTAATAAAGTTGTGTACTTTAAGTTAAGCATTGCATCGAAAAGTAGTATCGAAATAAATGTACTGGTATCAACTACTGAAATTTTTGGTATCGTGACAACCCTGGTTTGGACATATGTTGGTTTCAAAACAAATTAAGTCATGCGGTCTTAACACCAGAGTCAAGTACTGGACAATACTACAACTATATCCTTGTTACTTCAGTATCACTATATATCTCAATACATGTTATCATTGCCCCTGTGACATTCATCCCGTCCAGCACGGTCTGTTCGTTAACATCCATAATCTCTGTCCTCGATCTGATCTGGCATCTTAACAGTCACATCAACATGAACAATAATCTACTTTAAAACCATCTGATGCGCCACATAAAATAACTCGGCCATCGGGCAAATGAAACACTCTTGAAACTGTTACAACGTCCCCAAATAGATCATCTCTCATCGATCACTTATTTAGACCCTGAATGGAGGTTAAGACCCCAAAACAATTTTTCAATCGAAGAAGTTGATCCTAGTTTTTATAAACTCTGCAGACGTGTTTTATTTTATGTACGATAAGCACTTTTATTTGAAGGTCAAGCTAAGATGTAACATTTCAGTCAGTGATAGAATAGATCAGACCGTGGGGACAAACCTGGCCCACCAAGTCGTTTTATGAGGCCGACTGCATGGTCGTCTGAAAATCAACGTTCATGTTGACTTATAAAGATGCTTTAAGATAAGATAAGAAACAGAGATGGTGCATGACTGGAGCGTGTTCGGTTAAGATAAAAAACATTTCAAAATAAATTGATCCCTAAAGAGTGAAAAGTCGTAGGTAGATAGATATACATTTTGTTTCGCCTGCGACTTAAACTGCTTCAACTCTCTTGACTCATATTTCAAATATTGAACTTTCCAAGATACAGTAAGTCCTGCTTCGTGACCATGTTTTGAACGTATTACTTGATAAAGTTCTTCCCCTACTCAGCAAACGAGAGGTTACAAGAGCGGAGTCCATTATGATGTAATAATGGCTTCACTCCTCCTCCAGCCAGCCATAATCATGCCCGGCTTTGTTTATATAACGAGTCCCTTGGAGGTGGAGACTTCCAGGATTGATGATGTGCAGTGACAAACCTCTGTGTTTGACCAATAACAGCAGAGTGGGCGTGGTTATGGTGAACAATGCTTAATCTCCAAAAAAGAAGGGTTTTCAGTGGGAGGTGCTTAAGATCATTTTCTAATGTAAATATTACAATAAAAAATATACATTTGTACAAACAGACACACACTGATTGTACAATAGAGTCCAACATTTATTTAAGAAACATGTTGGCTGCATTTATGCCGATGGAAAAAAGCAAACATTTTATTCTATTTGTAGCTAAACTAAAAGCTTGGTCACAGGTGACAAGACTTTTTCGAAATTCTGTGTTGAAGCATTTCATCCGGTGCTGAATATAACCTCGGCGCCAAGGTTCAGTCTGGACCATCTATGGATGGATTCTAAGATGATATAAGTGGAGCGCAGATGAAGAGACCACAGCAGCAGTATGATGCTGCTTCCAAAGATCAGTGAACATCAGAGTGAATGAAAGAGTTAAAATGGTGTCTGGAAATCAACGCCTTTGATCGTTCTAGTGCTGAAATACATCCTGAATTATAGAATAAGATGTTTATAAACATGTACTGCATTCACAACTAAGGGCCTGGAATCAATCAAACATTTACTAGTACCATTAATGATGCCAGTTACTGAACAATACTTCAAACATAAAAATATCTAAGCTAACAAATTGATGCAAATATTCAGTTTTGTGTTATCTCATATGTATTATCTCGTTGTTGACGAAAACACTACAGCAAATCACAGGCGGCGTTATCAGCATCTCGACCAAAGACGGCGCTTATTCTGATACTGGTTAGAACGGAAACTTTGCAACCGGTACCAGAAGAACCAAAGAACCGAAGTCCAGTAACCAGCACCGATCGTCTGTTTTGGCCGATACCGATTTTTTCAAATAAAAAAAAAATATATATATATATTTTTGCCGACTTTCTTTCTCAGCAACTAAAGTACACGGTTTTTCGTTTTTTTGGGGGTAATCACACAAACCTAATAAGTAACAACAATAATACACAACAACATATTCTCAAAAGCAACTTGTAACATGTTTCACTTTTAACAACAACTTTTAAATAACAATCAACAGATCAAAGCCACAACTTCACTCATCATTATTTAAATATCCGAAGGTTTTTCTTGACAACAAGGTGCTTTTTAAACCCATTACCTCAGAGGTAATATTTAAGCAATATTTATAGAGCACTTTTCTAGACCAGGGTCACAAAGCGCTTAAACAATCAAAACAATACTCAATAAAATAAATACTTAAAAGGTCAAGACAACACCGAGACAATCACAGGAGTCTCAGAGAAACAAGGAAAAGCCTGCACGAATAAAAGTGTCTTAAGATGTTTCAGTCAGTAGACTCTTAGAAGGAATAAGTACTAGTACATGGACAGAGAAATAGTTTGATTATTTTCAATAGAAAAGAGATTTAACATTGTTTTCGGTTGCTAGCATGGTTAGCATCTTCGTAGCGCTTGAATTCAGCGAATACTGCAAGTTGACCTTTCCCTTGAAGAAGAAGTTTTTCCCAAGGGTCGGGTCTGCAGCGTCATAACAAGAACACGCGACTCGCGACTGTCGTTTCTATAACGTGACGTACAATTTAAAGATGGAACAACAATTTTTTATTCCATCGGCCGATCAGGATGACGTCAAAGAGGCTCATATCTCGACGGGTGCAGCACTACTCTTGTATAAAACATGTCAACTAGTGATGGAACAATGGACCAGAATTCAGAGAATTCTAAAAGTGGAGCTTTTTCTTTCTGTCCAGACAGAATAATGAAGCCTCTCCTCCTATTGTACCCATGTTGTGTCACACTCTCAGCACCATCAATCTGAAGCAGAGAAATCCTGTTGCTTTCCATTTCTCTTGCTTCCTTTCTGCACCGAAGGATCCACGCCTCATACATCCTTTCATTCCCTGTTTTCGACTGCCATCTTTGACGGACCGAGATGGAGTGAGGAAAGAGTGAGAAAGATGACTGGGGCGGAGGGATGCGCCGGAGCGGGGCGGACGAATGCATAAAAAAAAAGTGCATGACTCCGGGACGAATAGATGGAAAAGAAAAGGTGACGGACGGCCGGGATTCGTAAAAAGGGCCCGTCTTAGCTTGATGTTTCAAACCGTGAAGAAACATCCAAAAACCGCCGGAGCAAACATTGACGCGGCCTGCGGAGGCGCTGAATCGTTCACAGCTGTCTGCGACAAACTGATATTTGAGTCTTGTGGAAACAGGACGTATGAAGACGCATCACAGCCTCGTGGATTTACTGCTGATCCCGCCAGAACCCATTGTATCGTCGACCGCAAGTGATCAGTGATGCATGGAGCGGCGTCGCACTCCCCGCCGCCTCGAAGGCAACCCGAGCTCCCAGCGTTCATGCTGGCGCACCAACAGGCCCATTACGGCTTATGAATGAGCGCGGAGGCGAGGCTTCGGTAAAAGACGCAGAGGCCGGGCGTACTCCATCACGCCCTAATGATGCGTGGAGGTGCTGCCGGCTTTTCCCACAGTGATGAGCGAGCGGCGGCGCGGCGGCGAGAGAGACGATAAGCAACAACAAAGAGCACCTTTGAGTGCAAACATAAACCCACGGGGAGGGGGTTGGTGAGCAAATGAGTGATTTTGAAGGAGAGCAACACTGAGGCTGGGCTGGATAGAGGAGATCAGCGGGGGATCATGGAAGGTTTTTGAACCTGTGAGCCGCATGATTCATTTGCCTCGGGTCACGGTGAGTGCACAGCGAAGATGTTGTGGAGTTAAGATGACTTAGAGACTGCAACATTAGAGAGAGCTCCCGATGATGGAGCTGTTGTTGACCTGAAATTAGTTTTTTCTCCTCGACGAGGCAACGTGAAGTGATTGTTCGATAAACATGCGTGGAGTAGTTGGACGGTTCAATGTTCTACACGTTATATAATGTGACTGTTATGAAGGACCATAGAGCAGCAGAAGTTCCTACAACTTAAAGGGATCGTTCACCCAAAATTCAAACTCATTCATTTTCTACTCGACCTCATGTCGACTAAGTATAAGGATTATTTTCAGAGCAATGCCTTCCTTTTTGGAGTTATAGACAAAAATGTTTATTCATTTTAATGTAGCAACTGCAGCTCAGTTGGCTTCATCTTCGTCCAAAAAGACACTTAAAAACATCCAAATACCTCCATACTGCTTGTCTGTAACGTCCATCTTGTATTGAAGCCTCGAAAAGAGGAATTTTCCAGAAAAGATTAATACATTTATATTTTACGATGTTATTAGAGAAAGTTATTAGGTTTTTAGTTGATTTAAAGTTTCTTTTTGGACGAAAAAAAAGTGAATTTCGGGATGAACTAACCCTTTAAGGCAAGTTCAAGTTTTTTTCAAATACCATTTAGAAAAAATATTGCATACTAACTCGACAATCAACCAACATTTTTAAAACTAAAAAAGAAAACCACGTCAATGACATTGTTATCAAACTCGATCACTCAAAAAGAATCCTTAAATCATAGAATTTTGATTTTGAGCCATAAAGAAAAGTTTTGGTCCGAGAGACGATTCTCATTCAAGTTGCCAAAAGCAAAACCTTTTTCCCGAATTATCGACATAATCCGCGTAGAAGTTAGTCCCGAGTGCAACAACTAAACTCTTAACAAAAAAAAAAAAATACAAATATTTAGAGATTTATCTGACTTTTCATGTGTTCACATTTTTTGGACTAAAGGTCAAATTCAAGAGAGCGACCAGATGAAGCATGAAAACAAAACAAATCTAATGAGAGTGATCGTCAATCTAGACAACAAACACACAATATCCAGAGATGAGAAAAGCATTAAAAAGCAGACACACTTGCTAAAACGGTTGAAGTCCATGTCGCCTTCGCTCTGAACTACACCTTCATTTTCACATAAAAAAAGGATTGATTGATCTTGAGAGCAGGAAACTGCACACAGAGGAGCAATACTTCACCGCTGGTGGAAAGGGACGTCCGTGAGTGATTCCTGTCAACTTCTCAGAAATTCCTACATATCCTGGAAGTGACAGTTCCATGGAAAACGGAGATAAGAGCCTCTGATGAGTTTTTCCATTTATTGATGCTTAATGCAACTTAGTTATCTTTGTGTTTGTATGACTGTTGACATCATTGATCTCTTATCTTGACCTAACCATCTACGTTGGTCAGAAAATGAACATTGATTTAGTTTAAGCAAACCATCTGGCGGGTCACATGAAATGACTTTGAGTTTTGACAAATATTATCGAGGTTAGTCACGACGATAATCTTTGGTGCCCTCAGATATATCGGCCTGAGCTAAAGAAACGTCCAAGATTATGTACAAAGATCAGTTTAATGTTACGAGGGGTGTGTATTGGCCAGAATCTGGTGCTATGATAAGTATCACGATACAGGTGCAACGCCAAAATATATTGTCATACTGTGACAAGTATTGTACGAGGACTCTGGTGTTGCAGTATTTACAGATCATATGACTCCTGAAGAAGTCGTAACTGCTTTCATTTGTTTTGAAACCAAAATATGTCCGAACGTCAGCCTTAAGAGCTGCTGTAGCCGACTGTATCCTCTCGTCCTTAGCCATCGCCAGGATCTTATTTTGTTGTTCCTTTTAGCTGCGGAGGACATAATGACGGTCGCCTTCTAGTGGTTGGGAGTTAAAACACAACTGAAAAACTAGAAAACGCAGAAAATATTTGCAAAACTATTGATTTATTAAGATGCGGAAAACGTAATCACTGCTGCCATCCTGCGGCCGAAAGTTAAATTGCAACACAAATGCTGTGAATAGTTGCAAGTTAATAAAAAAAAGAAAAAAATTATTTAATAAAAATTATCGATTTATTTTATTTTGAACACACTTTATTTAAATAAAAAACATGATAGAACTTTGATATATATATATAATTATTTGAAAACCCAAACATCATCTTTTTTTTAAATTTTATTGTTGAAAATCAACACAGTCTTGTTGAATATCGATACAGTGATGTGGGAAATATGATGTATCGCCGTATCGACCTCTATAAGCTGGTGTGTGAAATTAAATCGTAAAAACCTTGAATTAACTGGAAACTCAAGACTCCGTAACGCAACATTGAACTGTATGTCGTCAGGGAGAGTCGTATGTTTCTCACGTGTATAGAGCCAGAATCTCATTAGTGTCGGCAGCGAGTTGGAAACATGGGCTCCAGCAACTAATCCCTGTCCTGAACCGAGCCCAGCTCCCCTGCTGACTCCAGCTTCTAATGAGTGAGACGTTCCTTCCTTGGGTTGCGCGTGAGCTCCGTTAGAGCCGGAGAATCTAATAAATGATCTTCAGAGTGTCTCCTCTGCCTCGTCCAAGGCTGACGTGTCCTTATTACAAACTGTCTCCTCCAATTGATTTGTCTTCAGGGGCCTTTAGGGGGAGAAGTCCCATCGATTTCTCTGGTTCACAGCCTCAGCATGTGATCATTTTGGACTCCCGGTCAAGTTAACAACAGGACACCTGGGCGAGGAACTGACGATATTTGAAGCGATCCAGCAGCAGACCAGTGTTTAACAGAAGAAAAAACCAACTGCTCAAAATTTCATGAGCACCGCCTGCTGACACAGCGTTTTCTTTTGCAACCACATGATGAACTCCGTTATTTTCTACCAGCAGCCGTGTCGCTGTTTCCAAATGGGGCGGCATCCGGTTTGTGAGATGACAAATTGAGGCTGGCTGCAGAAAATAAAGAACTGGACTTTTATTAGATTAAATATCTACAGCCTGGTTCAAAAAACAGCATGTGTCTATTAGTAGAAAATGAACAGGAAATATTTCGTTTTCTTTTTATTGCAGATAGTATTCATGCATACGTGAAGAAAAGTATACATGCATAATATCTCCAATAAAAAGAAAAAATCCTTTCCTGTACAAAGAAAATATTTTTTCCTTTTTGTTCACCCTTAACCACAAACTCAAGCAAAGGCACATACATTAGTTCACTTATAAACCTGGAATATTGTACAAAAAGATGTTTTTCAAACATCTCCTGCTCTGGCATACTTCCATGTAGAAACACCATTCTAGTTTTAAAGTGTAGATAAAACTCCAAACTATCAAAGTGAGATTTGACTCCTTTGTAGCTTTTATAGTTTTTTCGTCAAGGGTCAAAGCACACAGCTCACTTTTTCGATATGGGAATTGTCCATTTGAGATTATATTCCTCAATATTGCGATTAAATAATTAAACTATATATATACTCCTTAAAAAATAGGGTTGTCACAAGAATAAAAACTTCGGTACCAATTCCCTACCAGTACCCAAAAAATACACCGCTCTATGAAAGTAAAATGATTGATTGTTGGTTTTCTTTATTTAATAAAGTTGTGTACTTCAAAGTACAGGTATGGTATCGAAAAGTATCGAAGTGTCGGGAAAAATTACTGGTATAGACTACTGAAATGATAAAGCAATTTAAAATAAAACTGTAAATTAAATGGAAAACGTTTATTTAGTTACTTCAATTTGTTGCAAACAAATACAATATAAATATTCACCGCAAATACTTTTTAAAAACTCTTACAAAAACGTGCTAAAAAGTCTGGTGTTAACATTAAAATGTATCAGTCGGTAATAAATCAGACAAACTTCAGTGCCGAGTAAACAGAGTTGCCCTTTCCCTTTAATTTCCCATCCCTCATTCTTAGGCGTGTGCGCTGGTTCTTGTCATCAGTGAGGAGGTTTGTGCGTCGAAGGCACGTGTGAGGATGACGCAGGTGGTCGTAATTGATCAATACTTGAGGAGAGCACATGCTAGTGTGAGTCCACGCTTGATGAAAGAGCGGCAGTTCCTTCGCTGCTGCGTCGGACAGCAGGAGCGAAGATGAAGAAAGAAAGTCCATCTTCCACGGACTTCTACAGATTCACAGAGGATTCTGTTTTCGCCCGTGAGCAACTTCATCTCCTTCCCTTCACTTTTTCTCTCCAAATGTTCCTGTCAACTTCTCAGTATATACACCAAATGCATAAAATGCCCTTTTTTCAGTCAAGAGAAGAAAAAAATACACAAAATATTCAAATGTATCTCTTAAGAAAAAACTAAAACTTCGGTTTTATGGATGGATTTGAACTTTTTTCGTCCTTCCTTGGGAAAAAGAATGTATAAACACACAAAATAATGATGATTATAATAACAAAGACTAGGTTGCTTCACACACTGTACATGTTTGGATCACTGATGTGAAACTGCAGTGATAAAGTGATGTCCATGAAAGACTGTCTTTAAAAAAAACTAAACCTCAACCATATGGCCTTCCTTAATTAGTATCTTAAGTCCTTTTCCTTTTTGGCCAAATCCTCCTACAACAGTTTCGGACACTTTTACAATTTTTTACCTTTATATTTAAAAAAAAATCATGATTACTTTACAAAGCAAAATTGACGACTGATAATATTAAACTTAATGTTGTTCAAGAAACATAAACTATTCTTTAAGACACAAGTCAATTTGTTCATTTAGAATAATAAGGATCTTTGAAATAGTAAAACCTGTTCGGCTCATACGAACTGTGTTGGTTATAACGAAGAAAAAACGACATGTTTCATGGACTACATAGGAATTTTACGCTGCTAAAATTGGTAGAAAAACAGAGTTTCCTTACGAGCAGCATAACTGCCATTAAGAAACCTGCAAATGTTCTCCATGTGTATATGAGAAAGTGATCAATCATCGATAGAAACAAATCAAAACTTTTCCAATATAGTAGAAGATAGTATCTTGTTATCCCCTTAGTTTTATCTATCTATCTATGATCCTTTCATTTTTCACCATTTATTCATCTTACTATATTTTATGTATCTTTTACAACTCGTTGTGCTCATTGGACCTTATTGTTTACAAACAAATTAGCTTATTTCAAACTGTCAATGATGCATGGATAAATCTCAATTTAATTTAACTTAAATTTCAGTAAAATGAAAACAAAATAGATTAAAAAGTTTAATTCTTTTTTAAAATCTTGTTCTTGTCTATCCAACCTTTTTTGTCCCATGAACCGGTTACATGTCATGATTATATTCACAGAGCAACGTTCAAGATAGAAAAAAAAGGAAAAACACAAAATCCTGACCTGGAAAAAAACTACAATTAAGTGCATGAAAAAAACATTTCACCATAACGCTGAATCAGCAAGAGCTCTTGACTGGTTACAACAAGATGTTTGTGTGTTTGCATCTATGTATGTTTGATATATGATTGTATGCTGATGATGGTGTTTTCGTATGTGTGTGTACCTTAAGACGTTTCTATTTGTTCAGGCTTTTCCTTGAATTTCTCGAACTCATATATTGTTCTCAGTATTATCTTGATCTTTAAAGTATGTACTTTTTTGAGTATTGTTTTGATTGTCTAAGCGCTTTGTGACCCTGGTCTCGAAAAGCGCTATATAAATAAATATTACTTACGTACTTGCTTACTAAAGACTTTGTGCCAGTGTGTGAGTTTGTGTTTAAGCTTTATGTGTATGGAATGATGACTCTGAAATAAAAGTTTTGTGTTTTACTCATTTTTACTAGTCAAGAGTCACATGATAATGTGATTTCAGAGAAAATCTGTTTCTTTTTCTAAATGAAAAACCATTCAGGCAGTAATAATCTATAGAACAGATTTTACTTTTAGTAACAAATGTGTTGGGAACTGATTTTACGTTTTTGGCCTCATTCATCCAGAAAGGCTGAAAGCACCGAAAAAATGCCAATTATTCTCTTATTATAAGTGTGAAAAGGCCCATCTTCTATGATCATTCAAAGGAAGTGTCGGGAAATGACAATTGTACTGTAATCCATCATCTAGATTTAACAGACATTTCAAATAATCACTTGATTAACTGGTTATCTGTCATATTTCATTCAAATTAAATAATCATTGCCTTGCATTAAAATCCACATGCTCAGCTGTTCTTCAGGGCAGCCAGTCTCTGCTCAAGGCCAGACATCTGAGTAAGTCAACTTATAAACAGACTCTTTCTAAAAAGAGATCAACTGCGGTAACTTTCCACAATGACCACGTGGCACGACCATCTTAAAACATAATTGTTTAGAATTTTCCAATCATACAAGCAGGAATGACTAGAGGCGTTTACCTGAATATTTTCATACAATAAAAGATCTGCCGTTTTGTTAGAACTTTGCGCTTGTCACTGGAAGACGTCGCTGCGATAGATCTCTGCTTTGCCAAGAGTTTCAGAGTGCGTCTGACTTTTGCATATTTCACTAAACAAGCATTTTCGTTTCAACTCATTCCTGTGTCTGTTTCCTTCTTTACCACAACCACAACGTATCGATGCCGGGGTAGGGGTCGGTTCATCGGAAGAAAAAACCCCAACAGAAGGTTTTAAACCAGAGATCTTGAGCTGAAATGTCACAGTCATTCAACGTTTCGTCCTTCTTTTAGCCGTTTCATTTTTCGTAATCTGTCGCGATCGACCGAAGAGCGACACTAGCACGAGCATGTTGAAGGACCAGTGAGTAATTAGAAATAATAATAATCATTTTTTAAGAAAACAGAAGAAAATGCATTAATGTAGCTGTTATTGTCGTAGCAAATGCGGCACAATGTGAATGTTGGCAGGAATGTGAGGAAAAGGGGTAACGACTCATTGGTAAGCAGACATACTTGAGTCGTTCCAAAAGCATATTTGTCCGGCGCACACTTGTCTCCTCTCTGAGGCCTCATCATCCTTCCTTCCAAATGCTGGTCTCGTCGCATGAATACAAATGTTCACCGTGCGGCGGTACTGTACCAGTTTTGGCCCAGTTAAAAACTCCACACGCCTCAGGCAGAGGGTGAAACTCCGCGCGAGGAGGATGACAGGAAGACGGCGAGAATTCTCGAAGTGTCAGAGTCGTGCAAAACACAGACGCTGATGTTAAGGGAAGAGAACTAGAGCTCGGTTTTAATGGTGGTGTTGCCGAACATGAAGGTCCGGGCGAAGGAGCAGAAGGAGACGCTGAGTGAAACAGAGAGGGTGGAGTCGAGCTAAACGCTGGAAAACACTGCAGCAGATCTGTGACAGCAAATGAGAACAAACGATCAAACAAGTGGTAAACCACGGCAGAATAAGAAATGTGAACAGCTGAACGAGGAGGAAAACCCCTGTGGATGTTCTTGAGTGGAGGGGAAGAGAAAAAAAAAAGCTGAATTGCAAGTACGCCTTCGATTTCAGTGTCAAACTGAACAAGCGCTTGTTCATTCTTCACGCAAGAGAAAGGATAATGGAGGGAGGGAGCACAACCTGGAAATGTTGAGGCAGTCGCAACAAACAGAGGTCAATAAATTGAAGCCAATGAATAAATGTCAGGAGGCTAAAATAACATCTTTTTCGAATACAATAGAAAAGAAATCAAATGAATGTTCCAATTCTTCAAAATTCATTTTCATAAAGCAATGAGAAATGAGCTCCTTGGCAGAGGTATGTGGTGATATGTGGGATATGTTTTTTACAATAGTTTATTGATATTTGACAGCAACTGTATCGATTTTTGGTTTGTTTTTCTTGTTCTCTTTTTATGGTTTATGTTTCAATAGTTTTGCAAATATCTACAGTGTTTACGTATTTTGGGTTGTGCTTTAACTCTCAACCACAAGAAGGCGACAGTCATTACATCCTCCGCAGCTAAAAGGAACAACGAAATAATCGGCAATGACTGAGGACGAGAGGATACAGTCGTCTCAAGCTGCTTTTAAAACTGATGTTATTTTAGTTTTAAACACAAATGAAAGCAGTTACGACTTCGTCACGAGTAATGTGGTCTGTAAATACTGCAACACCAGAGTCAAGTACTCGACAATACTACACATATATACTTGCTACCACACTATCACAACACCAGAGTCAAGTACTCGACAATACTACACATATATCCTTGTTACTACACTATCACAACACCAGAGTCAAGTACTTGACAATACTACACATATCTCCTTGTTACTACACTATCACTACACCAGAGTCAAGTACTAGACAATACTATACATAAATCCTTGTTACTACACTAGCACAACACCAGAGTCAAGTACTCAACAGTACTACAAATATATCCTTGTTACTACACTATCACAACACCAGAGTCAAGTACTCAACAGTACTACAAATATATCCTTGTTACTATAGTATCACAACACCAGAGTCAAGTACTCGACAATACTACACATATCTCCTTGTTACTACAGTATCACAACACCAGAGTCAAGTACTCAACAATACTACACATATTTTCTTATTACTACAGTATCACAACACCAGAGTCAAGTACTCGACAAAACTACAAATATATCCTTGTTACGACACGATCACAACACCAGAGTCAAGTACTAGACAATACTACACATATATCCTTTTTACTACACGATCAAAACACCAGAGTCATGTACTCGACAATACTACACATATCTCCTTGTTACTACACTATCACAACACCAGAGTGAAGTACTCGACAATACTACACATATCTCCTTGTTACTACACTATCACAACACCAGAGTCAAGTACTTGACAATACTACAAAAATATCCTTGTTACGACACGATCACAACACCAGAGTCAAGTACCCGACAATTCTACACATATATCTTTGTTACTACACTATCACAACACCAGAGTCAGGTACTCACAATACTACACATATATCCTTGTTACTACATTATCACAACACCAGAGTCAAGTACTCAACAATACTACACATATATCCTTGTTACTACATTATCACAACACCAGAGTCAAGTACTCAACAATACTACAAATATCTCCTTGTTACGACACTATCCCAACACCAGAGTCAAGTACTCAACAATACTACAAATATATCCTTGTTACGACACGATCACAACACCAGAGTCAAGTGCTCGACAATACTACACATTTATCCTTGTTACTACACTATCACAACACCAGAGTCAAGTACTCGACAATACTACACATTTATCCTTGTTACTACAGTATCACAATGTGTATCGTATCACCAGACAATCACGGTTGAATAAGACAAAACTGTAGGGAAAAGATGCCATAAAACCTGAACAGAAGAATAACACTGCTGAAGATTCTCAGCTCAACAACAACAAAATGCATTAATCAATGGACACTTCATTATTAATGCCTGTTGTTTGAGAGACGATGACACAGATGGGGAAAAAAGATACAGCTAAGCTTTGAGCTTTTGGGTCTCCTCAACATCTTTTATTCACAACTTGGCTTTGTATCGAGGGTCAGTCTGGGTTGAGGCCCAACACACAGAGAGCCAGATGGGGGGGTTCAGAGGCTGGAGCAGCTCTAGCCTCGGGATCAGTCCGTGACTCCGGGAACAAAGGTTCTGCTCTCAGTTGGCTGTAGGACTCTTGTTTGATTCACATTCAATACATCAACAGAGACAGACTTTTATAGAAATCATGGGAACAGAGTTCTTGGTCTAGAGTCCAGGTATCAGGTAGAGAATACTGATGTGTTTTCTTACATTAAAGGGATAGTTCCACCAAAATACACTCATTTTCTACCTCATGTCGACTCATAGTTTGGAGTTCTTTTGGTTTAGAGTTATGGACAAAAATGTTTTGTTCCTTTTAATGTAGCAACTGGAGCTCAGTTGTCTTCATCTTTGCCTCGTCTGTAACGTCCATCTTGTATTGAAGCCTCGATGAGAACAATTGATCCAGAAAAAACTAAATACATTTAAATTTCAAGCTTGTTTGTAGAGCAAGATCCCAGGCTATCAGTGTAGACCTTGCGCACTGACACTTGAAATGTTTGAATGTAGAGACACTTTAAGGTGGAGCTGAGAGACTGGGATCTTCCTCGACAAACAAACTTATATAAATATATAAATATAGACCTACTTCAGTTTTTTTGGGGGGAAAACAACTTTTTTAGGGCTTCAATACAAGAGGGACGTAAACAGATGGATATTTTAAGTGTGTCATTCTGGACGAAGATGAAGACCACTGTGTCCAAATATTTTGAGTACTACTCTCTGAAAATAATCCCAACTCTTAGTGGACATGAGGGTGAGTAGAAAATGATTGTCATTTAAATTTTGGGTGAACTATCACTTTAAAACAAGCAGCTAACATCCACAGTCACGGACACAAGCGGTTGTAAGTGAAAATAAATTCAAAATTCACAGCAAGGTGTGTGACACGAGTGCGAGAGCGACACCTGATGGTTCTTAATCAGCCTGTATTTAACAGGTCAGAGTTTTGTTTTAAACACTTCTACAAAGACTCATAAACACCGTTGATACCAGTTTATACAGGAGAATATTGCGGAGGTTATGCACTTGAGATTAGAGATAATATTATGGTCTGTGCCAGCAGTGTCATCTCAATCAGACACGAGGCCAACATGGTTCATTACTCTTGGCCACGGTGCCAAAACAATTTTACATTTACTGTCTTTAACAGGTAGTTTGACATTTCCTTTACCTCATTTTTACTGATAATGGGAGTCTTTTGTGTCTCATCTCTGTTCCTTATCTTATCTTAATCATTGCATCGTATAGGTCAGCAACGTGACTACTAATCTGCCGCAGTAATTAAATGTAAAACAGTAACAACACTTGTTTTGTTACATTTTTGGTTGGATTTTTATCATAAGCTTCAGAATGTTTTAGCTTGTATTTGTACAGACGTTTCAGGAGCCTGTGAACCTGAAGGTTTTTGCTGCAGAAGATCAGTGTGAGACTGTCAACCAGCTGTATTTTAGGGAATTTAGACAGAAAGCTATGAAGAAAATATATTTTATATTTTATATTTACATTTTTCGGTTCCATTTCCAGATTTGTTCAAGATTTGGGGCAAGAGTAAGTATTAGTAGTGAGTATCATGTTAATGAATCTCCTCCCTCACCTCAAATATATCATGTGTCATTTAAAAGGTTAAAGCAACACTACGTAACATTTTGAAATGATTATTATGACAATGTATTCATTTTTTCTGTAATTATTAAATTAATTTTCAATCAATTAAGGCTCAGTAAAAACCTGTAGCTGTTTTTTTTAAACGGTGCCCTTCGAGTCTGTGAGTGTCATGTGACCAAGCTGCAGGAACAGAATATAAAGTTCTGAGATACTTTTTAAAGTGACCATGAAGATAAAACTCAGGAAACAAGAGACTGTTTCTTGTTAAGTTAGAAAAAAATTGCATAAGAAGAAAATTTCAATTGCAAAACAGAACATTTAGGAAATTGTAGTTACAGTAATACAACCCAGGAAAAATATTATCTACAACACTGGTGGCTAACCTTTTTGACTGGAAAAGCCATGAAAACGAAGGCATGTATTTTTTAGTATAACACTTCTCGCCTTGTTACCATGGCAACACAGCACAAACAGGCACTATGCTACTCTTTGATGTGAAACAATCCATAATGAATGAAGTATCCGGGCTGTGAGACCGTGATATCATCATGGAATATACGTCACGTTTCTGATCTAATTTCTTCAACTAACCCTGATCTGACACCGCGATCAAAGTTCTTATCTCTGTGTCGAACTAAAAAAAAAAGGAACGTTTCAATGGATGAAAAAGACGCTCAGTATTTATCCGAGAGTTCAGACGTGGTCACTTCATGTGGATCAGGGAACAACATTAATCCAAACTTCATGATCACTCGCAGCTTCAATCGTTCAGAGCCGCGTCTCTTCAATTGTTCTCTCGTATCTTCTCCTCATATTCATCAACTTCTGCGAGCCTGACTGCAGAATAATCTGTTTGAAAAAAAGTCAAATAAAAATTGATCTCTGATCTAGAAGGACTTGTGATACAGCCTGTATTAAATCGTCAGTATGAAACATTCTACATTCATTTCTGAGATGACGACATTTCAGGCTTCGAATTTAAACTTTTTAAGGTCAAGGCAAGTGTTTTCTTAAAGAAGAGCATATATATAACATTTCTTTGGAAGTAGGGGCACAAAAGCAAATGTGTATATAAAAGAATATATATTTTCATTTATTTGACTTACAACAAATAATGCAATAACATGTTTAGATAATGCACTTGGGTTTGACATAATGTCATTTTAGCATATCAGCTATGCATTAAAATATAGTGCTTCTACGGCTAGTAATTATTAATTTATAACAAATATGTATTATAAGAAATATCCACAAACTTAAATGAAAGGCTTTGAATAAATGAACACCTGGCATACATGTTTAAGTAATGATAATAACAAGAACATGGTAATAAATGACTTGGATTATATGTCTAAGTAAAAGGATTAATGAGATTTCAGGAACTGGCGAGTTTCGAGGGCAAACGAACCACTTAATACTTTTAGCACTGATTTAAACAATTAAATAAAACTAAAAAAGTTAATTTCTTCCCAACAGCCTGTAATTCATCATCTTTCCTTTTTTACCCTTTCCTTGCGCTGCATTTTTAAAGTTCGCTGCCTGACCAAAATTCAGCGACACCTTTACCTTAAAGGAATTCAAGCAAGTTTATTACAAGTTATATTTCTTAACTTGATTATTTTAAGCAAAGTGACTTAAAGAATTGTGCTTTGAATCACAATCACTAAACAAGGGTGAAACAGAAACCAGACACAAAACAGACTGATGCAAAAGTCCAAAAGATAAATAAACCAAAAATGTCACTCACTACGAAGGGCACTCTCAGGTACTCTGGCAAAAAATTATTCAACAAAAATCTCTCCAAAGAGGAAAAAGCCTTTAAGCAAAACTAGTCCTTTAAAAACAAACAAAAAGACTGTAGCTTGAACTTAACTTTACAGAAAAACTTTGCAAACAAAAATCACTCACTTATTATATATATATATATGTATATATATATATATATATATGTATATATATATATATATATATATATGACATAACTTCCATTTACAACATCAACGTCACTAAGATAGCTGCTTTTAGGGTAGAAAGTGTCCATTGAAGTGTCGTCCTTACTCAGTTTTGTGGGCGTTTTAGTACAACAACTTATTGCGCTATGTACAATAAATTGGCGTACTAAGAATTGAGACGCACTTATGCACTAAAAATACTAAGTTTAAGTACGCAAGTATGCGATTTGAGACACAGCTACAAACTCTCAAACCCATGAGGAAGGAGGAAAAAGGGGGATTCAATCGGAAATCAGGGATGATGTCAGACCTGGAGAACATGGGAAGAGGCAAGTGAGTACTGTGCGACAGAGCGGCGGTTGCATTCATTTCCTTTCATGATAATGCAATGTTTTGACAAACTACTTTTCTTATTATTAGTATTATCTTCTGGAAACATGTCTCTTGAAATTCCATCGGATTATTAACGATGGAGCTGACGAGGCTTCATGAAGCATCATTTTATCGGATCAGTACATGGCGCCCTTGGATTAAGAAATGATGGGAAGATTTATTAAAATAGTTGCAAAGACAGGACCAGCTAAGGTGGAGTTTGTTGGAGTATGAAAGGTTGCCGCCGCTGGATAGCAAATGAAAGCGAAGGGAAATCCTCTCAGCACAGCTAAGCCTCGCTCTCTGTCCATCCGTCTTCATGAAGAGACTGATCAAAGGAGCGAGCGTGCTCGGAGGATTCACTGCATCAGGGCTGCCTGAGCAGACGGACTTGGACATCCTTCTAAGTTTCCTAGTGGGCCGTACAGAAGAGTTCCAGGTGTATCATCTTATTATAGGTAGGATTTAATTTACAAAAGAAACATTTCTCACATCTTAGTCTCGGAGCATTTGACAAGTAACCAGGTTGAGACGTACAATCTCAAACCTCAAAAGGTTAGAGAGGAGAATGCTCTGTACTCTGGTCTAACATAGTGTACCAGTCATATCGATGTGCTTGACAAAGATGGGGAAACAATGTTCAACATCTACATGCACACAGGGGTGGGGGGGGGCAGGCGTTGAGCAGCCAGTGTTTGTGATGTACGGGTTTAATTTCACAGCCTTCATCTTAACATACAGCCTCCGCTGCACCCGAGCTAATAGGTCATCCAAGACAAATGTATAAAAAGCTAATGCAGAAATAGCATCTGAAGCGTTCATCCACCTCCCTAATAAATGTGCTTCATTTAAAGGGCAACTAATGAGAAAACCCAACTCTCCTAACTCACATGTTTCAAATGTTGAATCTTCCTCTTCAAGATGCATTAAGTCTCTCATCACGACCATGTTTTCAACTTATTACTTTATAAGGTTCTCCCGCGTCTGAAATCTCAGCAAACGAGAGGTTACGAGAGTCCATTATGACGTAATAATTATGACGTTTATAGAACGAGTCCCTTGGAGATGGAGACTTTTGGGATTTTAAAAGATTTTAAAATCCCTTAACAATGATCATCGTTGGCAGAAGTGTTCCCCCCCAAAAAAAGACTCCATGTTACTCTGACAAACACACACTTAGGGAACAACAGACCAAACTTGATGGTGGAGCAATGACTCTCTTCTTTTATCTATAATCTATATAATAATCTATATAAAGGCTGCTGCTTATTGGCTCATTTTTAATCTGAAAGAATCAATTCTTTTCGATAACTCACACGTTTTTCAAATGCACAAAACTGACGTCAAATGTTCTGATTTAAGAACGTGCAGCATGTTATCAAGCCAATATAGAACTGGTGTTGGTACCAGACCACATATCCGCACAAGGAATCCATCATTGAAAATTCTTCTGCAAATTGTTGTAGAAAACCAAACAAAAATCTTGCTTTTTCTCCTGCTGCCTCTTAATTGTGTTTCTGATCCTGCTCTGCGTCACAAAATATCAGAACCAAAAAAGGTCTGACTTCTGTTTTAGCATCTAAAGGTGGAAACTAAAGCGTTAGTGAATCTTACCTCATTTTTTCAAATCATCGGCAGGAGGAAAGTGTTGACGGAGATATTCTCTGGAGCAAAAGTCAGCCTTGAAAAGAAGAAATAAAATTAAAGAGTGACTTTATATATTGTTGTGTAATGTGTGGATTTGACAATGAATTGTTGCAGATTTATAAATGATATATACACAGTTGGAATGTGGAACTCAGCATTTTTAAGGGAATAAGCAGTGGAATAGAATAAATGTACTTTTGTAGTAATCTGAATCCAAGAGAAATAAATAGACAAAAACTACTTTAAAGAAATAGGAGAGAAGGGGAGTTATTTCAGGTGGATATTTACTTACCAACAAGTATAGCTATCATCCTTATTTATTATGTATTAAACAGTGTACAAAATATATGAACTAACATTTTTTTGGAATCTGTCCAAAGTAAGTAAGTAATATTAGTAGAGCACTTTTTTAGACCAGGGTCACAAAGCACTTAAACAATCATAACAATACTCAATAAAATATAAACTTAAAAGATCAAGCCACCATTGAGTCTCAGAGAATCAAGGAAAATCCTGGACGAATAAAAGTGTCTTCAGATGTTTCGTGAAGGAGTCAATAGATCCATCAAACACGGAGGGAGACCTTGACCTTGAGAAAACACAAGGGTTAAACTATAACTTTGTTGCAAATATGTCAAGGACGTCAACATCAGGCGACACAAGCGTGTTTTGCTTTGTCGCTTTCATAGTAAGTATCAAAATAGTACAAACCCTTGATCGACGCCAACAAAGGATTATATTACTTTGCACATCTAATTATTGACATGTATGATCCTGATAGATCTTGATACGATTTTGATTTTTGTCGGCAACAAAAGACAAGGATGAATAGGATATTTCAACCATATAAGCCCCAATACAAGTCCAGCACAATCTTCATGCTTTCTTTTCAAATCTCTTTTTGTGACTATAAACCTGAGTTTATCAACATATGCTTTTGATATATACAGTACATCATTTATCTTTTCATTTAATTTTAAGTACCATTAAATGACATTACCATGTCACAGTGTTTAAAACCCAGATGAACGCAACCTTAAATGGAGTCATTGACCAAACAACAACAAGAAAACAGATGTGAAAGAGATAGACAAGTATATAATCATCAATTATTCAGGATAATGTATGTCCGTAAGAGTGAGGCGGGGTGACAGTCGTCCCACTAGAATGTTAATGTTGGTCAGTGGGATGTCAAGTCTGCATCATTCATGAGTGTTTCCCGCTTGATGTCAGCACTCGAGGTCCAGGAGGAAGTCCCAAGTAGGAGGTCCGTTGTGTCAACTGATGAAGTTCCATCACGGATGATGCAACTCACAAGACCATCTTTTATGAAAGCGTTGATTGAGAAAAGCTTGTTTCAAGTTATAAAGTCCAATCACAGCCACGGCACAAAGAGCTGCAGTAAATCCGATGTGTCATGATTACTCTGAATACATGCATAGTAAGGCTATGGTTACTATGGTGTTGGAATGTATTGATAAAGCGATATATTGCAATATTTGTGAAAGAAAACTTAATTGGGAAATGTTATCTGTTTTATTTTACCATAGTTTTTTATGGTTTATATTTCGATAAAGTTGGTTTTAAAAAAAAACGTATCCCATTTTTTATTTACAGGTAACATGCAAGTATTTGCAGAGTTTGTTCCTTTTTATTTCAGCTAAAGTTGTGGCCGCTAGATGGCAGCAATCCTTACGTTGTCTGCAGCTACAGGAACAATGATATACTGTGAGATCCTGGCGATGACTGGGCACGAGAGGATACAGTCAACTCCAGCAGATTTAAAAGATGATGTTTGGACATAATTTGGTTTCAAAACAAATGAAAGCAGGCACGACTTTGTCATGTGGTCTGAAAAATTCTACACACCCCTAAAGGTATCCATAACTTTGTTATGTAATAAAACAAAAAGGAAAAATAGGGACTATCATCAACTGACATGATCGTCTGGTTTTCAAACATAAAGGTTGTTATTAATAAGTAAAAATATATTTATAATATATAAAAATAAATAAATAATAACAATAATAACAAAAGATTGAGCCATGTATAATTTTAATTTCCTGACAGATGTTTTCTTTAATTTGAAGAGGAAGCAGTGTTTTCTACATTTACATGCCACAATTACAGCTTAATTCCAACATATAGCACATCATTAATATTTCACAGGACCCTATAGTAGAGGTGCTGCAGGCACCGCTTGATTTACATGGAGCTACAAACCAGCCGCTTTCAATGTTGCAGGAGAATTAAAAATAACAGCCGCAAGCTGTTTTCTTAGCAGTAAATGAGGATTTCCTTTAGAGGTCGGACATATACAAGAATCAGCCATTCTGTCGAGAACAACAGGTTGTATCCACAGTGGGAATAATGAAGGGGATTCATCATCAGGAATGACACAAACAGGTGCTCATTTTTGAAAAAAAAAAAATGATGTGCATGATGAAAGAAACATTGGGCCTGGACTGTGTTTTAAATGTATTAATTGTAATGTGGATTCAATTTGAACTTGCTGTGTAAGTCTTATTAAAGACATAATTCAAAAGCAAAATAAAATCTTTTTTATTTGTTTTCATCTTTTCCCTGTCGAAATTTGTGCAGTATTTTTTCATCTCTCTTCAGTCACATTTGCAGTGAAAAGGAGACAAGTACGTCAAAATGAAATATCTTTGTATTCTTTAGGCGTGTCACACTCAACCATACAAGGGGCGAAACTCTTTTAGAAGTTGAAGTTGCAGGCCAAACTAAAGTATATTAAAAAAAGTATGAGTCTGATATTGTTTTAAGAATCTCTTTTTTGTCTTTTTTTTAATTAATACACAGTGGATTATATTTTTAACATAGGATTTTATTGGTCACAATTACAACATGAACATGGATCTACTTGGATTTTGAGCCAAACAGGCGGGCCGCAATTTCTTTATGTTTTCATTTGATTAAAAAACGTTCATTTTTCCTATTTAAAACAGTAATAATGCATCCAAATTCTGTTGGGTTTTAAAGTAAGCGGGCCACACACAAAGCATGCTGAGGTTACTGTGGCCTCACTTCAGTCCAGTGGCCCGGGGCGGAACTCTAAACTTCAGCCCACAAAGCCTCTAAAAAGCCCTGCAGCAACTCCAGTCTGCTCCCTCCTGCCCTTTACTGTTTCTCCTCTCTTTTATCCAAATCATTTTCATAATCCCACTCCCCTCCCACTTCCTCTCACTCGTTGACTTTCTCCTGAGCCAAATCCATTTCATCACCGTCATTATTAATGCTACTTCACACTCCTTTTTCTTCCCAGATTGTAGAATCTCTCAACAGCCGTCTCTTTCCCAATAAACCCACGGCTGCTCAATAGCGGCACACCAGAAGCCCTTCGTCCCAGTGGAGGTCCACGGTCCAGCAGCAAAATGTCAGAGAGACATATATTAACATTTGGACCACTTGCTCCACTTTGACTGAGTCACGTCCTCTCTTCACGTTCAGAATGGGTCCAGCTGACACCAGCGGAACTGTTGATCCTCACATATGTTGTGGCCACACTGATTGTTGCATGTTTCCAGTGCGCTGTAGCACGTTAAGGAACGTGTTACAGTAACAACACCACAAGCTGTGTTGGGAGTAACATGTTGTTAAGGAAACCGGTTACAGTAAGTACGTTACGATCAGCGTTTGGAGTAACACGTTACTAAGAAACATCTTACAGTAACTACATTTCTAGCAGTGTTGGGAGTAACATGTTATTATGAAACATCTTACAGTAACTACATTACTAGCAGTGTTGGAAGTAAGATGTTGTTAAGGTAGGTGTAACAATAACTACCTTACAAGCAGTTTTGGTATAACATGTCATTAAAGAACATGTTATAGTTACTACATTACAAATAGTGTTGGGAGTAACATATTGTTAAGGTATGTGCTACAGTAACTATGTTACGAGCAGTTTTGGTATAACATGGAATTAAGGAACATGTTACAGTAACTACGTTACAAGCAGTGTTGGGAGTAACATGTTATTAGGGTATGTGCTGCAGTAACTATGTCATGAGCAGTTTTGGCATAATATGTCATTAAGGAACATGTTACAGTAACTATTTTATGAGCAGTTTTGGGAGTAACATGTTGTTAAGGTACGTGTTACAGTTACAACATTATTAGCAGTGTTGAGAGTAACATGTTATTAAATAACATTAAGTAATGTTATTAAGTAACATGTTATTAAATAACATGTTGCAGTAACTACATTATTAGCAGTGTTGGGAGTAACATGTTATTAAATAACATGTTACAGTAACTACATTATTAGCAGTGTTGAGAGTAACATGTTATTAAATAACATTAAGTAATGTTATTAAGTAACATGTTATTAAATAACGTGTTACAGTTACTACATTATTAGCAGTGTTGAGAGTAACATGTTATTAAATAACATTAAGTAATGTTATTAAGTAACATGTTATTAAATAACGTGTTACAGTAACTAAATTATTAGCAGTGTTGAGAGTAACATGTTATTAAAGAACATGTTACAGTAACTATGTTATGAGCAGTTTTGGCATTACATGTCATTAAGGAACATGTTACAGTAACTATGTTACGAGCAGTTTTGAGAGTAACATGTTTTAAGGAACGTGTTACAGTAAGTACATTATTAGCAGTGTTAAGAGTAACATGTTTTTAAGGAATGTGTTACAGTAACTACATTAGTTTTCACAAAATGTGAAACACTATAACCGTATCACTTCAATAAAAAATGAACACACAGCAAATGGGACAAAATTTTGATTTTGGTTGAGATTGTTAAATGAGTTCACTGTTATCTGAACTTGTATTTAATTTATTTAGCACTTTGTGTTCTGTACTGTTTGTTATTTTCATTTAAATGTTGTTGTGTTTTTAATACAGTTGTGGTTTTTATTGAATAGGTGTGTGTGATCGATGGGAAAATTAAGAAAATGTGAGCGTGTTTAAGTTCTTAGGGGAGGAATAAATTGGAGTATTGGCCTGTGGAGAAAAAAATCTGTATTGGCCACAAAAATGATGATCAGTGCAACCCTAATTCATTTTGGTTTATTTAATTTATTGTTCTTGTCTTTTGTCTAAATTGATAAATCACAGCATTTCAACTTACACTGATCCGTACACTCTTACTCACACTTAACAATAAAAGTTAATTAGTACTAACTAGTAATGATTACCCAACACTTGTATATAGTACATACTTTACATATGCATGTACATACATAGTACATAGTACATAGTTCAGTGTGATCGCTATCTATCGCGTCTTTGCTATATAACCTATTCAAACACTGCCTGATCCAATTAACGAAGCCTTTCTAGCAAAAAAAGGTTTCTTGTAATGCCACTTCAAAAAAGAAAGCAGATTCCGTATCAGGCAGAGACCATGGACACTGCAAACGTCACATTCTGATTGAAGGATCAAAAGCTTCCTTTATTATCCCCTTTTCCTTCACGAAGATGAAAGAGAGATGAATGAATGCAAGGGGCCAAGGAGAAGGACGGCGTGGACCAGAAGCCAGAATTAACCTATGATGCTGGATTTTCATCAAACCATGCAGTGTGCATGAAGTTCTGTGTGTTTGCTACTGAAGTTTTTTTGTTTGTGTCACTGCAGAGGTGACAACCGAAAATATACTCACTCCCGCGGCTCTAAATAATTCAGAAAGTTGAGATGGCACAACGTGGGGTGGTGAAGGAGGATAGATGAATGGAAGAGCGAGGCGAACAGTACGGCGTCGTGGGAGGATGCGGAAGAGTCATCAAAAGCATGTGACATAGAGTTCTGGTGACAACGGGGAACACAAACACACGCGCCGAAGAAACGACAACAGTTTGTTAGACCCTGCTGTGTCGCACAACAAACCCTTGCATCAAGTTCATCCTCAACAAATAAAGCGCTTCATATTCTTCAGCATGTCTCCGAAACCAAAAATAAAGTTTATGCTTTTCTCATTACGTTGGCTTTTCCCAAACACAGAATGATCTCCTTCATCTCCAGCACTACACACTTACTCCGGCCGCTTTGCCGAGCGATCCCCATTAAAATTCCATCTGCTTCTGCAATCTGCTGCTACAGCTGCCCGGCCTCCACACGCCTTGGTGTTGCATTGAGAGGACGTATGGAAACTCAAGATGATTCCAGCCGAGAGCCGCTACATGATATGACCGAAGATCCCTTTCGCACCACGTTTCCCTTTTCTAGTCAGAGTGCTCTCGGAGTGGGCTGGATTTACGGCCCGCCGGAGCACTGAGACAACTCTCGACACGACCAGATCACAATTAGTGACTTCCAGTCATGCAAACCACTCAAGAGAGGAGAGGAGGGCTCTAGAAAATAAGTGGTTGTTGTTCCTTAGAGTCCCATTAGCAGCAGACGACTTCCCATTAAAGGTAGTATGCTTGGAAACAAGCGCGTGTAGAGAAGGGCATGGCTGAACCCATAGTGGAAGAGGATTCTTGCCAGTAAGCATTTGGGGAAGGAAATGAAAGGATTTTATGAAGCCACATTTTGTCATTTTCTACCACTTACTCGCTTACAATGGTCGGGGGGGGGGGGGGGGCAGGACGCCAGACACAGAATATACGAAGACTTTCAAGTCAGTGTATAGGTAAAAATTAAGAAAATAAAAGACCATTACATGATGAAAAGGCAGGTAAATATTAGGGTGTTGGAAAACATTGATATCGAAAGATCTTTTTCCATGATACTGTATCAATATTTGAAATTAAATTTTTCCATTTTTGGCTTTCAAATCATATTTTATGTGTTGCCATAGTTATTTTTTCTGGATTCAAGTAAAAAAAAAAAAAAAGGTTAATATTTACACTGTGTTAATTTTTGTGTCGCAATTAAACATCCGGCCACCAGATGGCAGCAGTCATTATGTCTTACACAGTGAAAGTTACGATGAGATCCCAGAGATGACTGAGGGCGAGAGGATACAATCGACTCCACTAACATTAAATGCTGATGTTTGCACTTATTTTGGTTTCGAAACAAATGAAAGCAGTTACGACTCTGTAAAAAGTCATGTGATCTTTCAATTCTGCAACACCAGAGTCAAGTACTCGACAATACTACGAACAAATCCTCGTTACTACAGTATTATTATATCCTTACCACTGTATCGTGATAGGTATCGCCAGATTCTTGCCAACACACAGCCGTAGTATTTGTTGCATATCTTGAGCTTTCAGCAACTGTTTTTAAATGAAACCTCAACATTTCTAAGCCAAGAGCGCCACCTACTGAGCTCTGAAAATTATGCTCCGTGAAGCTTCAGTAGCTGATAGTCGTGACTACACCTCAGGTGGGTGATTGTGGACCGGATGAATAAAAAAAAAGGTGCCGTCAGGTGAAACTAGTACCTGTGACTTTTGTCAAGGGAAGAGTGTTTTTAACACAGTGTGTGAGATTCTATTGGTGAGAGACAACAAAAAAAATGAGATGAGACACGAGTGTGTGCATGTGAGTGAGCGTGTGGGCTTGTGTGTGTGTGTGTGTGTGTGTGATACACATGATTCTGCTGCAGTGCATTCACACTCCAGCTTCACTGCAGATTCTGACCATGATGTCATCCCTCTCTTTCATCTCCACAGCCTTTCAGTTCTGACAAGCGCACGAGTGCTGCTGGAGGAGTTTATTCCAGTCATGATGAGGTGAGAACAGTTTTAGAAGATTCTAGACAGAAAGAGCCACGTGAAGAGAGGAGAGGAAGGACATCCATCTTGACTCACTTCGGCTATTTAATTGGTTGCATTTTTTTTATCTTAAAAATTATGAAGAAGAAAAAAATAATCAATCAATACTTGGCCCATGGTCTCCTGAAATGCAGTATTAAACCAGAGAATATCAATAAGTAGAGATGTTTTTAAGTGTCACACAATCAAAAAAAAAGTTTCTTTCACGTCTGTCTTTGACAAACGTGGCCCAATTTGATCCTGTTTAAAAAGATTTTAAAACATAAATTTGTCCATAGAGAAATCTTTTTTCTTCGTCCAAAAAGACTCGTAGACATTCAGAAACCTGTATAATGCTCGTCTGTGACCTCCATCTTGTATTGACGCCCGAAGAAGAGAATATTTTAGAAGAAATCGTTTCCAGGTAAGTCCTTTTGGACGATGAGGAAGAAAATGAGCACCGTTGGTGACCGTCATACAAACAACATTTCTTTATCCAAAAAGCAACAGATTACTCTGATAATAATCCCTAACTAAGGCTGCACAATATATCGAAAAAATATCGATATCACGATATTGGCACGTGAGATATGCATATTGAAAACATGTGGGATAATTTATAATGTTTTATTGTATAAATCAAGCATTTCTTTAATGCGCACTTTGACCAATCCGTGTCACGTTCTGTAAAGTTGTCAATTTTTACTTCTATGTCTCGTTGTTGTTTACGTCTCGATCTTTCTGTAAGCTGTGCGGCGCAGCTTGCTAGGCTATATACACGGAAGTAAGACTAACTTATGAGCGCTACTTTCCATCTCGTTGTATTCAGCGTTCTTATAAGATCATGGAACTTCCAAACAAGTGTAAACCTGTCCGTATGCTAATGAGCTAAATTGTTAGCATCATTTATAATCTGTTATGTGTGCGTGTACAAGGAGGTGGGATTTATTATTGATTTGGTGATATCGCGACGCGCAGGCGGCTCCTCTCTGATGTCGCTCAGTTCCGCTGGAAACCGATGCTAGCAGCTACATTTTTAGGTAAAAGAAAAAAATATCGCATTAATATCGATATGGCACTTCAACACACCAACATCGAATATCGCACATATTTCCAATATCGTGCAGCCCTAATCCCAACCCTTACTGAGTACAAAATAAGGAAAAGTGGGTGAACTATCACTTTAAGAACTTCACCTTTAACCACTAATACATGTGAGTATTGAGTTGATCTGCCATTAGGACGGGATCCAGAGGGAAGTGAGACATCAATACTCGAATCAGTGAAGTGAATAGTCTTCATGAAGAAGAGCCATCAGATGAATGAATAAAGTATATTTAAAAAAGCTCAACAAGAATAGAAAAGCGATCCATAACATAGTCTTGAAAATATAGCAGATCAATATTTGTATGGATTTAAAAGCTTCTTCGGTGGAACAAACACACTACTTCAACTAGGAACGTGCTACCCACTACAGGAGCTCTTCCCACTGTAGGAATAATGCCGGTTACCATGGCAGCGTCAGTGTTAGCTAAGACGCGTAGGTAGCTGCTGCTCATCTCAGCATCCACTGAACAGTAGACATCGATCTTGGACTCACTCTACACCTCAACAATACTGCTCTTGTTTTCCATCTGAATGATTTTTATTCGCCTGCTTATCGTCTACTTGTTTCATTATTTGTTTTGTTTGTTCAAAGATATGGTGAAGGTCTGTTGGAACACATAAGGGAGGAGGATCTAGGGAGCATCAAGAACTGGTCTGATACTTGTCAACGTCGTTCATGTAGATACAGCCACAGAACGGATGATGAGCGTAGGGACACAGCACCATCTAGTGGCCAGAGGAGGGATCGCACACAAACTCTTCGGCAGTCGACCCTTTTTTTTCGTTAAGCAAATTGAATTCGACTTTTATGGAACATTTTTCGTCATTGATTTATTCGAAAAACAAGATTACAATTTGTGACACTTTAAAGTTGTTTCTTTTGTTGTGAATATCTAAAAAAAAGTTTGACCTAATGTGGGGAAATAGAGGCATTACACCATGAAGGTAAGTAAGTAATTATTATTTGTAATTATATTTTATGCTTCAACAAACATCTTAGCAGCACTGAATGTTTATATAGGGCCACGTGATACACTCTGACTGATCATAACAGTGTATCATGTACAGTTTTTTGTTTAACAATATGTACAAATACATGTGAAAACAAAGACATGTAAAAGTATTTCAATTTGGATAAAACTATAAATGTATAAACATACAGTATATACTGTATATACATATTTATGTTCTGTATTGTTGTGACTTTAAACCAATTCTTTAAGTTCACAGCTTTCAGTCAGATTCCTAACCTGACAGTGTGTGTGCCTGTGTGAGTGTGTGTGTAAATATTTTGTGTGGGAGTGTAATGTACAGGTTTGTGCAGGTGTTGTGGAAATATATATATTTTTTTGGGGTGTTTGTGTGTTGCTGGGTGTGAGCATATGCTTGCGTATTTGTGTGTACTGTGTGTGTGTATGTCTTTACAGTTGTTTGCGTGTGCTTATGGTTGCGTGTATGTGTGTATGCATGTATGTGAATATATGTTTGTGTATACGTGTGCTTTCCTGTGTGTGTGTAGATATTTTGCGTATGTGTAAAAATTGTGTGTGTACCTTTATGTGTTTTTATGTACAGTATGTTTGTGTCTGTATAAGGTGCATATTTGTGTAGTTGTGGTGTAAATATATGTATGTTTATATTTGGGTGTATGTGTGTTGCTGTGTGTGAGTATATGCTTACGTATTTGTGTGTACTGTATGTGTGTGTGTATATATGCATTTGTGTGTATGTATGTCTTAAATTGTTTGTGTTTGTTTATGGTTGTGTGCAGGTGTTTGTGTGTAGACGTGTGTTTGTGGTTGTGAGTATATGTTTGTGTTTATGGTTATGGTTGTGCGCATGTGTTCGTGTGTTTACATACCTTTCTGATTGGCTCTGGGACACGATAGCGGCAGCAGGCGTGTGTCAGTCGTACAGCTGTATCCAGACTGATCTTGTGTCCAACAGATACGTACACAGGTTTTGTGCTGCTCTCTGAACTACGCAGCGCCTACAGAGCACCCCACAAAAAAAAGAAAACATGCTTTTATATGTTTGGCACTCGACTTGTCACACAAATTGTCGTACCTTTCCTAGAACTTTGCCCGAGGCGGCGACGAGTGGAAAGCTGTCTCCTCCTCTCAGCAGAGCGGCAATCTGAGGAATCAAAGTCAGAACACGTCGAACACAATCTCAGAAAAAGAATCCAACAAACAGCCAGTGGTGGAAATAATAGGATCACAATGCAAAGATAAGGCAATCTAATTATCCTTCCT